>NC_091439.1:71264752-71564752 GCF_964237555.1 Oryctolagus cuniculus
GATTGGTGCCGCTCCAGCCGTTGTGGTCAATTGGAGAGTGAGCCATCGGATGGAAGACCCCTCTCTCTCTCTCTCTCTCTGCCTCTCCACCCTCTGTGTAACTCTGACTTTCAAATAAATAAATAAATCTTTAAAAAACAACAACAAAAACTTGTAGCCATGGATGCCAGTGGTCTAAAATGCAAACTTGACTTTGAACCTGAATTTTACCACCAGCAATAAATACTAAGTGTTATTTTCCTTGCTATCATGTTGTTCATTTTTAAGAAACTGTCTGCTAAATACCTAAGTCTGTATAACTAGTTTGTCATTCTACTAAGTAAAAATTGTGTTCTATGAACAAAATGACTAGTTAACTGAGTAATTATTAAAATACTTTTCCTGAGATAAGCATTATATTTTGGTGTGCAATAAAGGGTACCTCTTTTTTTTCAGATATTAAAGACAGCTACTCATAAGTTGTGATTTAATAGTTCATAATTTTTAATCACTTCATCAAAGACTTTTTAAATGAAACTGGAATGCTACCACAACACTTGGGACTTGGGCTTTGATTCATGTTATAGCAACAACAGCTTTACCTATCATTGTTTTGTATAATAAATGCAAATAACAAAACAGTGAAAAAGGCAAGTAATGCTTTAATATGACTATTTTTGACCTTGGAGACACACTGAGAGGGTCATAGATAACACTTTGACAAAACAAACGGGAGATAGTAAAAGCTTGTTGATAAAATCTCAACTTTGCAATATAGTCAATAAGCTAGAATTAGAATAATGCTGAAAGCTTAGATTTCTTTATTTGGATTATTTTTAGAAGTAAACAACAGTAAAAATAGCTAAGTGAATGCCTAAAAAAAATTCCTAATGCAAAGATGCTTTTCACCCAAAGCAAATAAGCACTTTTAAGCAATAACATAAAAACAGGAAGCAAAAAGAAAACAAAAAAATAAGAATGGAGCAAAGGATAGTAAAAAGCAGAAGCAATATGGCGACTTCAACTACTACTCAGTTCTAACATGTGCTCTTGTCTGTTTAAGGCACTGTACCAAGACACAGGGGATACTAACATAAAAGTCAAGTCACAGTTGAAGCTGCCCTAAAGGAACCATGTAGCCTGTATGAAAATAAGTTATGAGACATTATTTATGCTATGAAAGAGGAATTTAAAAAACGCTAAATGAACACGGAAGCCTATCTTTTATATAAAGACAATCAAAAGGTCAGCCTTGTGGCACAACAGGTTAAGCTGTCATTTGAGATGCTGACATCCCATAACTGAGCTCCGGTTTGAGTCCTGGCTACTCTACTTTTGATCCAGCTTCCTTATAATGCTTCTGGGAAGGCAAAAGAAGATAACCCAAGGGCTAGGGCCCCAGTTAGAGTTCCTGGCTCCTGAATTCAGCCTGGCCCAGACCTTGCTGCTGTAGTCACTTAGGAAATGAACCAGCAGATGAAAGACCTCTCCCCACTCCCTGCCTTGTCACTCTGCATTTCAAATAAATAGAATACATTTTTAAAAAATGAAAATAAAAAATAAAAACAACTAAAAAGGTTATCTTATTTTAAAAACAGAAGATGCTATTTTCTTAATACCAAAGGTAATGAAAACTACTTGCATTATTCATCTATACAAGGAGATTCCAAGGTTCAGGGATTAATCCTAAATGAATTTCCCCTTGGTGATGGGCACAAGGGAAGACACTCTTATATCCTAAATTTTTCCCAGTATCCTCATACTCATTTTCATATGTAAGTAAGTATACATCATAGAACAAAGTAAGGATTCCAGCTTGGCATTGATTTTGCCTTTTCAAGTGGTCCAAGAAAAATCACAACACACTTAACAACAAAAAATTGCTACTGGAAAAATCATTAATTTATACAGAAAGAATTTAAATCAGCTTGATAATCCCAAAATAAATACCATAACCTCAAGTAGGATAAAAACACATTAACTTTTATACCTATCTTGCAGATTTCAAACTTTCAAAAATAAATAAATCTTTTTTTAAAAAAGTAAATGTTAAAAAAAAATGCAGGGGTTGGTGCTGTGGCACAGTGGGTTAAAGTCCTGGCCTGAAGTGCCGGCATCTGGGATGCCTGTTCTAGTCTCGGCCGCTCCACTTCCGATCCAGCTCCCTGCAATGGCCTGGGAAAGCAGTAGAAGATGGCCCAAGTCCTTGGGCTCCTTCACCCACGTGGGAGACATGGGGGAAGCTCCTGGCTCCTGGCTCTGGATCGGCGCAGCTCTGGCCGTTGCGGCCAACTGGGTAGTGAACCAGCGGATGGAAGACCTCTCTCTGTAATTCTGCCTTTCAAATAAATAAAATAAATCTTTAAAAAAGATGCAAACAAAATCTCAACCATTTGGAAATGTCAAAAAAAAAAAAAAAAGAGAGAGAAAAAAGAAAAAGAAAAGAAACCATGGAAATCACTTCTAAACAACTTTCAGGCCAAAGAGGAATAACAATAAAAACAGACATCAAAATCTAGGGCTATATAAATGTTTGAGCAATATTACAAAAAATAAAATGACACAGTAAACTGAGTAGACAGATGATAGACCCAAAAGATACATATATACAAAGCAACTTAAGACTATAATTATAATTTTTCTTAAAATATTTTTATTTATTTGAAAGGCAGTTAGAGAGGAGAGACAGAAGATCTTCCATCCACAACACTGGTACCAATTATAATATTTTCAATGTAAGAAAAAGAATTTAATAATGAATGGTTCTGAAATAATTAACTAGTAATGGGAAAATAATGAATGAAGGAGAAAACTGTATCACCCTTTCTTTAGTCCTTACAATCAAATAAATTTCAGATTCTATTTAGAGTTCAACACCAACACAAAACCTACATGATACCAACTCAGGGGTCTGGCATTATGTGCAATAGGTTAAGCTGCTGCCTGTGACACCAGCATCCCCAAGAGTGCTGCTTCTAGTCCTGGCTGCTCCAATTCCAATCCAGCTCCCTGCTAATCCTCCTGGGAAAGCAGGGGAGGATGACTCAAGTACTTGGATTCCTGCCTCTCATATGGGAGACCTATCTGGAATTCCAGGTTCCTGGCTTCAGCCTGGCCCAGCCCTGGCCATTGTGGCCATTTGGGGAGTGACCCAACAGATGAAACCTCTCTCTCTCTCTCTCCCACTTTCTGTAACTCTGCCTTTTACATAAATAAAAATAAATCTTAAAAATTAATTAATGGGGCTGGCACCATGGTGTAGCAGGTAAAGCCACAGCCTGCATCCCATGTGGGTGCTAGTTCGAGTCCCAGTGGGTCCACTTCTGATCCAGCTTTCTGCTATGGCCTGGGAAATGAGTAAGAAGATGGCCCAAATTCTTGGGCCCCTGCACCCACATGGGAGACTCCAAAGAAGCTCCTGGCTTCAGATCGACCTAGCTCTGGCTATTGCAGCCACTTGGGGAATGAACAAGCAGATGCAAAACACCTCTATCCCTCTATCCCTCCCTCTCCCCGTCCCCCTCTGTCTCTCTGAAACTCTGCCTTTTAAATAAATATTTAAACAAAATAAAGTTATAAAAAAAATTAACAACTCATACCCATTAAGTTGGCTATTATCAAAAACAGAGAAAATAACAAGTGTTGGTGGGATGTGAAGAAATTGGAACTCTATGTACCACTGGTATGGAAAACACTACCAAAGGCCTTAAAAAATGAAAAATACAATCGCCAAGTGATACAGCAATTCCAGTTATATAATATATATATTAATTATATATATATATAATTATATATATATATAACTAAAAGCGAGGTCTCAAAGACATATTTGTACATCTATGTTTATAAGAAGCATTGACACAGAACAACCAAGATATGGGAGCAACCCAAGTGTCCTTGAATGGATGAAGGGATAAACAAAATGTGGTATATACATACAATAGAGTATTTTTGGCCTTAAGAGGAAAAAAAATTTGACATATGCTACATGAATCCTGAGGACATTATGCTAAACGAAATAAGCAAGTAAAAGAAAAGCACTGTGGCATAGCGGGTAAAGCTGCTGCCTGCAGTGCCGGCATCCCATATGGGCAATGGTTCAAGTCCCAGCTGCTCTACTTCTGATCCAGGTCTCTGCTATGGCCCGGGAAAGCAGTGGAAGATGGCCCAAGTCCTTGGGCTCCTGACCCATGTGGGAGACCGGAAAAAACTCCAGGCTCCTGGCTTTGGATTGGCACAGTTCCAGCCTTTGGGCCAATTGGGGAGTGAACCAGAGGTTGGAAGACTCTCTCTCTGCCTCTCCTCTCTCTGTGCAATTCTTTCAAATAAATAAATAAATCTTTAAAAAGACAAATAGTTATATATGGTTCCACTTTAAAGATGTTCCTAGCTAAAACACACACACACGGCAGACAGAAAGCACAAGAAGGGCTGGCATCTGGTGCAGCAGATTCACGTGTTGTGATACTGCTATCTCCAATCCCAGCTGCCCCACTTCCAGTTCAGCTTCCACCTAATGAGCCTGGGAGGGCAGCAGGAAATAGTCTAAGTACTTGGCTAAGTACTGAGGGACCAGGATAGAATTCCTGGCTCCTGGCTTCAGCCAGGTCTCGCTGTCGCTGTTATAGCCATTTGTGGAGTAAATAGCAGATGAAGACCGATCTTTCTCTCTGAAACTCTGAATTAAATAAAACTCAAAAAACTAAAAAAAAAAATAAAAATACCGAAGGGGTGGCATTGTGGCACAATAGATTAAGCAGTCACTTGCAATCCCGTATCAGAGCACAGGTCAGGGTTCCAGTTCGAGTGTCCTGACTGCTCCACTTCAGATCCAGCTCCATGCTAATGTGCCAGGAAAGGCAGTGGAAGATGTCCCATGCTTGGGATCCTGCCACTCACGTGGGAGATGGGGATGGAGTTCCCAGCTCCTGGCTTCAGCCTGGCCTAGCCTTGGCTATTGCAGCCATTTGGGGAGTGAATTAGAGGACAGAGGTTCTCTCTCGGAAACTCTATCTTTCAAATAAATCAATCTTAAAAAAAAAAAAAAAAACAAACAAAAAGTTCAAATGTGGTTACTGGGGTTGGGGGGAGCAGGGAATGGGGAGTTCAAAGTATCTATTTGAAAAAGGTATAGCGTTTCAAATACGTTACGATGAAGAGCTCTGGAGATCGGCTGCACAACAATGTTAACGTGGAACTGAATGTACTGAACACTACTGGATTATAAAAGGATAAGATGGCAAATTTTACCTCATGTATACTTTATAACAACTTAAATTAACACAGGCAAAGCCATGCAGGATCTTCCTTCTCGGCACTGCCATAGCTGGCTTCCCGGTTCTGCTGCCGAGGCCTCAAGTACCTCAGCATCTGCTCTATGACCTTCTCTCAACACAGGAATCCTCACACGGAGCCCCAAACACCTTGGAGGCCAGGAAATTACATGATGAAATGCTCTAAATTGACAGTGGAGATGGTTACCCATAACTGAAAAGCAGCGAATTACATGGACACTCTTAATGAAAAAACTGGATGAAATTCCAGGCAGTTACTTTTCTGTTGCTGATTCACAGGCTGTGAATGGATTCTATATTCCTGAAGGTATGATCATAGGGACCGCTACATGTTTCCAAAACCAAAGAAAGTGAATTTATCTGGAACAGAGATGGGGGTAAGGGGAAACTCCTATCTGCAGGTTTACTCTCCAGATGCCTGCAGTGGCTGCGGTTGGGTCAGGCTGAAGCCAGGTGCTGGGAATTCAATGTAGGTCTTCCACATGGGTGGCTAGAACTCAATTAATTCAGCCATCACCATTGCCTACCAGAACTTGCTCATCCTGGAAACTCGAGTCAAAACACGGAGCTGGCCATCAAGCCCAGTTTAGAAAATACTGGGGCCGACATTGTGGTGCAGTGGGTTAACATCTGCAACACCAGCATCCCATAATGGAGTGACTGTTTGATTCTGGCTGCTCCACTTTTGATCCAGCTCCCTACTGATGCACCTGGGAAAGCAGCAGTTGATGGCCCAAGAACTTGGGCACCTTACCATACACTTGGGAGATCTAGATGGAGTTCCTGGCTCCTGGCTTCAGTTGGGCCCAGCACTGGCCATTGTGGCCATTTGAGGAGTTAACCAGCATATAGAAGATATTTCCCTGTCTCTTCCTCTATCACTTTGCCTTTCAAAATAAATGATCTTTTTTAAAATAATTAGAAAATTCTATTGATCTAGTTTCTTAGTCTCTTGTGTTGTTATAAAAATACTATAAAATGGGTAATATTTAACGAAAAAAATCATCTATCTTGTGGTCTAGAGGATGAGAAGTCCAAAGTCAAGAGGTCCCATCTAGAGACAGCCATATTCTTGCAACCTAATTCTGCAACCTGCAGAGTCATTACACAGCAAGTGAGAGTATGAGATAAAACTCATAGCCTCAAGCCCTTTTAAAATTGGTGTTAATCCATTCCTAAGGTCTGAAATTGCTGCCTTGGTGATTAGGTTTCCAATACATCCTTTTGGGGAGACATATCAAAGTCAGACCATACTTCAAATTCTACTGCAATATTTTTCCTATTCACAACTGTTTAGTCTACAAATATATTTTTATTGTAGTAACTCTATTTTACAGTTATTGAAATTAAATTGCAGTTTTTCCCTAGCTTACTTTTCTGTGGGTAATCTTGTCTATCATCCTTTGTTTTTATATCATCCTTTAAATACTTGGCCATCTTTTCTGCTACTTGCAACATCTGACTAAACTTGAGTTTCTTTATAGTGATTTTTTTTATCTTGAGTATAAATCAGATTTTCCCTTCTTTACATGTGTAGTGATTATGAACTTTATCCTGAATATTATAAATCACATGATGCAAAAATTGTGGATACCATTAAATTTTTGGGGGGGGGAATGATTTCTGTTATACCAGGAAATTAATTGACTCAATTCAAATTCCAAATTTTGTATTTTTTGTATGATGAGTAACTATTTCTTTCAGCTTCTAATGATTGCTTTTTATTGGTTCCTCTGAAATCTCCCATACATGTGTAGCAGAGCAGTCAGCCAGTAATTCTGGTCAGTTTTACATGCAAATTTAGGAGCTTAACCTCTTTAGATTTCTCTTTCAATGGGTTTAGCTTTCTCTTCCACATTTTCTGGTTGTCTTCTCAGCACTGAACTTTTCTGCATTACAGCCTAAATCAGTAAAGTGGCAGCTTTTATTTTTGTGATCTGTATGTGAACAGAAGAGTATCCTCTGGTAAAATATCCAAAATGTGTATGTCTCCCCTTTATAGATCCCCTCAATCCAGTTTCTGCCTTTTATTTTCATTGCTCTTCAGTTCCCCAAATAGTTGTGCTAAAAATTTTCTTCCAGATTCATAATTTTCTTCTGTAAAGGGTTCAGCTGGCTAAATATTCTGTAGGTACGATAGTATTTTTTAAGTTATTTATATTTAGAAAAATAAGAGATGCCAGAATATGGATGACTATAGTTATAATGAAGTAGTGGGGAATGCCTGTCTGATCAGAACCCAAAACCCAGAAGCCCTAAAGTAATAGCAGAACAATTTGACCACATAAAGTTACATTTTTTAATATGGCAAACAACAAACAGGATGTTTTGGTCTGAATGTTTTTGTGCCCCCAAATCCTATCCCACTCTGATGGTATCTGATTAGGTCGGTGGCAGAAGAATGGGAACAGTACGTTTATAAAAGCAGGCTGAGAGACTTCTTACCCATTCAAGTTATGTGAGGTTATAGTGAAAAGACCACCATTCTGGAAGTGGGCCCTCACCAGACAATCTGTTGGCACCTGTACCTTAAATGTTCCAGGTACTAGAACTGTGAAAAGCACATTTCTGCTGCTTATAAGTTACCCAAGTCTATGGTGATTTATTAAAGCAGCCCTAATGGCATAAGGCATGTGAAATTTAAAAAATAAAATTAGAGCTGATATGGTGGCACAGCAGGTTAAGATACCACATGCAAAGTCATCTCATACTGGAGTACTGGTTTGAGTCCTAGCTGCTCCATTTCCAAATCTGATAACGTGCCTGGCAATGGAAAATGGCTAAGTGCTTAGGACTCTGCCACCCACTGAGAGACTAGGATGAAGGTCCTGGCTGCTGGCTTCAGCCTGGCCCAACCCCATCTATCATGGTCATTTGGAGAGTGAGCCAGTGGGTAGAAGATCTATCTTTGTTACCTTTCAAATAAACAAATATTGTTTTAAAAAGGTGACATTTTAATAAGATCTAGTGAAACTAAAGAAGTGAGTCATATGCAAATATCAGCAGAAGCATCTACTAGGCAGATGGAAATGCAAATGGGAAAATGCAAAGATGAGACTGTGCTTGCCATAGTCAAGAAACCATGCGGCTGTCACAATAACTGAAGGAAAAGTAGTAAAAAATGAAGTCTTAACTCATATTAGGTAAAATAATAGGGTAAGTTGAAAAAAAAAATACAGGTAATTTTGATTACATACAACTTCCATCCTATCATCTTAGACCTTGACAATGTAAGCAATTAAATTAATACAGCATTATCATACAATAGCAGTACGAAAAATTACCATGTAACTCCCCAGTCTCCATTTCCAGTCCTGACCTTAAAGCTAACTTCAGCACGTGTTCTTTCCACAAGCCAACACTCAATTCAGCATCCTTGTCTCCCTAACTTGCCTTAGCAGTTCGGAGCAGGACCTTTGATTCTCATCTGATTAAAGCCATACTCAATGGCTTACAAGAGATACTTCCTACCTATTCAGAAGTACGGCACAATCATTTTTGTTTGTTTGTTTTTTAAACATTTATTTAGTTTAAAGCCAGTTACAGAAAGAGAGAGAAGAGACAGAGAGAAACATCTTCCATCTGCTGGCTCACTCCCCAAACTGCCACAATGGCCAGAGCTGGGCCAAGCCAAAGCGAAGAGCCAGGACCTTCATGCAGGTCTCCCACATGGGTATGGGGCCTGAAGACTTGAACCACCTTCTGCTGCTTTCCCAGGTGCATTAGCAGGGAGCTGGATCGGAAGTGGAACATCTGGGATTCAAACTGGTGTCCATATGGCAGCTGCTGGCAGTGGGTTAACCCACTGGGCCATAGCGCCGACCTCAATTTTTTAAATTACCTAACAAACTAAACATTCATCTTATCTCATTTCTACTTTGGATCTAGTTGTTAAACTCTACACTTCATAGCTCTGAAACCTCTTACATCTCACTTTCTTTTCCATTTCCACTGCCATATTATACTCAAGATTATGGGGCTGGTGTCATGGCTGAGGTTAAGGTGCAGCCTGCAAAGCTGGCATCCCACATGAGCACTGGTTCAAGTCCTGGCTGTTCTATTTCCAATCCAGCTGCCTCCTGATGTGTTTGGGAAGGCAGCAGAGGATGGTCCAAGTGCTTGGGCCCCTGCCACCCACATGGGAGACCTGGATGGAGTTCTGGGCCCCTGACTTTGGCCTGGGACCAACCCAGACCATAGTGGCTGTTTGGGGAGTGATCCACTGGCTGGAAAATCTCTTTCTCTATAATTCTGCCTTTCAAATAAATAAATTTAAAAAATTAAACAAAACAAAAACCAGGGTCAGTGCTGTGGTATAGTGGGTAAAGCCGCCGTCTGCAGTACCTGCATCCTAGGACACAGTTCGAGTCCCGGCTGCTCCAATTCTGATTCAGCTCTCTGCTATGGCCTGGGAAAGCAGTAGATGGCCCACGTACTTGGGTCCCTGCACCTGCATGGGAGACCCAGAGGAAACTCCTTGCTCCTGGCTTCAGCTCAACACAGCTCTGGCCATCGTAACCATCTAAGGAGTGAACCAGCAGATGGAAGACCAACCGACTGACCTCTCTTTCTCTCTGCCTCTGCCTCTCTCTAACTCTACCTTTCAAATAAATAAATCTTTTAAAAAAATACAGTCCTTCCTAAATGATTTCTCTCCCTTCAAATCCCACCTTCAATCAGCATATAGCATATTGCTGCTTGACTTTTTTTTTTAAGTTGTTTTCATCTACTTCAAAGGCAGAGCAACAACAGGGGAGGGGTCAGGGATGGCTAATGAAGAGATCTTCCATCCCCTGGTTCATTCCCCAAACGCCCGCAGCAGCCAGGACAGGGCTAGGCTGAAGCCAGGGGCACAGAACTCAATCAGGGTCTCTTAACATGGACGGCAGGGGCCAAGCACTTAAGCCACCATCTGCTACCTCCCACGATATACTAGCAGGGAGCGGAATCAGAAGCAGAGAAGCCAGGTCTCAAAGAATTCCCACTCGGAATACGAGAGTCTCCTGCAGCAGTTTAACTGTAAACAATATTCTTTCATCATCCTATGGTTCTATCCATAGTCTTCAATGCATATCTGGTTACTATAATGTAAAGTCTAAATTTAACAACCTTTATTTTCAAGATTCTTTCAAAAACTCTATCTTGGACGATAAATTATTCTTAAAAGCAAAGCATTCATAGGGTGGAATCTCACCATTCTTAGAAAAACATTTAAATTTCCTACTTCCCAGTATCAAGACTGACCAATTTAAAAAAAAAAAAAAAAAAAAAAAGACTGACCAATTAACTCCTCTAAGTCTCAATTTCTAAGAGGAATTTAGATATGACAAGAAATCTCCATAAAGAGAAAAATGAGCATGCCCCCGCCCTGGCACTGTGGCGTAGAGGGTAAAGCCTCCACATGCAGCGCCAGCATCCCATATCGTCGGTCTGAGTCCCTGTTGCTTCACTTCTGAACCAGCTCTGCTATGGCCTAGGAAAGCAGTGGAGGATGGCCCAAGTCCTTGGGCCCCTGCACCCATGTGGGAGACCCAGAAGCTCCAGGATCCTGGCTTTGGATAGGCCCAGCTCCTGCCATTGCAGCCAATTAGGGAGTGAACCAGCAGATGGAAAACTCTCTCTGCCTCTCCTCTCTGTAACTCTGCCTTTCAAATAAATATTTAAAAAAAAAAAAAAAAGGTAGGAGCCGGCGCTGTGATGCAGTAGGTAAAGCTGCTGCCTGCAGTGCCAGCATCCCATACAGGTGCCGGTTTGTATCCTGGCTGCTCCACTTCTAATCCAGCACTTTGCTATGGCCTAGGATAGCAGTAGAAGATGGCCCAAGTCCTTGGGCCCCTGCACCTGTGTGGGAGACCCAGAAGAAGCTTCTGGCTCCTGGTTTTAGATAGGTGCAGCTCCAGCCATTGCAGCCAATTGGGGAGTGAACCAGAGGATAGAAGACCTCTCTCTCTCTCTCTCTGCCCCTCCTTCTCTCTCTGTGTAACTCTGACTTTCAAATAAATAAATACATCTTAAAATAAGAGGTAAAATTTTCATTTTACCAATACTGGTAAATGACTAAAACATTCCACTGAAATCCAGTTTTACAAAGTGCTTTCATTTTCAGAGATTAAAAAAACTGTTTCACATTTTAAGTGTCTTTTCTGATGTCCCATGCTGAATTAAGATGAAGCAGAGGCTTGCCTATACCCTTGCCTTCCCTGCTCTGTCACGTCTGTGCTTAAAATCCTTTAATACGCTTCCTATAACATTTTAAAGTTTATTTATTTATTGAAAGGAACAAAGAGAGGTCTACCATCGGCTGGTTCATTTCCCAAATGCTTCCAACCACCAGGGCTGGGCCAGGCAAAAGCCAGGAGCCCAGAACTCCATGTTGGCCTCCACATGGGAGATATTCCTCCATGCGACGCAAGTGGGCCTGCTGTGCCGCCATGACAGCCTGACCTATAGTATTTAAACAAGCTCAGAACTCCTTAGCCAACTCCTTAGTCTTTGGAAATTTGACTTCTAGTCACTTCTTAACCCGATCGACCAAATCATCCCACCAAGAACTTGTAGAGAATCGGCCACAACCGTTTCATTTACATGGCAGAGCAGCCAACAAAAGATATCAATGATGAAGGCACACATTTCCAATTCTACAGGCCACAATAATTTAAAAGCCGCGTGTGAAAAAAAGCCATGCTCACCCAAAAAGGTGTTACTGAAATGAGCATTAAAATAAAACTTCTAATATCCCTTTCACCTTTCATGAGAAACTGCATACTGTAACAATTAAGCATTTGTGGTCAGCAATCAGACTGTTTGGATTTGAGTTCAGATTGTACTAAGTCCTTAATCTCTGGGTGTCATTTCTGCAAATTTTGAATAATAACTAGTAGGTTTATTATGTATATTAAGTGACTCAATATGAAGCATTTAGCACAATGCCTAAAAACACAGCAAGAGCCCCAATATATTCCTCTATTGTTCAAAAAACAGATCAGAATGGAAATTTTAATTTTTGGCTTATTCTCAAATCCCAACTGTCTATGACAATCTGCTGATGAGGTTAAAATGGTTCGTTCACCACGAAGAATATCAAGTATTCACTTGCATTCTTGATACCCCCACGATGTCAGGCGGGGGCAGTATGTGAATGGTATCTGATCAGATCTGGGCAGAGACTGTCTTCAGACGCCTTGATGAACACCTGGCTCGTCATACTGATCACTAGGGTTTTTTGAAGGAATACTAGAATGAATGAAAACCTCTAGCCAAATTAGCAGCCTCAAAGTCAATCACGGGGTTCAATCACCTCCATTCCTCTTCCAGTAGCCACTCTGACCTCAGGATGACCCGAATTTTGATTCCAACTTCCATCACCCGGCCACATTCCAAGAACTCACATCTAAGAGAAGCAACAATGGCTGGGAGCTCAGCTGGAGGCACAGTGACTAAGGCAGTCCCAAAGCTGTGCCTTAAAGGGTAATCAGGAGGACAATGCATCAATATGTGTGACATCAGAGCAACCAGACTGGCTCCTGCCTTTCATCTTTCACCACCTATTCTTTGATGCTACACCAATTTGCAACATTGTAACTCACCTGTTTTCTCAGTTACATCTGAGTCAGGGGTGTTTGCCCTGCTAACTTCCCCTTCAGCATTCTCCTCTTCAGCACTAAGAGAAATTGGTGAAGAAGGGCCAGGCTGGGAGGGCTGTGGGGTTGCTTCGGGCGCTTCCTCAATTTTACTCCTTTTCTCAAAGCGAAAACGGTCCAGGTTGAAAAGATTCATAGTGGCAGGAATCACCCTGAGGGGCCCGGGGACTTGAAATGAACTATCCGCAGGGGGGAAAAAAAAATAAAAAAGAGAAAAAGAGGCCATGAAAACAGAGACTACAAAGCCACAGCAGTTCCTTTCCAAGGCAATACAGGGCCCGCAAACATGCCAGTGGCTCTGGACTATTATGGCTGCGATTCATTGTTAGGCCACAAGGATCGGGAGGTGGACAGTGGTGTCTTTTTAAAATTTCCATTGCCTTGCACGCTCCTCCGTCCGCCCCCCCCACCCCGCCCCTCCCGCCGCTCCCGCCCCTCCTTACTCGAACCACGAGCTGACCCTCGTGCAACCTCCTCTTACCCCGGCACGCGCAGGCACGTTCCCCAGTGTAACCCCCCAGCGGGCCGCGTGCCCGCCCACAGACAGAGATTCCCTGCACTACGGTGCCCCCTGCCTCGAGAAAGGACCTGCCAGGGCCCGCGCCTCCACACTGCGGGGACACAAAGGGGCCAAAGGAGGGGAGCGGCGGAGGCCGTGCTGGCGGGCACCCGCCCGGAAGTTGACGCGGCGCGATCCCAGCTGAGAGGAAGCTGACAGAAGCAAGAACACACGGGGAGGTTCAGCGGAGAGTATGCTGGGGCATCTCTCGCTCCTTCTCTTTCTTCCTTCCATCAGTACTTACGGTCGTGCAGGCTCTGCGCGATGTAACAAAGACTGAAAGAAAAGAAAAAAAAAAAAATTATTCCTGGCGTGAGGCGACGGTAGCCGGGGCGGGACCTTCCAAAACACCCCTGAGAGCCCTACCGAGCGCGTAATGATGACGCAATACGCAGCCGAGGCTTTTTTCTTCCCAAGCGACGCGCCAGCGAAAAATGTCGAGGCGCGCGCCGTTGTCATGGTAATTCGTACCAGCCTCTTCCCCTGCTTTTAAAGGGTGGGATTGTTCTGCCCGTTTGTTTCTACAACTGTTTCTACAAGTTAGGTGCAAAGGTGTTATACAGAACAATAAAAATAACACAGTGAGGATAAATACCCATACTACATCATATATTTTACATATTATAACCTGTTTATAATATAGATAGCGTAAGACTATTGTGCTGTTTTAATAATTCCAATCCTTTTAAGAAACCTATTTGTACAAAATAAGGAAATGGAGGCTTTCCTTCTTAATATAATTTTAAAAGATTGGTTTATTTATTTGGAAAGATTGGTTTATTTATTTGTAAGGCAGAATTACAGAGAAAGAGATCTTCCATCTGTTGGTTCACTCCCTAATGTAATGGCCCCTTGGCCCAGCCGAAGCCGGAAGCCAGGAGCTTCAGCGGGGCTCCAGTGGGTGGAAGGGCACTGGGGCCGTCTTCCGGCCGATTTCCCGGGAGCTTAGCAAGGAGCCGGAGGGAAAGTGGGGGAGCCAGGTCCAGAACCAGAGGTCCTTTGTGCCAGGCAGCAGGTAAGCTACTGCCGCACTGCTCCGCCCCGCAGCTGAGGCTTTCAAATGTGAAGGAATTAGTAAGGGAAAAGAAAGTCCGGTATTGTTGAACTTTAAGCGTTTGACCGTGCTCCCCATTGTTGGCCAGACCGTTCTTACAGTGGAATGTTACAATTCATTTATCTTGCCAGAAACATTACCTTAATATGCACTCCCGTTGTCCAACATTAGGGCCAAGCAGGCAATCTATTTTTTTTAAGGATTAATTTTATTTGAAAGGCAGATTTACAGAGCGACTGGAAGAGGCAGAGGGATTTTGCATAGCTGGTTTACCCCTAAAATGGCGGCGATGGCTGGAGCTGGGACAAAGAGCCAGGAGCTTCTTCAGGCTCCTCCACATGGCTGCAAGGCCCAAATCTCGGCTGCTCCACTTCTGATCCAGCTCTATGCTACGCCTTGGGAAAGCAGTGGAAGATGGCCCAAGTACTTGGGCCCCTGCCACCCACATGGGAGACCCGGAAGAAATCCCGGGCTCCTTGCTTTGGTCTGGCCCAGTCCCAGCAGTTTGCAGCCATTTGAGGAATGAACCAGCGGGTGGAAGATTGCCCGCTGGCTCTCTCTAATTATTTTGATTAAGAAACAATTTTTTTTTAAATGTCAACTCTGACCTTAACTAGAGTGGGTTTTTTTAATACTATATTTGTGAGAAAAACAATGCTTGTTAACTTAAATTTGTATTTTAAACAGCAAATACTAATTTAGCGCAAGTATGTCTGATGCAATACTCAGAGCTTACACTTTGTTGTTTATCTGAAGGTCAAGTTTAACAAAGCATCCTGTGTTTTATTTGGCAACTCCACCCTTACCACACCCTTTGTGACTTCTTTGACCTAGGAGTCTTTTTGCTACTTTTTAGCCTAGGGATATAAACGCACTGTTA
The DNA here is from genome assembly GCF_964237555.1 of Oryctolagus cuniculus. Classification (NCBI taxonomy): domain Eukaryota; kingdom Metazoa; phylum Chordata; class Mammalia; order Lagomorpha; family Leporidae; genus Oryctolagus; species Oryctolagus cuniculus. The sequence continues at coordinate 71,280,159 of NC_091439.1, forward strand.
GTCCAGAGTAGGAACAAAAGGAAAAGGCACAGTTAGACTTTCTCTAGGCTCTGTAAGCAGAGAATTTTAGGAACTGAAAGCATGCTTAAAAGTGAAGGCCAAGGGTGAGGTGGGTGGGTAGGTCGGTGCATGGATAATGTCCTTGTGGTGTGTTGCTGGCACGCCCTGAGTCCTGGCTGCTCAACTTCTGATCCAGCTCCCTGCTCATGTGCCTGGGAGAGCAGTGGAGGATGGCCCAAGTGTTTAGGCATCTGCCACCCACGTGAGAGAACCAGATGGAGTTCCAGGCTCTTGGCTTCAGCCTGGTCCAACCCTGGCATTTGCAGTCATTTGGAGAGTGACCCAGCGATTGGGAGTTTTCTCTCCATATGTAACTCTGCCTTTCAAATAAATTAATAAATTTTTTAAAAATAAATAAGTAAATAAAAATGAAGGCATAGATTGTTTTTTGGAGATTTATTTATTTGAAAGAGTTACAGAGAGAAAGAGGGAGGGACGGTGGGGGGTGGGGAAGTCCTCCATCCACCAGTTCACTCCCCAAATGGCTGCAAAAGCCAGGGCCGAAACCAGGAGCCAGGAGCTTCCTCCAGGTCCCCTACATGGGTGCAGGGGCCCAAGGACTTGGGCTGTCCTCTGACATTTTCCCAGGCATGTTAGCAGGGAACTGGACCAGAAGTGGAGCAGCCAAGACCTGAATCAGTGACCATATGGCATGCCAGCACTGCAGGCACAGTGCAGTGCAGTGCTATGCCACAGGGTAGGCCCCAAGGCACAGATTCTGAATGAACATATCTTCTTGTTCCCCATATTCCAGGATAGGGATTTTACTCTTCCCCAGTTCTAAGGGTGAGATTGTTCTGCCACATTTATTGAATGATCAAGAATGGGCTTGTTTATTTTTGAAGGTGGAGCTGACGCTAGTGATTGGCCAATTTGGCTACCTGACTTCTAGTAAGTCAGGCTGGGCTTAGAATGGAGCTTATTGTACAAAATGGTGACAGGGCCAGAGCCTAAGATGGCGTCACAGATGAGACCTTACCATTTTACTGGCACTCTGTATGTATGTGTCCAAATTTCTTCCTTGTATAAGAGTGCAATTTACATTGGACCCCGTGCTAATGACCACGTTTTTACTTAATTAGCCCTCCAAATGACCACATTTTTACTTATTTACCTCTCTGAAGACCAAATAATACATGCCATGTCTGAACAAATAAATCAGTTTTTAAAAAATATGAGCAAAGGGCTGAGTGTTTGGCTGATTAAGACTCCCATAACCCGCTTCAGAGTGCCTGCATTTGCCATTCATCTCTGGCTCCTGAGACTTCCGCTTTCAGCTTATGTATATGTCTCTAGCAGGCAGTAATGATGGCTCAAGTGATTAGGCTCCTGCCACCTATGTGGGAGACCTGGATTGCGTTCCCCATTTCCAGCTGCTGGTTCCTGTCTCAGCCCCAGCCTAACTGGCCACTCAGGGTGAAAACCAGTGCACTTGAGCTCTCTCTGTGTCTCTCTGTACCTCTGGCTCTCAAATGCTTGAATTAAAAAACTTAAAAAAAAAAAAAAAAGATGACAGAACTCAAGAAAGGAAGAAAAGAAAGTAAAAGAAAAAAGTTCTAAAAAATTTTAAAAAATGAATATTAAACCAAATGAGCATATGAATATACAGATAACACCTGAGGGTAAATAGAGGCTGAAAAGGGGGAAAAAAGTTTTAAAAATAAAAAAAAATACATTTTAGGAAAAGGTAGTATTGAAGGTAAACAAAGAAGATTTAGCATGATTTTTTTTTCCAGGGGAGAGCGTGAACGCAGTCCCCCGCTACCACAAATTATGCAGTCGAGTTTCCCGCATTTGGGGAAATCGCAGAGGTCAGCACATCCGGAGTGCAATGGATAAGCCTTGCCCTAGGAAAACCACCTTTGTGATCATGGTATCTCCCCTGCCAGGTAAGTGTAGCATGATTTTTTTTACAAATTTATTTATTTATTTATTTGAAAGACAGAATTACAGAAAGACAGAGGCAGAGAGAGGGAATCTTTGATCTGCTGGTTCACTCCCCAGATGGTTGAAAAGGACAGAGGTGGGCCAGGCCAATGCCAGGAGCCAGGAGCCAGGAGCCAGGAGCTTCTTCCTGGACTCCCACTGCTTTCCCAGGCTCATTAGCAGGGAGCTGGGTTGGAAGTTTGAAGCCAGGATTGGTGTCCATAAGGGATGTGATACTGCTGGTGGTGATTTTACCTGCTATGCCATAGTGCTGGCCCCTCAACATAATTATAATAGGAATTGCTACAAAAGGAAATCATAGCAAGATCAAAGCAAATCAAAAGGACTAAAAACTGCAATTCAAGAAATATTTGAAACTTTTTCTTGAAAGAGAACATCATTTTCCTGAGAATATGAACCCACAGAGCCAACACCAAGACATTTTCTAGTAAACTTTTATTTTTAAAATTTATTTATTTGAAAAACAGAGTTAGAGAGGAGAAGAGACATACGGAGAGAGATCTCCCACCGCTTGCTCACTCCCTAGATGGCTGCAATGGCCAGGACTGGGCCATCCTCTGCTGCTTTCCCAGGAGCATTAGCAGAAAGCTAGATAGGAAGTGGAGCAGTGGCACCCACATGGAATGCTATACCATAATGCCAGCCCCTCTAGTAAACTTTTGACTTCAAAGGAAGCAAATACATTACTTAGAGGTTCAAAAGAACAAGTGACTTACAAGGGAAAGAAAATTGTGTGGTTATCAAGTATTTCAAGAAGAAGTCTGGGCCGGCGCCGCGGCTCACTAGGCTAATCCTCCGCCTTGCGGCGCCGGCACACCGGGTTCTAGTCCCAGTCGGGGCGCCAGATTCTGTCCCGGTTGCCCCTCTTCCAGACCAGCTCTCTGCTGTGGCCTGGGAAGGCAGTGGAGGATGGCCCAAGTGCTTGGGCCCTGCACCCCATGGGAGACCAGGAGAAGCACCTGGCTCCTGGCTCCTGCCATCGGATCAGCGCGGTATGCGCCAGCCACAGCGCGCTGGCTGCGGCGGCTATTGGAGGGTGACCCAATGGCAAAAGGAAGACCTTTCTCTCTGTCTCTCTCTCTCACTGTCCACTCTGCCTGTCAAAAAAAAAAAAAAAAAAAAAAAGAAGAAGAAGTCTGTATGCCAGGAGAGTATGGACAAAGTGCAGACTCCAGTCTGTGACTGGAAAAGTGCAAGCTGGAACACCTTCCTATACTAAAACCTGGAAAATTATCAGACCAGTGACATCATGTCGAAAAGATTCAGAGGTCAACTTGCAAAGGCTGTTCACTGACCAATGATGATGGAGCAGCTTCCAGCTTCAGAAGATTAACAGTTGCAAAGTGATTTGAAAACTATCAAATGGGTTTTAACATGCAAGTTCTTAATGACAGGTTTATAAAATCTGGTTGACTTTGGAGGGTGAAACAAAAGATAATTCATTGTCATGAAAACTGATAAACAAATGAAAGGATTAAGCTTTTGTCTTGCCTTTGCTCTATGAAGGCTTCTACGACGTGATCGAAGAACAGAAGAGGGAAAACATCCCTTTCTAAAAGTATTGCAACTAGTAAATGGGAGCAGGCGGACCAAATTTCAATCATTTTGGAAGCCTGGTTCAGATTTTTGATAGACAAAATCAAGGAGAGCTAATAAAATACCTAAGCCATTAAATGTTTTATTAGTCTGTAATGTAGTAATAGATAGTTGGAACGTATCCAAATGTTTTCCTACATTTTTGTCTTGAGTGTCCTGAATTTTTCAGTTAGAATTAGAATATCCAGGGCTGGCACTGAGGCGTAGCAGATAAAGCTGCTTCTTGTAGTCCTGGCTGCTCCACTTTTGATCCAGCTCTCTGGTATGGCCTGGGAAAGCAGTAGAAGATGGCCCAAGTCCTGGGACCCCTGCGCCTGTGTGGGAGACCTGGAAGAAGCTTCCCAGCCCTGGCTGTTGCGGCCATCTGGGGAGTGAACCAGCAGATGGAAGATTACCCCCGCCCCCCCACCCCCGCCCCGCCCCGCCTATGCCTCTGCCTCTCTGTAACTCTGCCTTTCAAATAAATAAATAAGTCTTAAAAAAAAAAAAAGAATTAGAATATTCATTTTCCCAATATCTTAAAGCCCCTTACTGAGAAACTGCTGGGAAATCTTATGCTCAAGTTTTGGGTAGCTGAGTCCAAAAATCATCTTTTTATAGACTCATGCATTCTCACATTTTCTCTCTGCTTTCTTTGTGAGAAGAATGATTTCCCAAAAAAGTATCTAATTTGTCTTTGTCAAGACTGTAAATGATATTAAGGACAGCTCTTTTCCAGAAATATTTATTTAATCACAGAAAGGCATCATCATTTCTCCCTCCCTCCCCTCCTCCCTTCTCTCCCTCCGTTCATCTCTCCTTTCCTTGCTTCCTTCCTTCCTTCCTTCATATTTATTTATTTATTTATTTGAGAGGCAGAGTTATACAGAGAAATAGAGAGAGAGAGAGGGAGAGAATCCTCCATCCACTGGTTCACTCCAGAGAGAGAGAGAGAGAGAGAGTCCTCCATCCACTTGTTTACCCCCAGGATGGCTGCACTGGTCTGAAGCCAGGAGCTCCTTTGGGGTCTCTCAAGTGGGTACAGGGGTCCAGGCACTTGGGCCATCCTCTTCTTTCCCAGGCTCATTAGCAGGGAGCTGCATTGGAAGTGGAGCAGCTGGGACCTGAACTTGTGCCATATGGGTTGCTGGTGCTGCAGGCTGTGGCGCTCACCCTCTGAGCCACAGCGCTGACCTCAAGCATCCTTTCTAATTTGTATCAAGGTGCTTTATGTGATTCAACATGTCTGTAAAGATAAAGTTCTTAGAATATAGACCATCAACTAGGATTTTGTGGGCAGGACAACTCTGATGTGGTCACTGAGATTTCAGAAATAAATTGTTACATCAAGGGTCCCTATTCGTCTTCAAGTGAAATGTTTCGGTTATAGCCATCGAAATCCTGCAAATGACCTGTTAGTTTTGTTTTGTTTGTTTGTTTTTTGACAGGCAGAGTTAGACAGTGAGAGAGAGAGACAGACGGTCTTCCTTCTGGTGGTTCATCCCCCAAATGGCCGCTACGGTGCGATGCGCTTATCTGAAGCCAGGAGCCAGGTGCTTCCTCCTGGTCTCCCATGCGAGTACAGGGCCCAAGCACTTGGGCCATCCTCCACTGCTCTCCCTGGCCACAGCAGAGAGCTGGACTGGAAGAGGGGCAACCAGGACAGAATCCGGCGCCTCAACTGGGACTAGAACCCGGGGTGCCGGCGCCTCAGGTGGAGGATTAGCCAAGTGAGCCATGGCGCTGACCTATTAGTTTTGTTTTTTTTTTTTTTTTTTTAACAGGCAGAGTGGATAATGAGAGAGAGAGGCAGAGAGAAAGGTCTTCCTTTTGCCATTGGTTCACCCTCCAACGGCCGCCACGGCTGGTGCGTTGCGGCTGGCGCGCCGCGCTGATCCGGAGGCAGGATCCAGGTGCTTCTCCTGGTCTCCCATGGGGTGCAGGGCCCAAGCACTTGGGCCATCCTCCACTGCCTTCCCGGGCCACAGCAGAGAGCTGGCCTGGAAGAGGGGCAACTGGGACAGAATCCGGTGCCCCGACCGGGACTAGAACCCAGGGTGCCGGCGCCGCTAGGTGGAGGATTAGCCTATTGAGCCACGGCGCCGGCCCCTATTAGTTTTGAAATAAGCTCAGTGGAAATGGTTAATGGCACCCTCAAGTTTCTTCATAAAACAGAAGGAAAGACTTTTTGGGAATTTTACTTTTCTTTCTTTTTGCTTTTTATTTACATAAATAAACCTGTGAAGCAGTTAGAGAAAGGAGCAACCCTTCCAAATGTGAACTGAGTTGATTAAGAAACCAAACAAAAAAGTAAGCAAGAGTGGAGATTAAAAATGAGATTTGCAAGCCTGGATCCCTCCTTCACGTAGTATCTTTGAAACGTCAACTACACCTGGTTGGTGATGGAAACTTGTACAAACGAATCTTACCTCCCACACACAAATATGAAATGGGAAAGACGAGATACCAAACCACAAAACTAAATAAAATCTTTCTTTCTTGGTAACAAGAAACTAGGCCATAAATCACCAATTTGTAAGCAAATATTTACTTCTTTTACCAAGGAACTAGTTTCTAATTTGGGAAAGTTTATGTATGGTCATAAAAATTTAATAATCTGATTTTTAAAAATGTGTACCACCTCTTTGCAAAACAGCATGTATATATTATGAATTGTGCTTGATTTCAAAAGATCATGGAACTCCTAGTGCTCTATGACACTAAGAAATCCTGGGGCTGACGTTGTGGAGTAGCAGGTTATTAAGTCATTGCGTGCAAAAATGGTTCAAGTCCTGGCTGCTCTACTCCCGACCCACACCCCTGCTAATGCGCCTGGGAAAGCAGCAGAGGATGGCCAAACAGAGGTTGGGCCCCTGCAGCCACATGGGGCCAACATTGTGGTACAATGAGCTAAGTTGTTGCCTGCAATGTTGGCATCGCATATTGGAGCACTGGTTCCAGGCCCAGCTGCTCCACTTCCAGTCTAGCTCCCTGCTATTCCCTAGGAGGATAATGGAGGATGGCCTAGGTAGTGGACCTGGGCCACCCATGTGGGATACTTGGTTGGAGCTCTGGGCTCCTGGCTGTGTTCTTGCCCAGCCTGGCCGTTGCACTTATTTGGAAAGTGAACCAGCAGATGGAAGGTCTCTCTTTTCTCCCTCTCTCTCTATCACTCTGCTGATCAGATAAATGAATTAATATATATTTTTTTAAAGAACAATGAGTAAAAGGAATTCCACAAGGTCTTCAAATTTTCATGCCACACATGCTTCATTAGTTACAAAGAAAAATATTTCCTTACAATGGAGAGATCTGGTGAACTTGACATTATATGGCTCCTGATACAATGCTATAAGAAATTATGTTTGCCTCCCCAAAATTCATGTTTACATCCAAAGCTTTAGTATCTCAGAATATAACTGTATTTGGAGATAGAGCCTGTAATTAAGATAAAATTAGGTCATATCAGTGGATCCTAAACCAATATGACTAGAATTCTTTTTAAGATTTGTTTATTTATTTGAGAAGCAGAGAGAGAGAGAAAGATTGGTCTTCCATCCACTGCTTCACTCCCAAATGGCCACAGCGGCAAGAGCTGCACTGATCCTAAGCCAGGAGCCAGGAGCTTCCTCCAGGTCTCCCATGTGGGTGCAGGGGCCCAAGGACTTGGGGCATCCTCCACTGCTTTTCCAGGCCATGGCAGAGAGCTGGATTGGAAGTCGAGCAGCCAGGGCTTGAACTGGCACCCGTATGGGATGCCAGCACTGCAGGTGGAGCTTTACCCGCTATGCCACAGCGCCAGCCCCTAGAATTCTTATAAGAAGAGACTAGCCAACTTCCTTTCAGTGTAGGCCCTGGGAGGCAGTAGTGATGACTCCTGTAACTGGGTTTCTGCCACACACTCAGGAGACCTGGACTGTGTTCTCAACTCCTAGCTATAAGCCCTGTCTAGCTCCAAATGTTGGAATTTGGAGAATGAATCAACAGATGGAATCTCTCTCTCTCTGTGTCTCCATGCCTCTCAAATAATTTTTTTAAAAAAGAGGATATTAGGGGCCGGCACCGCGGCTCACTAGGCTAATCCTCCGCCTAGCGGCGCCGGCACACCGGGTTCTAGTCCCGGTCGGGGCGCCGGATTCTGTCCCGGTTGCCCCTCTTCCAGGCCAGCCCTCTGCTGTGGCCAGGGAGTGCAGTGGAGGATGGCCCAGGTGCTTGGGCCCTGCACCCCATGGGAGACCAGGAAAAGCACCTGGCTCCTGGCTCCTGCCATTGGATCAGCGCGGTGCGCCAGCCGCAGCGCGCCAGCTGCGGCGGCCATTGGAGGGTGAACCAACGGCAACGGAAGACCTTTCTCCCTGTCTCTCTCTCTCACTGTCCACTCTGCCTGTCAAAAAAAAAAAAAAAAAAAAAAAAAAAAAAGAGGATATTAGGACACAGACTTCTTCAGAGAAAGACTGCATGTTATGAATCCAGCATAAAAATACTGGAACATTTGCAATTTATAAAAGACGTGTGTCATTTCATTTATTCCTGACTATAATCATGCAGATGTTATTTCTACATGCTATAAATGAGGAAATTAAGTCTTGGAATGATTAAATGGCTGTGGCATAGCCCGTGTTTTAGCTGGTAGGAAACAGACCTAAGACTGGAAAACAGATATGGGCTCTTTCTGACTCTCCCAGTGTTGCTGCAGAAAATGCTGAATTTATAATTCAGTAAGAAGAAATAAACAAATGGAAGTTTTATGTGATGCCAGACATTGCTCCAGGTAATGTACCATGATACTCTATATAGGTTTCAAATGTCACTGTTTACTTTAGGCTTTTTTCTCTTCTGAGCACAGATTGAAATTCGTGAGGCATGGAGTGGGTGTGGTGTGTGCATACCTGTGGAGAAACACACTGCCTTTTACTGGCAGTTAAATTAGAAGTCAGTGTTTAAATTTATGTCCTAAGACAAATTTGAAACTAAGTATTACAGAGGGAGAATAGGTTAGTAATCCATCCAAAGTCTCATTCAACATCATTTTAATTTGCTGTCAGATTATCATCATGTTATAGCTACTTAAGGATAACTTGATAGATGGATAATCTTAAAACACATTGTAAAAAGATCAGACATCTAATGTGATAAAATACAACATAGACAAAATAGTTTATGAGTTCTACATGTTCAGAATTTGGCTCGATTTGATCTTTCTGTAGCAAAGACACACCTGCTGTCTTCTTAATTTAACGTATTTCTGATATTGACTGGAAAAGCACTTTTGAGTTAGTGTACCAGGAAGGATCACCCTATTTCTGTAATTTATAAGTGTACTGAAAGTTAGAATAATTTAAGGACTTCCTAGAAATTCATCTGTTCAGCATTCTTGCGAGTTTACCTAAAATGTCAACCATTAAAGTTTTATTTGTGCTTAGGATTGCTGTGATTAAAAGATTTAAAATGGTGCTTCAGAAACGCAAACATTCCTAGGAAGGAAATTAACTCTTAAGTACGTGCTGCATTGTTGTCTTTTATTCATTCATGTTCATTCCCTTATTCCATTTTTCTTAAAGATTTATTTTATGTATTTGAAACGTAGAATTACAGAGAGAGGGAGAAGAGATAGATATTCCTTTTCATATATATATATATATATTTTATAATCTTTTAAAATAATAATTTACATTCAGCAAAAGGTATAGTTTTATGAGTTTTGAAAAATACATATGGTTGTGTAAATGCCACTACCACTGATATATAGAATATTTTCACCCCCCTCTCCAAATTTCCTTTTTTCTCTCTGTCTTCCCCCAAACCCTGCTGGCCACTCATTTGATTTCTATCCCAATAGCTTTGCATTTTTTAGGCTAGTTACAGTGCCTTGGTGCTAGGGATACAGAGACCATCAGATTTAGATGCTGCAAATAAGGAGTAGTCATCAAATGGAGCAGACAGGGCACCACAGGGCTGTCACAAAATTACAAATGATGTACTTTAGTATAACAGAACACATACAACCGACTGTGCATATGGAGAAATGCTTTGTTAAGGAGATGGCAATTGACTTTGGTCCTGAAAGGATGAATTGGAATAGGACAAACAAAGAGGATGGAATAAGACTGCCCCACTAGAAGGAATATCTGCACACAAGCGCTAGGCTCCGAACACTTCTGTGTGTTCTGTAAAGGGAGTGGAGAGGAGGGTGGGTGCAACGTATCTCTGTTCAAGGCATTACGTCATAAAGGATTATTATTCTGGTCCTCATACCTTTCTACCCAAACTTTAAACTTCTAGGACTAATTTCCTGCCTATGAAAAATAATGTCTTATTAATTAATATTTGTTATAAATTCATATCAGTTGCTGTTTCTGCAATGTATCTTCTCAGGTTAGCTTTGGTTTTTAATTACTCAGTGAAAAGCTGAGCTTGAATTATCAGCAAGTCAGTGAGGAAATTAATTGAGTTTGAATCACCACCAAACACAAGGGGTCTTCAAAAAGTTCATGGAGGGGCAGGCACTGTGGCATAGTAGGTTAAATTGTCGCCTGAAGCACTGGCATCCCATGTGGGTGAGGGTTTGTGTCCCTGCTGATCCAGCTCCCTGCTAATGCTCCTGAGAAAGCAGTGGAGGATGGCCAAAGTGCTTGGGTCCCTGCACCCACTTGGTAGATCTGTAAGAAGCTCCCAGCTCCTTGCTTCGACTGGGCCCAGCCCCAGCCATTGTGGCCATTTGGGGAATGAACCAGTGGATGAAAGATCTGTCTCTTCCCCCATCTCTCTGTAACTCTGCCTTTCAAATAAATAAAATAAATATTTAAAAAAAAATTCATGGGGCTGGCACCGTGGCTCACTAGGCTAATCCTCTGCCTGCGGCGCCGGTACCCCGGGTTCTAGTCCAGGTTGGGGTGCCAGATTCTGTCCTGGTTGCTCCTCTTCCAGTCCAGCTCTCTGCTGTGGCCTGGGAAGGCAGTGGAGGATGGCCCAGGTCCTTGGGCCCTGTACCCACATGAGAGACCAGGAGGAAGCACCTGGCTCCTGGCTTCAGATTGGCGCGACATGCCGGTAATAGCGGCCATTTGGGGCGTGAACCAATGGAAGGAAGACCTTTCTCTCTGTCTCTCTCTCTCGTTAACTTTGCCTGTCCAAAAAAAAAAAAAAAAAAAAAAAAAAAAAAAAATTCATGGAAAATATACCGTAAAAACAACTATGTGTGGGTTTCAAAATTTTTTCAACAGAATAAACTTATCTTTCAATTCTATTTTTTCATGAACTTTTTCAAGTACCATCATAAGTAAGCAGACATTTTTTGTAGACAAAGAATTGTTCTTCTGCAGTCTCATCTTTAGCCATGACCCTCCTAGCCCAACTCCAGCCATACTGAATGTCTGTTCCTCCCGTGCTCCATTCTCTCTCACAGTTTCCTCAGTTTTCCACCTGCTTGGAAACATTTCTCCTGCATTCTGGTGATGTTCTGATCCACTTCATCCTGCTGACTGTCTTTCATGCCCTGGCTCAATCATCCTCAGAACACATAGTATTTCCCTATCATGTGTTGTTACGTCTTTTTATATTTTTTAAGATTTATTTATTTATTTCAGAGAGTTCCAGAGAGAGGTAGAGAGAGGTCTTCTATTCACTGATTCACTCCCCAAATGGCCACAATGGCTGGGATGGCCCCGGCAGAATCCATTCTAGGTCTCCCACATGGGTGCACTTGGGCCATCTTCTGCTGCTTTCCCAGGCGCATTAGCAGGGAGCTGGATCAGAAGTGGAACAGTCAGGACTCGAACTGGTACCCATAAGGGATGCTAGCATTGCAGACCAGGGCTTTAACCTGCTGCGCCACAGCACTGGCCCTGTCATTACATCTTAAAATGACTTATGTGATTCTTTGTCACCTCTCATAGACTTCGAGCTTTGTGACAGGCTATTGAAGGGCCTTTTGACATGGATGCTGTGTAAAGACCATATGATTGAATGACAGGCTCAGAGTAAGACTCATCATGCTTAAGGAGATTAAATGATGTGGGAAGGTATATTAAATAATGTGGGAAGGTATAAATGTACTTTTAGTCATTTGGTATACAAACATCTGTGAAATTTAGGGTTGGGTTTTGAGATTGAATTATAGGAGGAAACTAGAGATCCTGATGTAACTGCTTAAATGTGAGTCATTAGTGAAAGTCCTGGAAAGGCGTGATAACAGTATAATTCCCATATCTGCTTTTGCAGTATTCAGCCTACATAAGTTGAACTATTGAATGTACTTATCCATCTGATGAATGATTTCAAGTGAGGAGGAAAGTCATTATTCCAGCAATGATATGCCATCACAGGCCTGAACTGCCACAGGCACCAAGCCACCCAAAAGCTATATAGCATGAGTCACAAACCAAACAGGTCTTTACTGTGCCTGAATTCCAGTCCCTCATCACGAAGTTGACTGTGAAAGGAGCATCATTTTAAGAAAAAAGATTCTGGCATGTGTTTAGCCCAGCATTTAAGATGTCTGTGTCTCTTATTGGAGTACCTAGGTTTGATACCTGGCTCCTGCTCCTGACTCCAGCTTCCTGCTAAGGTAGACCTGGGAAGCAGTGGTGAGGGCTCAGATAATTGGATTCCTGCTAGTCATGTGGGAGACCTGGATTGAGTCTAGCAGGCTCCCAGTTTCAGCTCAGCCGATCTCCAGTTGTTGGTGGTGTTTGGGTATGAACCAGTGAATGGGAGCTATCTTTCTCTCTGTGTCTCTCTTTTTTTTTTATTTCCATTTTTAAAGATTTATTTTATTTATTTGAAAGAGTTACAGAGAGAGGTAGAGCTACATAGAGAGAAAGAGGTCTTCCACTCCACTGGTTCACTCCCTAAATGACTGCAATGCCCAGAGCTGAGCTGATCTGAAGCCAGGAGCCAGGAGCTTCTTCTGGGTCTCCCACGCTGGCTCAGGGACCCACGCACTTGGGCCATTTTCTACTGCTTCCCCAGGCCATAGCAGAGAGCTGGATCAGAAGAGGAGCAGCCGGGACTTAAACTGGAGCCCATATGGGATGCCAGCACTGCAGGGGGCCACCTTACCCTACTATGCCACAGCGCCAACCCCTCTCTGTCTCTTAAAATAAATAATTTAAAGGAATGATTCTAGTATGGAGATATTAGTTTACACATTTTTGTGTACTTAGAAAAGAGTAATAAAATAAAAGACTTATTATCTATATTCTTTATATAATAATATATACAGATAAATAATTCACAATAACACAAACTCATTCTAAATAAACTCTAAGCAAATAAAACATTTAGAATAACTTCTTTATTTTTTTATTTTATTTTATTTATTTTTTTATTTTTTATTTTTTGACAGGCAGAGTGGACAGCGAGAGAGAGAGACAGAGAGAAAGGCCTTCCTTTGCCGTTGGCTCACCCTCCAATGGCCGCCGCGGCCAGCGCGCTGCGGCCGGCGCACCGCGCTGATCCGATGGCAGGAGCCAGGAGCCAGGTGCTTTTCCTGGTCTCCCATGGGGTGCAGGGCCCAAGCACCCGGGCCATCCTCCACTGCACTCCCTGGCCACAGCAGAGGGCCGGCCTGGAAGAGGGGCAACCGGGACAGAATCCGGTGCCCCGACCGGGACTAGAACCCGGTGTGCCGGCGCCGCTAGGCGGAGGATTAGCCTAGTGAGCCGCGGCGCCGGCCCTAGAATAACTTCTAAAACCCATTTTTCACTCAACATATTTATATTCCCTGCTTGATAAGAAATACTTGATATGGAAGGATTGTGTGGTGGTGGATAAGGAGGTCATAGAGAGGAATTTGTTGATTGGACCAGTTGGCTCAAATAGGCAGAAGAAAATCCCTATTCTAATCTCAGCCCGAGCTGTGTGGGAGTAGGTAAAGCACTTCATCTCTCTCCAGACTATTAGATATGCAAACAATCTTGCATGTGAGAACGTGAATGTAGCTTTTGGAATGAAAAGGGTAAAACAAGACTGAGATCAGGATGGGGATGCATGTGTATTACGTGTGAGCATGTCCTTGACCTATGCCAGCCCTCAGTCAAGACACTACCATTAGCCCAACTTTGGTTTTATAGCCTGCAAATGATAACATTAGGTGGAAAGATTCTTAGCACTTGAAAAAGAATTTGTGTTCTACTTGAGGATTTTGTGGCTAGGTGGACTCTGTTGTAAACACCTTAGAGGTCTAAGTTCCATAAAGTATTTCAGCTGCCAAGTGTTGCTTAAGTTGCTTGTGTTCGTGTTCCTCATGACTTTTATAACTGTCCTCTACTGATATAGGAGTTATCAAATTAATTTTAAAAATATATTAATTTGTTTAAAATGATATAACCTCAAAATAAAAGGTTTAGTGCACTTAAGGAAAAACATGTAATCATATGTGGCCTATTTTCTTTAAAACATCTTTTTAGTTAATGATTCATGATTATTTTCAGTTCTTAACAAGCTGAAGGATTTTCAAAAAGTTTGTAGAAAATGTATATAATGGGGGCTTACACTGTGGCACAATAGCTTAACCTCCTGGCCTGAAAAGCCAGCATCCCATATAGGCACTGGTTTGAGACCTGGCTGCTCCACTTCCAATCCAGCTCTCTGCTATGGCCTGGGAAAGCAGTAGAAGATGGCCCAAATCCTTGGGCCCTTGCACCTGCGTGGGAGAGCCGGAAAAAGCTCCTGGCTCCTGGCTTCGGATCGGCTCAGCTCTGGCTGTTACAGCCATCTGGGGAGTGAATCATCGGATGGAAGACCTCACTCTCTCTCTCTGCCTCTCTTCTCTCTGTGTAACTCTGACTTTCAAATAAATATTTAAATCTTAAAAAAAAGAAAATGTATATTATGAAAAGCTGCATGAATTTCAAAATTTTCTCACACCAAAATGAACTGATCTTTCAATTTCCTTTTCCACAAACTTTTTGAAGTACCTTGTTACTGATATACAGCCATATTCTAACACATTCCTTTTTGAAATTGACAGTTATTGTTGTCTTGGAAGCAGATGTTTGCCATGCACCTGTTAAGAACTGTCCCCAAAGATTGTTTTGCATCATTAAAAATAGGTATTCTGTGTTGCTATAAATTATAAACTAGAAGAAACCCTGCCAGCCTCAGATGAGTTTTTACATGAACATAAAGTTTATAAAGAATGAAAGAAGAAAAAAGAGAAACCCTCCAAAATTTAAAGCAACTAACCATCTTCTGTTAATAGAGGACATAAGAACAGGTATATATAATGTATGTTGTTTCCATAGCAATCCTATTATTCCTTTGCCTGCACAAGTATCCACAGACTAGCAAAATAAATGTACAGTAGTCTTCAATGTTCTAATAGTCTAATAAGCTTCCACTCTTTATCCTTGTCTGTTTTAGCTAGTACAATTTATACATGGTGTCTTCAAAAAAAGTTCATGAAGAATGTGTATTATGAAAGAACTATGCTTGGATTAACAAAAATTTTTGTGATCAAAAAAATCATTTAATTTAAAATTTCCACAACTTCCTGAAGCATGCTTAGGCTTTCATGAGTTTCAGAAATTCTCATAGAAAAATTTCAATTTTTTATATATGTATTAATTATCTATTACTACATAGAAAATTACTCACCAAAACCAGCAGGTTAAAACCACACACATTTATTATGTTTCTCCATTGCTGCCAGTCATGCATGTGGTGGGTCTTACCTGGTGGTCTGGGCCAGTCTCTTGTGAGAAAGTGATCAAGGAGTTAGTCAAGCCCGCGTTATCACAGGGCTCTCGTGGACCGCAGGATCCATTTCTTCCTCCAGATGAGAAAGCAGGGAAGGTTATCTGCTCTTGAAATAAATCAAACAACCAACAACTGAAATGAAGGGAATAGTCACAACCTTTGGTAGAAAAAAAATTTTTTTTTTTGAGAAGACCACTAAGATAGAACTTGAGTGGAAAAGCAAGGAAACAAGTGAAGCAAAGAATTCCAAAGAGAGACAAAATGAAGGAGCTATTAGCCCTGACCAGGAGGAACAAGAGTGATTGTGAAGCCATGATGATGTGCGACTTCGTGGCTAAATATTAGGAACTTAGGGAGACCATCGGCTCTCAAAGTGTGGCCCTCAATCAGCAACATGAGTGTCGCTTGGCAGCTTATGGAACGTGAAATTCTCTTACTCACTGAGGCAGAAACCCTGAGAATGGCATTTATTCACGATTTTTTTTTGACAGGTAGAGTTAGACAGTGAGAGAGAGAGACAGAGACAGAAAGGTCTTCCTTCCGGTGGTTCACCCCCCAAATGGCTGCTCAGGCCTGCACGCTGCGCCGATCCGAAGCCAGGAGCCAGGTGCTTCCTCCTGGTCTCCCATGTGGGTGCAGGGCGCAAGCACTTGGGCCATCCTCCACTGCCTTCCCAGGCCACAGCAGAGAGCTAGACTGGAAGAGGAGCAACCGGGACAGAATCTGGCGTCCCAACCGGGACTAGAACCCGGTGTGCAGGCGGAGGATTAGCCTATTGAGCTGCGGTGCTGGCCTCATGAATGTTTTAACAAGCCTGCTGACAAGGCGGAGCCACCAAAGTGGACTGATTGCTGTAAAGGTTTTGGGAAAAGTGTTTTAAATTTTAACAGTCAAGAGGCACTTGGATCCAGCAAGTTCAGAGCTGTGTCTGTATGTCCTTTTTTAATTATGAACATATAGGCATTAAAATATACATGTGTGTGTATATATATATAGATAGATAGATAGATAGATAAATACATATTTTAAAAAGAATGTTAAGGGATGAAAATGTGAGGCCACATAAAGAATATTTGGGGTGCTGCAAATGTTTAGTTTCTTTTTAAAAATTTTATTTAATTTCATCTACTTGAAAGGCAGTGAATTGGAGAGAGAGAGAGAGAGAGAGATTTCATTTACTGTTTCACTCCCCAAATGACTGCATTAGCCAGGGCTGAGTCTGACCAAAGCCAGGAGCCAGAAACCCCATCTGGGTCTCCCCTTTGGGTGGCAGGGACCTAAGAACTTGAGCCATCATCTGCTGTCTTCCCAGCTGCATTATCAGGGAGCTGGATTGGAAGCAGGGTAGTCAGGACCTTGAACTGGCAATCTGACATGGAATGCCAAGTGTCCAAAGCTGTGCCACAAAACCTGCCCCTTCACTGTTTCTACACTTGAGAGGTTGGTGCTTGTTTGCTTGGCTTTTTAGCTATTTTTATTTTTCAGAAGATTTATTTATTTGTTTGAAAGAGTTACACACACACACACACACATACACACACACATTTTCTGTTTGCTGATTCACTCCCCAAGTGGCTGCAACAGCCAGGACTGAGACAGGCCAAAGCTGGGAGCTCAGAGCTTCATACAGGTCTCCCATGTGGGTGGCAAGGGCCCAAGCACTTGGGTTATTTTCTGCTGCTTTTCATTGGCCATTAGCAGGGAGCTGGATCAGAAATAGAGCAGTCAGGATACAAATTGGTGTCCAAACAGGATGCCAGCATCGCAGGTGGTGGCTTAACCCACTACACTATAACACTGGCCCCTTTTAATTGCTTTTAAGTTGTGTGTGTGTGTGTGTGTGTGTGTGTGTGTCTTAGGTGGTAAGGTTGATAAAGGTCACTGATGCCCTGTATGACTCTTTATTCAGCTAATATCTATTTGGCGTCTCCCATGTAGCAGTGTTCTGGGCACTTTGTTTACTTCAGTGAACAGAATAATGTTTTCCACCCCTGAGATTTTCACATAGTGGGAAAGGATCAACAATAATAAATATAGTAATACATTATATCTTATGTTAGAAGGAATAGATGCTATAGAAAAGATAAGGGTGGAGAACATAATGGGATGAGGACTGCTGGGACAGTCTCATTGATAAGATTTTACCTAAGACTGGAAGATGATGAATCTTATAGGTTTGAGGAGAAGTCAGAGCAATCAACTAATGAAAGGCCTTCACTTATGAACTTGACCGGTACCTTAAGGAACAGTAAGAGGCCAGAGTGAGTGGAGTGAGCAGCAGGAAGTTAGGGATGGAAGTTACAGAGCGAGATCCTGTAGGTCCTTGTAAGCCAACACAGTGTTTTGGCTTTTCAACTGACAGTAACAGGGAGACTTTTCAGGGTTTGGTGCCAAGGAGTTACGTGATCTGCCCTACATGCTGGAAGTATCCACTTGACTGTAGGGTTGAGAACCAACAGAGGGGTAGAAGTGTGGTGACCATTAGGAGACTTTTGGAGTAATCTATTCGAGAGATGGTGGATTGCATGAGGGTGGTAGCAGAGCAGGTTGGAAAAAATTGGACTTCAAAATATCCTGACAGATGAATATGTGATGGGAGAAAGCGAAAGGTTGAGGTTATTTGGGGATTTCAAAAAGCTCATGGAAAAGAAAATTAAAAGCTAAATGAATTTTGGTGCAAAAAATACTTGGAAATCCTCAGATACCAGGGGGTCTTCAAACAGTTGATGGAAAATGTGTATTATGAAAAAACTATGTGTGTGTGGGGGACACAGTGCTGTGGCCACTGCCTGCAGTGCCAGCATCCCATATGGGTGCTGGTTTGAGACCCAGCTGTTCTACTTCCAAACCAGTTCTCTGCTGTGGCCCGAGAAAGCAATAGAAGATGGCTCAAGTGCTAGGGCCCCTGCACCCATGTGGGAGATCTGGAAGAAGCTCCTGGCTTCAGATTGGCCCAGCTCTGGCCATTGCCACCATTTGGGGAGTGAACCAGTAGATGGAAGACACCCCCTTTCCCCCACCTTTGCCTTTCTGTAACTCTGCCTTTCAAATAAATTAATCTTTTTTTTAAAAGACTATGCAAGAATTTTTTGCACCAAAATAAATTCATCTTTTAATTCCATTTTCCATGAACTTTTTTGAAGTCTGTGTATACTTTGAAGCTTTTGATCTGAGCAATTGGTAATTTTGTACAGAGTTTCCAACAGCTGAAATGAAGAGGTTTAGGTTTTATTTTAAAAGATGAGTGTATAGCTTACAATTTAAAGATTAACAAAACAGCATGTGTGATATCCTTTTTTGTACAATTAAAAACATACGTATATACATTCTTAGAGTGCCGTATGAAAGGAGGTTCACAAAAAGGTTAGTGTCGAAAGGTTCCTCAAATGTCACTATGAAGTAAAAAAGCAATGTGCGGAATAGTGAGGATAGTAGGATTTAGTATCAAAAACTGGATGGGGAAAACAGTATACAATGTGTATGTATTTGCATGTATGTGCATGAAATGCCTTTTTTAATTCACCTGCAGATTGATTCCATTGGTTGCATCTAAGAAGCAAAGCAAACCGGATGGAGAACAGCAATAAAAGTAGTTTTTTTTTTTTTTTTTTTTTTGACAGGCAGAGTGGACAGTGAGAGAGAGACAGAGAGAAAGGTCTTCCTTTGCCGTTGATTCACCCCCCCCAATGGCTGTTGCGGCCAGCGTGCTGTGACTGGTGCACCACGCTGATCTGAAGCCAGGAGCCAGGTGCTTCTCCTGGTCTCCCATGCGAGTACAGGGCCCAAGCACTTGGGCCATCCTCCACTGCACTCCCAGGCCACAGCAGAGAGCTGGCCTGGAAGAGGGGCAACCAGGACAGAATCTGGCACCCGGACTGGGACTAGAACCCGGTGTGCCGGCGCTGCAGGCGGAGGATAAGCCTATTGAGCCGCGGTGGTGGCCAAAAGTAGGTGTTTTTTTACTCCATACTGTTCTGTATCTGCTCCTTGTTGAATGATGTGCATGTAACATCTGCTCAGAAATAACCAATTAATTAATTAGCATTAAACAATCTGATACCTCTTTCTGGTAGAAATGAAAGAAAGAGTATATTTTCACCTTGTTAGTGGAAATGTGAATTATAGTTTTATGTAATGCATATGGCAACATCAATTAGATACTAGTAAGGGGCCAGCACTGTGGCATAACTGGTAAAGCTGGCCCCTGTAGTACCAGCATCCCATATAGGTGCTGGTTCAAGTCCTGGCTGCTCAACTTCTGATCCAGCTCTCTGCTTGACCTGGGCAAACAGTAGAAGATAACCCAAGTCCTTGGGCCCCTGCACCTGCATGGGAGACCTGGAGGAAGCTCCTGGCTCCTGGCTTTGGACCGGCACAGTTCTGGTTGTTGCGGCCATCTGGCAAATGAACCAGCGGACGAAAGATCTCTCTCTCTCTTTCTCTCTCTCTCTCTCTCTCTCTCTGCCTCTGCCTCTGCCTCTCTGTAACTCTGCCTTTCAAACAAATAAATAAATATTAAAATAACTTAAAATAAAAATAAAATATATTCCAACTCAGTAATTCTACCACTTGAAATCTACATTACAGAAATGAAAATAGCAACAGGAAAGAATATAGTAAAAGAATGTCTATTGCAGCATTGAAGGTGACTGCCTGTATATAAGAAATACATGCTGTAGGAAGTTTCTCTATAATCCCATTAAAAATTATTTATTTATTTATTTGAAAGGCAGATAAGCACATTAGTAGGGAGCTGGTTCAGAAACACAGCAGCTGGTATTCAAAGTGGCATTCTGATAAGAGATGCCAATATCACAGATGGCAGCTGAACCCACTGTGCCACAACGCCAACTCCCTCTATAATCTCAGTCTTGAGGAATCATGCCATCTTTCCAATATATGTATGTGTGACTATGTCTGTATAGTCTGTTTGTTACTATAGTGAAATACTGGCTGGATTGCTTTATAAAGAAAAGAGGTTTATTTAGCTCACAATTCTGGAGTTTCAAGGACATGGCTCTAACTTTCTGCTTGCCTGTGGTGAGGACCAAATGGCAGATGGCATCGCAGTGGCAGGAGCACATAGGATAGAGTTCACTTTCAAGACAGGAAACCTCGGAGGCTGGGGAGTGATCAGGCTTGTTGTCTTATAGCGACCTTCTCATGAGAACTAAGTGCTCTGGGAGAACTACCTTAATCTCATCTGAGGGGATGTGCCCTGTGACTTCACTAGGCCACGCCTCCTAAAGTTTCTACCACTTCCACACTGCCACACGAAGTACAAAGCCTCCAGCATATGAACCTCTGGGGGACAAGCCACATCCAGATCACAGCAGAATCCTTGAGTAGTTACAGGACAGAAGGTGTGTGCACAAAAGTCAAAATTCTGGAATGGATGGACAAACTGGAAACACCTTAGGTGCCGCTTTGAGTGTAGGTGATTGGCATTGTGAAGAAAGCACTTGATTAGTGAGGTAGTAAAGTCATTTGATAATTTTGACTATATATATATATATATATAGTCACATTAATTGAAAAATACGGATGAATCTGAGGTTCCTAGTGGGAGTTGATTGGTGGGTTCTTTCTGTTTGTTTTGCGGTGTCAAGTGTGCATTTATATAAGAATATAGCAAGAGGAAATGGAAGCAGGAATTCCGTTCAGATCCTGTGATTAATATTCAGGTCATCGTATTGAAACTTATGGAAACATGTACTCACAGACACTGATGGGCACATGCGTGTATGGTGAGATGCCATGATTATGCAAAAATGGGTAAGGAGACACTTTCCTGCATTTTGCACTTCTTTCAGAAATATCTGATGGAGATCTTTCCATGCCACTAGTCTAACATATAATATTCTATGTGCAATTGCCATTAACTCTTCAAAGGGGAATATTTCATAAATCAGAGCTTTAAAAACGATTGCTCTTACTCTCTGCCCTTGACCCAGGCACCTGGAAACTCATAGCCAAGAGAGCCTCACATGCAAATTGATTACTTGATACCACAGGAGACAGCTTATTCCATTGGGATAGCTCTGTAAGTGAAGAGAAATATCAGATGTTAAAATAGCTGAGGTTCATGGAAATCATAATTACAAGGATTTGGGAGGTTGCTTGGTTTTGAGAAGCACCTTAAAGGAAAAAAAAAAAACACCCTACTTAATCTTTTTAAAACACAGGTCTTATCATGTTGTTTTAAGGCTGAAAACTCTTCAAAGACTTCTATTGCCCTTAGAAGATCCAGATTCCTTTGAACAGCTTATAAAGCATTTCAAAATCAGTTCAGCACTCTCTGGCCATATCTCCTCCTTTGCACTCAATTCTTAAACTGTTCTAAACTGTAGCAAAGTTATTTTGGAAGCTTGATTGTGTCACTGATTTCCATACTTTTTAATATGCGTTTTATTTTTTGAACTACTCATTTATTTGCTTTCCTAGTTTCTGTTCATTGAAATCTTCACTTTGACATTGCCTTTCTTTAAATGTCTCAGCCTAACTCCTATGCTTGGTAAATCTCTGCTGTGTGCTGTCATAATGCCTGCTTACCCTTGTTTATTCAATTACACAGAGACCGTGCTGTTTGTTGTACATTATCAGGGCCTGTCACGTGAGGTTCTCAGAAAGTTTTGTTGAATAAATGAATGCATAAAAAAAAGGTTGCTAGGAAGAATTTAAGGGAGGCTGATTTGAGAACGAAGGATTGGATCTGTCCAAAGGGTTAAAGGTGCCACATATTAAATTTAATATCTCACAATTCATGCTGAAGAAATTTTTAAATCTTTGGTGGAATGATTCAGCAATATCCTGTAGTTAAAATACGAGTAACTGCATATTTTATAAGTATGGACCAAATAAAACTTTTTTGCTAAAAAAAAAATGGTGTAAGGTGGGTGCTATGGTGCAGCAGGTTCAACTGCTGTTTGGGAGGCCCACATTCCATGTCAGAGTACCTGGTTTGAGTCCCAGCTACTCCATGTTTCCCATCCATTTTTTTTTAAGATTGATTTATTTAAGATCGAATTATTTATTGAAAGGCAGAGATACAGAGAGAGAAGGAGGAAGAGAAAGAGAAAGAGAAAGAGATATCTTCCATCTGCTGGTTAACTCCCCAAATGGTTGCTAAGGTTGGGGCCAGGCCAAGCCAAATCCAGGAGCCAGGAGCTTCATCCGGGTCTCCCACCAGGGGTCAGGGGCCTAAGGACTTGGGCCATCTTCTGCTGCTTTCTCAGGCACATTAGCAGGGAGTCGAGCATCCAGGACTCAAACCAGCATCCACATGGGATGCCGGTGCTGCCAGCAGAGGCTTAACCTCCAATACCACAGTGCTAAGTGCCTCCCATCCAGCTGTGTGCATGATGGCTCACATCCTTGGATTCTGCCACCCATGGGGGAGACTCAGATGGAGTTCTGGCTTTGGCCTGGTTCATCCCTGGCTGCTGCAGGCATTTGAGGAGTGAACATTCAGAGGGAAGATCCCTCTCTCTCTCTATATCTCTTTCTTGTTCTGCCTTTCAAATAATTAAAAATAAAATAAGGCCCAAATCCACACAGTAAGCTCACCCTACAGACAGGATCATCAGCATCACCATCTTCTACCACCTTGTCTGTCCCACGGGAAGTGCTTCTGGGCAGTAATGCACCTGGAGCTGTCATCTCCTGTGACCACAGTGGCTTCTTCTGTAGTATCTTTTTATTTTTTTTATTTTTTTTATTTTTTTTTGGACAGGCAGAGTGGACAGTGAGAGAGAGAGACAGAGAGAAAGGTCTTCCTTTGCCGTTGGTTCACCCTCCAATGGCCACCGCGGCCGGCGCGCTGCGGCCGGCGCACCGCGCTGATCCGATGGCAGGAGCCAGGAGCCAGGTGCTTTTCCTGGTCTCCCATGGAGTGCAGGGCCCAAGCACCTGGGCCATCCTCCGCTGCACTCCCTGGCCACAGCAGAGGGCTGGCCTGGAAGAGGGGCAGCCGGGACAGAATCCGGCGCCCCGACCGGGACTAGAACCCGGTGTGCCGGCGCCGCTAGGCGGAGGATTAGCCTAGTGAGCCGCGGCGCCGGCCTGTAGTATCTCTTGAAGGACCTGTCTGAGGTTGTTATGATGCAGTTAACTTTTTCCTAGGAGAAGAAGGAGCATGCTCTATAATAATGATAAGTAGTGCAGTAAATACATGAACCAGTAATAGTCATTAATTGCCATTATCAAGTGCTATGTACCATTCATAATTATACGTGTGATGCTTTCGTAAGTCTAGCAATGCAGTAGGTTTTTTATACTAGCGTCATCACAAACACGTGAGTTTTTGTGCTACCACATTATGCTACAACATTGTGCTACAACATTATGATGGCTGTGATGTCACTAGGTGATAGTTTTTCAGCTCCGTTATATCTTATGGAACCACTATAAAATATGGGCCTGTCATTGATCAAAACATTGCTATGGAGTACAGGACTGTATTCGCATATAACCTACACACCATCTACTTTAAATCGTGTCTATATTACTTATAATAGCTGATATAATATGTTAATGTGAGTAGTTCTTATATTGTATTGTTTAGGGAATAATAACAAGGAAAAAATACATGTTCAGTACTGACATCATTTAGAAAAAAAATTTTTAATTTTAATTTAATTTACGTGAGAGGCAAAGAAGCAACAAATTACTCACCTACTGATTCACTCTCCAGTTACTGACATAGCAGGGATTGGGTCAGCCTGAAGCCAAGAGCCAGGAATGCCACATGAATAGCAGGGACCTGAGTACTTGAGCTATCACCTGGTGCTCGTGAGCAGGAAGCTGGAACTGGTAGCAGAGCTGGACCTTGCACATACCAACACTTTGATACGGCTTGTGGGCATCCAAAGCTGCATTGTAACTACTAGGCTGAATGTCTGCCTCACACACTTTAAAAATATTTTTAATTATGTGAAAAGCAAAGCGCTAGAGAGAGGAAGAGAGAGACATCTGTCATCAACTGGTTCACTTTCCAAATGGCCACAACAGTCAGGCCTGCACAAGGCCCAAATCCAGGAACCAGGAACTCCGGCCCAGTCACCCAAATGGGTGGCAGGGGCCTAAGTACTTGGGTCATTGTCGCCCCCTTTCTGGGTATGTTAGCAGGGAACTGGGTTGGGAGCAAAGCAGCTGGAGCTCACACTGGAGCTCATATGAGATGCTGGCATTGCAGGTGTTGGCTTAACCTGCTGTTCCATGTGCTGGCCCTGAGAGTAGGTAAACCTTTTAAAGATGTATCTTTGAAGGTTAGGAGTTTGGCTCACTGTTTAAGGTCCTGCTTGGAAAGCCTATATTCTGTAGAGTGCTTGGGTTTCAGTCCTAGCTCCACTCTGATTCCAGCTTCCCACTACTGAGCTCCCTGAGAGGCAGCGGTGATGATTCAAATGGTTGGATCCCGGGCATCCTCCATTGCCTTTCCAGGAACATTAGCAGGAAGGTGGGTTGGAAGCGGAGCAGCTGGGACGGGAACCCAAGCAGACCAAGTGGCAATTTTAACGCTCTGTGTCACAATGCCTGCCCTAAGACTTTTTAAAATTCATGTTATTCTCTTGTTTTGCATACCACAGAAAAACCCATATTTCCTTCTCAGTTGCACTCTTCTTATTAAGAATGCTTATCACATCTTTCAGGTCTAAAAATTCCTAGTAATAATGTAATCACTGTAAACTCAAGTCTTTTGATATCTATAGTTTTTTATTTTTCTTTAATATTTCCCTGGAAACTCAACACTCAGCTCTAGACCTGAATAATTCATCTTCCACAGGAAGGACTGCTGTGGGGAGCTACGGAAGAGCATGATGCCAAGTCTTTTTGGGTACAGGCTTCTGACGGCATCACTTAAACAACTTTGAGACCATTCCAACAGACTGAGTCAGGATTTCCAGAGTTCCATCCAGAAGCAGATGGGCTCATAGACTCTTAATCCGAGATTGAGCTGTATATGAATTAATTACACAGGACTAAATGAACGGATGAGAGATGATGGTGGCTTTGGTTTAGAATATTGTTGATATTTTTATGTTCTACTTTTTGGGAATTTAAGGCAGCACTTGCTTTTTGTCTCTTAAACTATCCATAGCATAACAATTTAGTAATGCTGAATAATTTTGCAGACTCTATAAGGCCCCTCCAGAATATTGAACTTGTTGCGGAGTATTTTTATTTTGATAGCAATGTAGTTATGTGCATAGCTTAGAGAAGAATCTAGAAGTAGGTGCTGTGGCATAGTAGGTTAAGCCCCTGCTTGGGGTGCCTGCATCCCCTATGAGAGTGCCTGGCTCAAGTCTCAGCTACTCTGCTTCCAATCTGACTTTTTGGTAATGTGCCTGGGAGGCATCAGGTGATGGTTCGAGCACTGGAGTCCCTTTCCTATATAGGAGACTTAGATGGAGCTTCTGGCTCTTGGCTTCATCCTGGCCCACCCTGGATGTTGTGGGCATCTGGGGAGTGAAGTGAACCAGTGGAAGGAAGATCTCTCACTCTGCCTCTCCTTCTCTGTCAATCTTTCAAATAAATAAATGAATCTTTACATACATATATTTACATATAAATATATATATAGATAACACACACATGTATTTACTGTTATTAGGACAGAATTGCATTGCCTATACAACCAAGATTTGCCTAGAATATCATATTTGAGAATTATGTTCATTTAATCAATATTATCAGTCATTTTTAAGGAGCCAAGGTTGATTTTTGGAGCCAATGCTTGCTTACCAAGCCTTCCTGGGAAAAATAGTCCAGTACCTGGCTTACAGTACTTCTGGCTTTGCCAAAGAGTAAGGAAAGTTACTTCCTGGCAAGTCCTGAATGCTTAGCACATTTTGGGAAACTCAGAAAGAGGAATTTCCCCAGATTTATAGTTATTGAAGGCAAAACCTAATGGCAGGTTCCTTGCTTCGTTTCCTAACCTCAAGAAGCTTTAAGAAATCTAATCTGAGATCCCTTATACAAATGTCAAAGCAAATTTAGGAAGGTCTTGATGGTAAATTGCCATCATTACTATACGTATGTAAATATCAGGACAAGCCTAATTAGACCAGTTTTATATTGTGATCAAAATAGTCTTTCTGGGGGCTGGCACTGTGGCTCAGCAAGTTAAAGCCACAGCCTGCAATGCCACCATCCCATATGGTCACCAGTTTGAGTCCCAGCTGCTCCATTTCCAATCCAGCTCCCTGCTAGTGGCCTGGGAAAGCAGCAGAAGATGGCCCAAGTGCTTGGGTCCCTGTGCCCACATGGGAGACCTGGAAGAACTCCTGACTCTTGGCTTCTGTCTGTCCCAGCCCTGGCAGTTGTGGCTATCTGGGGAGTGAAGCAGCAGATAGAAGATCGCTCTCTCTCCCTCTCTCTCTCTCACCTTCTCTCTCTCTGTAACTCTGCCTTTCAAATAACTAACTAGATCTTTAAGAAAAATAAAAAGAATAGTCTTTTTTTGAGATTATGTTTGATCAAAAGGTAGGCGAGTGTAGAAAGCAATTTTCTGCGCCAATGGAAATCTGCGCATCCTTTATAGCACAACCTCCCAATTATCATATTTGCACCAGGTTCAGGGTCGTTCAGCTCTTTTGGATACTTTGTAAATTACAGATAACTGTTGAAAATACAAGCTGCGATTTGCACAGACTTTAGTGTGGTCTACTCCTACCCTGTGGAAAAACTAGTTTGGGTAGCCATCTGTAAGGTGGATTGAACTCAGTCATCTCGTTCAAGTGGTCAGTTCATTCCAGATTTTCGATTCTTCCAGTTTCTTTCAGTATCTGGCACAATCTTCTCAGTTAATGTTCCCAATGTCTCTCCCGTCTGCCTGGTGCAATGTCATGGAAAATTAAAACATGACTGTCCTTGAGCTTATCCATTCCACAGGAACCAAAGAAGGCCTGGGAGATAAATCCCAGTAACCTGAGGTAAACCTTGAAGAAGCCACCTCTGCAGCAGCCTATACGTGAGCCAGATTTCTCCCTGGACCAGTTACTGTCCGAACCACTAAGGATGTCCCAGGAAATGCTTCAAGCATACCCCTAGTAAAAAGTGTAACCAAGACTGTGGACAAGCACTGACAACCTGTATCAAGAGCACGAAACACGAAATATTTCAAAAACTGCTTGAAATCCACCAGACTGGTGGCCTCAGAGTTCAACTCTATTTCATAAAATCTTTTATAGTAGTATTTTTATTTTTCCTTTGCAGTGTTCAAGTTTTTAGTCTTCAGGAGTTTAAAAGAATTAACATTTTCCACTATTTTTCGTCCTTTCTTTTTTTAAAGATTTTTTTAAAGATTTTATTCATTTATTTGAGAGGCAGAGTTATAGAGAGTTAAGAGAGAGAAAGGTCTTCCGTCTGCTGGTTCACTTTCCAGATGGCAGCAACAGATAGAGCTGAGTCGATTCAAAGCCAGCAGCCAGGATTTCTTCCAGGTCTCCCACATGGGTGCAGGGGTCCAAGCACTTGACCCATCTTCCACCACCCTCCCAGGCCACAGCAGA
Source organism: Oryctolagus cuniculus (assembly GCF_964237555.1). Taxonomy (NCBI): domain Eukaryota; kingdom Metazoa; phylum Chordata; class Mammalia; order Lagomorpha; family Leporidae; genus Oryctolagus; species Oryctolagus cuniculus. Next base: position 71,307,953 of record NC_091439.1, read on the forward strand.
GAGCTGGGTCGGAAGCGCAGCAGCTGGGACCCAAGCCGGCTCTGCAGATGGAGGCTTAGCCCACTACGCCACAGTACCGGCCCCCTACCATCTTTCAACAGGCATTTAATATTAAGTGTTTGAGAATAAAACTCAGGTAGAGCTGCAAGGTAGCTTTAAAGAGCAAGCGAATTACAGGTCTGCTTAACCAGAAAGGTAGCCCACTAGCTTAAAAATGCTAATTCACACTTAATAAATTCACATTTATTAAATAGTTTTTGGATCATAGAGTATGTACTTAATGAAGAGGAATGGCAGTAAACATCATAAGGTTGTTCTTCCTAAAATGAAGTAGACTCTGTGCATCAAAATGCTGCATATCTTCTCTGAGATAATTCAAAAAATTATTTTAAAAATTTATTTTTGGCCAGTGCCGCGGCTCAATAGGCTAATCCTCTGCCTAACAGGGCCGGCACACCGGGTTCTAGTCCCAGTCGGGGTGCCGGATTCTGTTCCGGTTGCCCCTCTTCCGGGCCAGCTCTCTGCTGTGGCCAGGAGTGCAGTGGAGGATGGCCCAAGTGCTTGGGCCCTGCACCCCATGGGAGACCAGGAGAAGCACCTGGCTCCTGCCTTCGAATCAGCGCGGTGCGCCGGCCGCAGCAGCCATTGGAGGGTGAACCAATGGTAAAAGGAAGACCTTTCTCTCTGTCTCTCTCTCTCACTGTCCACTCTGCCTGTCAAAAAAAAAATTATTTTCATTTCACTGGAAATGCAGAGAGACAGACACAGAGAGATCTTCCGTCTGCTGATTCATTCCCCAAATGCCCTTGATGGTGAGGGCTGGGCCAGGCTGAAGCCAGGAGCCCAGAATTGACTTGAGCGATCATTTACTACCTCCCAGGGTGTGCAGTAGCAGGAAACTGGATTGCAAATAACACAGACAGGGCTAGAACCAGGTATTCTGAAGTGGGATGCCAGCGTTTCAAGCAGCTGTGCCAAATGATTACCCCTTCCCTGAAATTTTTTTTTTTTTTTTAAGAAAACAAGTACAAAACTCACTAACAAATATATTAGCAGGGTGTCAGTAGGTCCAAACCAATTTGTGTTATGTTGTATATTTGCCTGCCCTATGGTGTTATACCAGACACTGTAAATGAAGCTAAATAAATCAATGTTGAGACATTTAAATTAAATTCCACTTAAAGTGCACTTTGAAGGCGAGCATAACGAAGAAGCTCTAGCAGACGGAAAACAAGTATGGCCAGCACCTTTTTATGCATCTGATCTCTCCAGAGAGTTGCCATACAGGTCTTCATCATTGTGATAAATCAGTAAACTAATTCATGCTGCCTACAGGAAACAGTTACATGAGTTTGAACTAGATAGTAGCCCACTGATGTCAGTCAGAGCTGGACGCGGGTGCTTGCTGAGCCTGTGTTCTGGGGACAAGCACTGTTCATCGTGTGATTCCAGCAGGTTCCATTACATAGCTGAATCCCAGCTCTTCTAGATGTTGTCCAAGCATAAAGTAGGAAAATGGGTACTAATGAGAGTCCACCAAACAATAGGAAACTCAAAAATAGGTGAGCTTGGTGTTCCTCTTGTATGTGTCCGGAGGTGGAAAATAAAGAAAATGCTGGGATCTGGAAGGCACCAAGTGCTAACACCACCTGCTAGTCACTACTGCCATTGTCTTCTCAAACAAGATGAAGGCATGATTTGAAAAGCGGGAGGCAGCCTGGGGAGTGTGCAGCCAGTGTGGAGGTGGCCAGTAGGCATTTCAGTCCCACAGAACTCAAATTAGAGCTTGAGTGAAACAGTAAGATTATTTGAGAGATATCCAAAAGATAAGCAACTTTTTTTTCCATGTTCCCGTTCTTGCATAAGGTCTGGGGTCAGAGTTGATGGGAGAATCATTTCTCTCTCTCTCTCTCTCTCTCTCTTAAACATATTTGTTTCTTTGAAAGCCAGAATTAGAGAGAGAGAAGGAGAGAAGGACCTTTCATCTGCTGGTTCACTCCCCAGATGGCTGCAACAACCAGGACTGGGCCAGGCCAAAGCCAGGAGCTCGTGCTGCTTCCAGGTCTCCCATGTAGGTACAGTGGCCCCCTTGGGCCATCCAACACTGCTTTCCCAGGCACCCTATCAGGAGGCTGGATCAGAAGTGGAGCAGGCGGGTCTTGAACTGACACCCATATGGGATGCCAGTGCAGACAGTGGTTTTAATGAGCTGTGCCACAGCACTGGCCCCACGGGGAATCATTTGTATTGTTTGAACTAAGTGAATGGAAAAGGATAGCACCACTTGAGAAACACCAAACTGTAATGTCAGGACATGTATCTGAATAAGTACAGACTCGGCATGCTAAGTGGTGTTTAAAGAGTTGGCAAAGGTACAGTGATAAGTGGTTGAGGCAGAAGTAATCAAAGAGGAATCAAGAAATAAGAGTGGAATCAGATCTGAAGGAGTGCAATTTCAGCCTTTTTCTTCTCTAATGGTAATTTTTCTTTCCACCTAATATAGTATAATAAGCCTCTTGTTTTACCTCTAAATTTTATATATTAGCAATGCTTCCGACCAACTCTTAGAGAAGGCTTAAATGTAAGTTACACTTTCAGTTTGTGGAAATAGGTGAAGTGCTTATATATTAAGTGTTTTTGAAAAAAGAAAACATAGGGCCGGCGCCGCGGCTCACTAGGCTAATCCTCCACCTGCGGCGCCGGCACACCGGGTTCTAGTCCCGGTCGGGGCGCCGGATTCTGTCCCGGTTGCCCCTCTTCCAGGCCAGCTCTCTACTGTGGCCAGGGAGTGCAGTGGAGGATGGCCCAGGTGCTTGGACCCTGCACCCCATGGGAGACCAGGATAAGTACCTGGCTCCTGCCATTGGATCAGCATGGTGCACCGGCCGCAGCACGCCAGCCGTGGCGGCCATTGGAGGGTGAACCAACGGCAAAGGAAGACCTTTCTCTCTGTCTCTCTCTCTCACTATCCACTCTGCCTGTCCAAAAAAAAAAAAAAAAAAAAAAAAAAGTTAAAAAAAAAAAAAAGAAAACATAATCTCAAAAGCCAGAAGAATTCATCCTGAGATGGTTTTCAGATCTGCAGTTATTTATTTTCTCTAAAAATCTCTTAGATTATGAAATATTTTTTACTATAGAAGACATTTTCTTAAGTGACTTAGATTGCAAATATTTTGGTCTGTATCTATTATCACATGTGATAAACTCTTTTTTTATTTATTTTTTATTTTTTGACAGGTAGAGTGGACAGTGAGAGAGAGAGACAGAGAGAAAGGTCTCCCTTCGCCGTTGGTTCACCCTCCAATGGTCACCGTGGCCGGTGCACCGTGCTGATCCGAAGGCAGGAGCCAGGTGCTTCTCCTGGTCTCCCATGGGGTGCAGGGACCAAGCACTTGGGCCATCCTCCACTGCACTCCCAGGCCACAGCAGAGAGCTGGCCTGGAAGAGGGGCAACTGGGACAGAATCCGGTGCCCCAACCGGGACTAGAACCCAGTGTGCCAGCCCTGCTAGGCGGAGGATTAGCCTATTGAGCCACAGCGCCAGCCTGTGATAAACTCTTTAGGATGCATTTAAAAGTTGCATGTAATAGGCCAATAATAATTTCAGATTTGATGTTCATTAGAATAGGCAGAGGATTAGCCTATTGTGCTGCAGCGCTGGCCTGTGATAAACTCTTCTTCTTCTTCTTTTTTTTTTTTACAGGCAGAGTGGACAGTGAGAGAGAGAGACAGAGAGAAAGGTCTTCCTTTTACCATTGGTTCACCCTCCAATGGCTGCCACAGCTGGCGTGCTGCAGCCGGTGCACCGCGCCGATCCAAAGGCAGGAGCCAGGCGCTTATCCTGGTCTCCCATGGGGTGCAGGGCCCAAGCACTTGGGCCATCCTCCACTGCACTCCCTGGCCACAGTAGAGAGCTGGCCTGGAAGAGGGGCAACCGGGACAGAATCCAGCGCCCCGACCGGGACTAGAACCCGGTGTGCCGGCCCTGCTAGGCAGAGGATTAGCCTATTGAGCCACGGTGCTGGCCTGTGATAAACTCTTTAGGATGCATTTAAAAGTTGCATGTAATAATCCAATAATAATTTCAGATTTGATGTTCATTAGAAGAGTTTTTTCCTTTGGCATTGAAGTCTAGACTTACAAAACAATAAACAGCAGTAAGCATGAGCATTTTAAAAATCCATTTTTCAGAACGGAGGGTAGAGTAGCAAGTATCACTGTGTTCCTGAATCTGTATATATGAAATACATGAAATTTGTATACCTTAAATAAAATTAATAATAATAATAGTAAATTTCTTCACATAGCATAATTAGTCTGTGATATTTATCCTTATGTTCAAAAACAATAACTAGTCTAACCTAGTCTGAAGACTGAAATAAGGAAATGTTTGTCTTAAATATTTACCTATTTTTAAATATTTACCTATATTTTCGTCTATTTTACTGTAACTTGTTAAGCCCTGCACAAGTATGTGCCATGCATTTGTTGCTCAGGACTGCATTTTCAGCATGTAACACAGGGCTTAGCACTTGGGCAACTGAGGAATAATTGGTTAATGGATATTTCCAAAACAGGAAAGGGATGAAAACATTACGTTTTGGATGCCTCTGTGTCTTAGTTCACTCATGCTGCTAAAACAAAATATTACAGACTGGGTAATTTGTATATACATCTGCGAAGTCCAAGATCAAGGCTGTGTCAAGTTGGACGTCTGCTGAAGGTTGTTCTCTGCTTCCAAAATGGCTGTTTGCTGCCATGTCCTTTCATGGCCAAAGTACAAGGGCGAAAGGGGTGAATAGTTTCCACAGGTTTCTCACACCTCTTGTATAGATCACTAATCCAGTCATGAGAACCCTGGTCTAAAGCTACCACCTCTTTCTTTGTAGGATCACGTTATTGATTGAAGTTTCGGCATATGAATTTTGGGGGCATATTTGGACCACAACACTCTGGAAGATATAAATCATGCCTTCTCCCTTATAACCATCCCTCTTTTCTTCCCCTCCTTTTCTTTTTTTTTTTTTAAAGAAATATATATTATGTGACCAAGATAAAGCTGAAATAATATTGTGAATGAAATTCCTGCCTACTCCTGATTATAAACTGACTAAATCTGTACATTTACTGACAAAAATCAGACACATCTTAGGCATTCCACTCAATGTTAGTTGAATCAGAAACTTTTAAGAGGGGTTAGTGCTGGGGCATAGTTGGTAAAGCTACCGCCTGCAATGTCAGCATCCCATATGGGTTCTGGTTTATGTCCCAGCTGTTCCACTTCTGATCCAGCTCCCTGATAATGGCCTGAAAGAAGCAGAGGAGGATGGCCCAAGTGCTTGGGCCCCTGGCACCCATGTGGGAGACCCAGATGAAACTACTGTCTTCTGGCTTTGGCATGGTCCAGCCCTGGCTGTTGTGGCTATCTAGGGAGTGAATCAGTTGATGGAGGATCTCTCTCTGTCTTTCCCTTTCTCTCTCTCTCTTTTAAGATTTATTTATTTATTTCAAAATCAGAGTTACACAAAGAGAGAAGGCGAGGAAGAGAGAGAGTGAGAGTGAGAGCGAGAGAGGTCCTCCATCTGCTGGTTTGCTCCCCAGTTGGTTGCAACAGCCAGAGCTGGGCTGATTCGAAGCCAGGAGCCAGGAGATTCTGTCGGGTATTCCACATAGCTTCAGGGGCCCAAGGACTTGGACCATCTTCTACTGCTTTTCCAGGCCATAGCAGAGAGCTGGATCGGAAGTGGAGCAGCCGGGACTTGAAACTGCGCCCATATGGGATGCCGGCACTTCATATGGAGGTTTTACCTGCCACGCCATAGCACCGCCCCCCCCCTTCTCTCTCTAACTCTGACTTTCAAAACAAATAATTAAATCTTTAAAAAACAAACAGAAACTTTTAAGAGACAACAGTCATTCCAAACAGAACAAATTAGTAGATATAGTTCCAAAAACATTGCATAACAGTTTTCTCTTTTCCCCCTATCTCTGACACATTTCTACCCTTTAGTCCATTGAGGGTTTTTAAAAATTTACTTTTAATCATTTGAAAGGTAGAGTGAGAAGGTGAGAGAGTGAGCAAGCGAGCGAGCACTTCTTTTTTGATAAAGATTTTTATTTATTTTATTTGAAAGAGTTACACAGAGAGAGAAGAGGCAGAGAGAGAGAGACAGAGAGAGAGAGACAGAGAGGTCTTTCATCCAATAGTTCACTCCCCAGATGGCCGCAATGGCTAGAACTGCGCTGATCTGAAGCCAGGAGCCAGATGCTTCTTCCAGGTCTCTCATGCGGGTGCAGGGGCCCAAGGACTTGGGCCATCTTCTACTGCTTTCCCAGGCCACAGCAGAGAGCTGGATTGGAAGTGGAGCATCCGACTAGAACTGACACCCATATGGGATGCTGGCGCTGCAGGCAGAGGATTAACCTATGCCATGGTGCTGGCCCCTATGAGCACCTCTGTTTGGTGGTTCGCTCCCTACATACCTGCAATAGCTAGCCTGAAGCTGGGAGCCAGGAACTCCGTGTAGGTCTCCCACGTGGATGGCAGGGACCCAAGTACTTGGGCCTTCATCTGCTGCATCCTCAGGTGCATTAGCAGGAAGCTGGATGGGAGCTCCCAGTGGCAGATTACTCACTGTGCCCCACTTCTTCTCTTCAGGACTTTAAATTGCCCCTATCAGTCACAATGGATTTCCTTGCCACCTCATTTGACCTCAAATATGCTATATATTATACTTCGTTATGCGTGCTTGTTTCGGCAGCACATATACTTTCTTATGCATCTCATTGCTATCTTTCTATAGTTGTTTACTGACAGAGATAATGCGCTACATCACATACACACATTCGCTAGTTCCGTAGTGTCAACTTTAGGTTGCCCTGCTGGGCCTTCTAAAAGCAAACACCTGCGAGAATGTGTTCACTGCTTTCTACAGTTGCACTGGTAAGTGAGGCCCCACTACACAATTTGGCATAATTTCTCATCTTTTTGGTCTCTTCCTTCCTGCAAAGTTTGTGTATATTTAGCACTCTCTTGCTGAAATAGATGCATTGTTATTTTCAAGATAATTTTTTAAAAAGACTTATTTATTTATTTGAAAGGCAGAGATACAGAGAGAGAAGGAGAGAGAGCCTGCTTCCATCCACTGGTTCAATTCCAAAATGGCTGCAACCTCTGGAGCTGGGCCAATCTGAAGCCAGGAGGCAGGAGCTTCTTCTGGGTCTTCCATGTGAGTGCAGGGGCCCAAGCACTTTGGCCATCTTCCACTGTTTCCCCAGGCTCATTAGCAGGGAGCTGGATTGGAAATGGAGCATCTAGGACTCAAACTGGCACCCATATGAGATGCCAGCATTGCAGATTTCACCTGCTATACCATGGTGCTGGCCCCAAGTGTGCCATTTCTGACTGGAAGTCAGGCTTAGGACTTCTCATTGCCCTAAAAAGATGTCATAATGCATTGGGATGCAACACTGCAGTGGGAGGCTTAACCTGTGACTAAAGATAGCTTTTATAATAATGGTGGTTGGCTAGCCAGCAATCTTTATTTCATCCTCCTTATGGCTAGTGGGTATATATAATATTGAGATAAGTTAGTGATATGATTACCCAAATTTAGGAGTCATCATATATAAAAGGTACTTCAAAAGTTCATGGAAAATAGAATTAAAAGATAAATTTATTTTCATGCAAAAATATTTTGCATTCTATGCATGTAATGAGGCTTTAAAAATTCATAGAAAATGTACATTTTGAAAAAACCATGCAAGGAAGTAAAAAATGTCACACTAAAATAAATGTCTTTTAATTCAATTTTCCATGAATTTATTGTAGTACCCACATGCAAGGCTAAGGAAAATCTTATTTTTCTAAAAAATGTAGGAGACAGAGACAGAGAAAACTCCCGTTGGTTGGTTTACTCCCTAAATACCTGCAAGGGACCTGGGCTAATTTTTCCTTTTGGTAGGTTTTCAACTGAATTGGACAGACACAATTTTACAACGTGAAAAGAAACTACCTATTCAGTCTCTGATTAGGAAGCACTGATTGAGGTGGGAATTCTGGAAGCAAAGGAGATTTTCTAAGTGGTCATCAGCTGCATTGGCAGTTGTTGATTAGTCCCCAAAGGCTAGCAGTTTGGGGTCATTTCCAAGGAAGAAAGACTGGTCAATGTCAGCAGTGCAGACCTAGAGTTAGGGTTAGGTTAGGAAATAACTAGTTATTTTCTGCAACAAGTTGACTCATGGGATACTTTTTTGAGGTCAAATTGTTGCCCTTTGTGGCAGTGTCATGGCAGGAAGTTTTTCCCAATTATTTAATATGAAGATCAGATGATTTTGTTCATTTCACTATTGGGAGGGGGGGAATTCCTCAACAACTTTACTAAATATGAAAGAATCTGCTATTGCCGGGCATTGTGGTGTCCATCACCGTATGTGGTAACTCTTCTAGGGAAGATTTTTAAGACATCTGCCAATTTAATCTGCCTGGGGTTTAAATGAATATATTGTTGTGAAATTAATTCTCCAAATTACAGTAAGAACAATATCAATAAATCATTCTTAAATAAATTGTGTCAAAGAACAACATACTTATTTATTTTCATTGACTTGAAAGAGAGAGAGAGAGAGATCTTCTATTTGCTGGTTCACTCTCCAAATGCCTATAACAGCCAGGCCTGGGCCAGGCTGAAACCAGGAGCCCTGACCTCCATCCACAGGGGTGGCAAAGCCCCAAGCATAACCAGGAAGCTGGATCAGAAGCAGAAGTGGTGAGACTCAAACTGTACCACATCTGATGTGTGATGTGGTTATCTCAAGTGGTGTTTTAATCCACTATGTCACAATGTCCACCCCTGAAATTACAATGATTTGAAGATCATGATTTGCTTCACTTTCACGTCTAGAACCAGATAACATTTTACTCCATAAAGTAGAATAAGTGTTCTGATGGGCTGAGAGAAAGCACTGGTTTTATAGACAGAGAAAAGTTGAAGAAAGGGGCCAGCGCTGTGGCGTAGCAGGTAAAGCCACTGACCGCAGTGCCGGCATCCCATATGGGCACTGGTTCAAGTCCCAGCTGCTCCGCTTCTGATCCAGCTCCCTGCTAATGGCCTGGGAAAGCATCGAAAGGTGGCCCAAGTGCTTGGGCCCCTGCACCCACATAGGAGACCTGGATGAAACTCCTGGCTCCAGGGTTTGATCTGACCTAGTCCTAGCCATTGTGGCCATTTGAGGAGTGAACCAATGGATCTCTCTCTGTCTCCCCCTCTCCCTCTCTCTTTGTAACTGTGTCTTTCAAATAAATAAGATAAATGTAGAAAAAAGTTGAAGAAAGCAGAATCAAAAGAACAAATCGTAGATTGGTCATTTCTGTGACATTCCTTGTGAGGTGGGAACACAGAGGGCAAAAACAGAAAAACAACTGATTGGCTAACATCAGGTTCCTTCAGGTTCCCTTTCTGTGTGTGAAGATTAAGGCAGAGGGAGCTTTGTTAGGATGCCTGTAGAAATTGGCCTTTTTGTGAAATGTGGCTATTGTCACTCTAGTCCTGATTTCTCTGGGAGCCCAGTTATAACCACTTCTGTTTTAGCATGGTGACTTGGATGTTAGTGTGTGTGATTCCAGTTTGATATGTAGCCTGGTCTGTTGGGGGCCCAGAGTAGACCATCTTCTGACAACAGTGTCTTTACCCTGTAAGTTTTGTTTAACTTTCATTGTATCTAATGGAGAGTTTTGTATGGTTCTCCAGAGAAAAAATATTTTCAGATTTAGCTCAGTAAGGACACACTCTTCTGAACTCATAAAGAAGAATGGAAAAAAACCAGAATAATTAAAAAAAAACTTTGACCAAAAAAAAAAAAGTCTGGGTCTCTTTCATCTTACGTGGGCTTAAGTTGCTTTCATGTGCTTTGTCTAGGTAAATCAAAACTATTTCAAAAAAGAAAACTTGGCCAGAAAATATGCCTGGTAAATCATAATATTAAACGCTGCTGGAAATATGGGAAAAAAAAATTAGTTGTATAATGCTAATGCTAAAGTGCCCCTCTAATTAATTCTGGGCATTATTAACAATTTTTTGCTTTCTTTGGCAGGTTTTCTTTTTTTTTTTTTTAATCCTATCTCAGCTTATTTCAAAAAGATTCCTTTAGTTGGACAGGCCAGAAAATGCTCTTTGCCTCCCTTATGTAACTTAGTGTCTCCTCTTAAATAAATGCCTTAAGGAAAAAGAAGTTGCAGAGGAGGTAGGAAGAGAGACAAGAACAGGGCTGAAAGGACTCGGTTTTAACAGGCAAATACATGAGCACCTTTATAGACCAAGAACTTCTGGAGGGAGGGGTGCGGTCCTCCGGGATTAGTGGTGAAGGGCTCCTGTCACCTCTGAATGTGTGTGTGTGTGTCTGTGTGTGTTTAACCTGTGGCTCTATAACAAAGAGGCTATTGTGCTTGCAAACAGAAGCTCCAAACAATGACAGAGAAAGCAGGCACAAGGGGCCAGAAAGGTGGTTGCTTACTGTACATTTCAGTAGTATTTTTGAGATAATTGGCTTAACCACATGCCCAAACTAAGTTGCTGTATTTTCATGGGCACCAGGGCACCACAATTAACAGTGGTTTATATTAAAGCTTTGCAAGTAGTTCTTTGTTCTTTCCTTCATGTAAATGGATCTGAGGGACAGAATAACTACTGGAATGTTATGGGTCAAGACCTCCTAAAACAACAGTACTCTTAAAGATTTATTTACTTGAAATGCAAAGTTACAGGGAGGGAGAAGTGACAAGGAGGTCTTCCATCTGCTGGTTCACTTCCCAAGTGGCAGCAATGGCCATGGCTGGGCTGGGCGGAAGCCAGAAGTCTGGAACTCCATCTATCTCTCCCATGTGGGTATCAGGGACCCAAAGACTTGGGCCATCTTCCACTGCTTTCCTGTGTGCATTAGCAGGGGTCTGGACTGGAAGTGGAACAGTGACTGCCACAGTACTGGTCCCAACAATAGGCACTCTTGAAGGCAAGGTAGTGAGGGATATTTGGAATCAGAAATAGTCACTTGTGTATGGTTGGTAAGAACCAAATACAAATAAATTCTATGGCCGGCGCCGCGGCTCAATAGGCTAATCCTCCACCTAGTGGCGCCGGCACACCAGGTTCTATTCCCGGTCGGGGCACCAGATTCTGTCCCGGTTGCCCCTCTTCCAGGCCAGCTCTCTGCTGTGGCCCGGGAAGGCAGTGGAGGATGGCCCAAGTGCTTGGGCCCTGCACCCCATGGGAGACCAGGAGAAGCACCTGGCTCCTGCCATCGGATCAGCGCGGTGCGCCAGCCGCAGCGCACCAGCCGCGGCGGCCATTGGAGGGTGAACCAACGGAAAAGGAAGACCTTTCTCTCTCTCTCTCTCTCTCTCTCTCTCTCACTGTCCACTCTGCCTGTAAAAAAAAAAAAATTCTAACATCGTGAGTTGGTATGTTATTTGCTGCTTCAGAAAAAGGCAGTATAAGGAACATAGTCAGCCCCTGTATCTATGGGTTCCCTTCTGTGATTCAACCAACTGTGGATGAAAAACTTAAAAGGGGAGCTGGCATTGTGGCACAGCAGTTGAAGCTCCTGCTGTGATGCGGTGTCCCATGTTGGAGTGCCAGTTTGATTCCTGGCTACTTCTGATTCAGCTTCCTGTCAGAGTGCCTAGAAAGGAAGCAGAAGATGGCCCAAGTGCTTGGGCCTCTGCCACTCCTGTGATAGAACTCTTGGCTTCATCCTGGCCCAGCTTCTATGACCATCTGGGGAGTGAACTAGAGGATGAAGATCTCTTTCTCTCTGTCTCTCCCTCTCACTCTGTAACTCTGACTTTCAAATAAATAAATTAATAAATCTTAAAAGCAAAGCAAAAAAAAAATATGTTGGGCGAGCATTTGGCCTAGTGGTTAGGATGCAGATTGGGGTGCCCACAACCCATATCAGAGTGTGTGGGTTCCAGCCCAGCTCTGCTTTCCATTCCGGCTTCCTGCAACTGTGCACCTTGGAAGGCAGCAGATGATGGCTCAAGTACTCACTGCTACCTGGTGAAACTCCCAGGATGAGTTCCTGGCTCCTGGCTTCAGTCTGGCCCAGCTGCTGCCATGTGGATATTTGGGGAATGAACCAATGGATGGATAGTTTTTCTCTTCTTTGCCTCTCAAATAAATTAAATTAAATTTTTTTCCCAAGTGGTGTCTGTATTGAATAGTACAGACTTTTTTCCTTGTTATTATTCCCTAAACAATATAGCATAACAACTATTTATATTAGCATTTACATTATATTAGGTATTTTTTTAAAGATTAATTTTATTTATTTGAAAGTCAGAGTTACAGAGAGGCAGAGACAGAAAGGGAGGGGGAGAGGTCTTGTATCCGCTGATTCACTCCCCAGATGGCTGCGCTGATCCAAAGCCAGGAGCCTGGAGCTTCTTCCAGGTCTTCCACATGGTTGCAGGTGCTCAAGGACATGGGCCATCTTCTGCTGCTTTCCCAGGCCACAGAAGAACTGGATCAGAAGTGGAGCAGCTGGGACTCGAACCGGTGCCCATAGGGGATGCTGGCACTGCAGATGGAGGCTTTACCTGCTACAGCACAACGCCAGCCCCTGTGTTAGGTATTATAATTAATATAGACATGATTTAAAGTGTACGGGAGCAGGTGTGTAGGTTCTATGCAAGAACAGCCATGTGCTCTGTAGTAATGTTTGGTCAGTGTCAGGCCACATATTTTACAGGGGTTCCTGTAAAACTGGAGCTGAAAAACTCCTATCACCTAGTGACATTATAGCCATTATAATGTTGTAGTGCAATGCCTTACTCACGTGTTTGTGATGATGTTGGTATGAACAAACCCACTGCACTGCTAGTCTTATAAAAGTATCACATACATAATTTCGTATGGTATATAATCCAACCTCATGAAGGAGAATTGCTCCCAACTAGGCTGGATCATTCTTTACATAGGATAAAGGGTGGGGCTCCAGCAGGGCTTGATGGAAGATGCAAAGGAGGCAAATTTATGGTGAGGCTGCAGTGCACTTTTGTGGTGGTCTCTAGGAAGGTGTCATGGTGGCTGGTGCATAATAGAAAGTGAGGCTTAGCTGCATGAAGAGGAGTGGGTATGCCGAGTCTTCAATCATGTTGAACCAACATGGAAGGTGATGGGATATGTTGGCATTCCTTAGCTCCTTGTCTCCCACTGACTCCTTTTCTAGCCTGTGTTACTCTCTGCTCCGCTTCTGATTCAGCTTTATGCTAATGCACCTTAGAAGGCAGCAGAAGATGACCCAAGTACTTGGATCCCTGCCACCGAGTGGGAGACCAGGATAGAGTTCCTGGCTCCAGGTTTTGGCCTGGTCCAGACCTGGCCTGGCTGTTTTGGCCATTTGGGGAGTGAAGCTGTGAATTGATGATCTCTCTCTTCTCTCTCTCTGCTGCTTTGCCTTTTAAATGAACAAATAAATAGGCAAACAAATCTTTAAGAAGAAAAAGATGCCATGTCTCACATTGGAGCACTCACTGAGTCCAGCTTCCTGCCATTGCAGACCCTGGTTCAAGTGAGTTCCTGCCACCCACATGGGAGACCTGGATTGAGTTCTCAGCTTTACCGCTGCCCAGTGTGCATTTGGGCAGTGAACAGGCAGATGGGAGCTCTTGATTTGTCTGTCTCTTTGCCTCTGAAATTAATATTAAAAATTCAAAATTTTTTTTGTTTCTAAAACATTTTCATGCTAAAATGGTAATTGATCATCTGAGCCTTCAGTGAGTCATACCTTTTGCTGGTAGAGGGCCTTTTTGCCTTGTCTCCCACTTGTTGGTTGCCTGCTGATCAGGGTGGTAGTTGCTGAAGATTGGTGTGGTTGTAGAAATTCCTTAAAATAAGGCAACAATGAAGTTTGCACCCTTTGATGTCTCCATTCAGGAAAGATTTCTCTGAGGCATTTGGTGCTGTTTGGTAACATTTACCCATAGTACAATTTTTTTTTAAAGTTACAGTCAATCCTCTCAAACATTGCTGCTGCTTTATCCACTAAGTTGATGCAATATTCCAAATCCTCTGTTATTTCAATAATGCTCCCAGCATCTTCACTAAGAGTAGATTCCACATGCCAATAAATTTTCTTTGTTTATCCATGAGAAAGAAACATTTACCCATTAACATTTTATCAAGAGATTGCAGCAATTTAGTCACATCTTTAGGCTCTGCTTTTAACTCTAGTTCTCTGACTATTTCCAACACATTTGCAATAACATCCTCCACTTTAGTTTTGAATCTTTCAAAGATGGATTCTTGAGAGTTGGAATCAACTTCTAAACTATTATTGATGTTGATATTGATATTTTGACCTCCTCTCATGAATCACAAATATTCTTAATGATACCTGGAGTGATGAGCCCTTTTCAGAAGTGTTTCAAATTATTTTGTTTAGATCCATCAGAGGAATTGATACAGTACAACTACTTAGTTAAAGTTTAGAGGAATGGGAACTCTTGTATTCCTACAAAATGATGCTCTCTCTTATCTGCTGAGTTGATATGCCCACCTTCACAGGATACACCTGTCACATCTGGGACCAGAGCTTACACCATGACCCCACACTATTTGTATATCCTACTGGGGTACCACTCACTGTGGGTACTGTTTTTTTCCTCACTAGTTTATGGGCAGTTCTTTGGTCCACTCATGTTTGGTATTTTTCAATGTGGGCAGTTCACACTCACACATGAGTTTCTATGTTAGTTCTCTCACTCCCAAATAAACTTTGCTCCTATTTGCACATGGTACCAGTCTGCACTTAGTATTTCTATTTCTGCAGGAGGTAAGAACCTGGACGAAAATAATTAATATATTCATTGCCCAAATCAGAATCACTGTTTATGGCAGCTTTAGCTTCATAAAATGTATTTATTAAGTAATAAGACTGAAAGTTGAAATTACTCCTTCATCCATGAACAGTCATGTTGTTTTAGCACATATGAAACCAACATTAATCTCATTGTACC
This sequence comes from Oryctolagus cuniculus, assembly GCF_964237555.1. NCBI lineage: Eukaryota > Metazoa > Chordata > Mammalia > Lagomorpha > Leporidae > Oryctolagus > Oryctolagus cuniculus. The sequence goes on from NC_091439.1 coordinate 71,322,966, forward strand.
TTTCCATCAGAGCTCTTGGGTTGACCAGTTATACTACCAATGAGCAGGAATATTTTGAAAGGAATCTTTTTTCTTCCCTGAGCAGTAGATCTCAATGAGCTTAAACTACTTAGTACATCATTTGTAAACATATGCAGTATTATATATTGTCACATAAGCTATGTTGTTTAATTTGTGGAGCACAAACAAACAGGGTAGATTTAGTACAATCCTTAAGGACCCTAGAAAAATTGGAGTGGTAAATAAATGTTAGCTTTAACTTAAAGCACCAGCTGCATTAGCACCAACCAGGAGAATCAGCCTCTCTTTTGAAGCTTTAAAGTCAGACGTCGACTTGACTTCTCAAACTACAAGAGCCTGATGTAATTCTTTTTACCTTGAAAATCTGCTGTTTGGTGTAACCAGCTTCATCATTATCTCAGCCAGATCTCCTGCTTAACTTGCTCAAGCTTCTCCACCAGCTCTTGCTGCTTCACCTTGCACTTTCCTGTGCGTCTTTTCTTAAACCTCATGAAACAGCTTCCTCCATCTTCAGATTTTTCTTCTGCGTCTTCTTCACTTCTCTGTTCCTTCACAGAATTGAATGCAGTTAGGCCTTTGATCTGTATTAGGCTTTGGCTTAAGGGAATGTTATAGCTGGCTCACTCTTCTATTCAAACCACTAAAACTTTCTCCATATCATTAATGAGGCTATTTTGCTTTCTTATCATTCATGTCTTTACTAGAGTAGCACTTTTACATCTTTTTTAAAAAAGATTTATTTATTTGAGAGAGTTACAGAGAGAGAGAGACAGAGACAGACAGAGACAGACAGAGAGATCATCTATCTGCTGGTTCACTCCCCAGATGGCCACAGTAGCAGGAGCTGAGCTGATCCGAAGCCAGGAGACAGGAGCTCCTTCCGGATCTCCCATGTAGATACAGGGTCCCAAGCACTTGGGCCTTCTCCCACTGCTTTCCCAGGCCATAGTAGAGAGCTGGATTAGAAGTGGAGCAGCAGTGGATTTACCCACTACACACAGCACTGGACCCTGCAAAATTCTTTTTTTTTTTTTTAAATATTTATTTTTATTTATTTGAAAGAGTTACAGAGAGAGGGAGAGTCAAAGAGAGAGGTCTTCCATCCGCTGGTTCACTCCCCAGATGGCTGCAACAGCCAGAACTGCGCCGATCCGAAGCCAGGAGCCAAGGACTTCTTCCAGGTCTCCCACGCTGGTGCAGGGGCCCAAGGACTTGGGCCATCTTCTACTGTTCTCCCAGGCCATAGCAGAGAGCTGGATCAGAAGAGGAGCAGCTGGGACTTGAACCGGCACCCATGTGGGATGCCAGCGCTTCAGGCCAGGGCTTTAACGCACTGCACCACAATGCCGGCCCCCATGCAAAATTCTTTAGCTGCCTTCACAGACACATTTGCAGACTCCCCACTCACTTTTATGTTATGCAATAAACAGTGATCCTTGAATTGTTAAAATCTCCCAAGCTGGTAGTAAATTTAATACTTTCCCAGGTATAGCCTTTTCTATCAATGTCATAAATAAACCTTTGTCTTCAGCCATGATCATCACGGTGTAGACAGAGCCACACTTCTGTGTATGGTCTTCAATCCAGGTCATTAGAAATTTCTCTTCACATCTAATGAGGGCCCTTCAATTTTTGTTAGTCTCATTGCCCTCAATGAAGGAGACCTTTTAATGCTTCTCACACTCTGTTGTTATTCTCCAAGGTGGTAGTTATGCACAGTGGGACTTGCCTGGCTGACAGCAATAACCAGCACTGAGTTTTCCATTTTCATAGTCTATAACTAGTTTTAACTTTGTTTCCAGATCAGTCACTCGATGTGGTCTTTTACTGGCAATAATATTGCTCATAGCATTGGATTTTGTATGCTTAGGGGCCATGATGACAACACAAGATTAAATTAAGTGCAAGAGAAAATGATGCGGTCAAAAGACAGAGCAACAGATGGTTGCGACTGCTGCTGGCATAGCACAGCATTCTGTTTATGTTATGGTTTTTTTAAGATATAAGAAGTATAGTCTCTGAAGATGATAAAAAGCATAGCATAATACATACATAAGCCAATAACACCATTGGTAATTATCAAGTATTGTGTACTGCACTTAATTGAGTATGCTCTACTTTTATGATACTGGCAGCACCATTGGTTTGTTTATACCAGCATCACCACAAATCAGTAATGAATTGTGCTATCACATTATGGTTGCTGTGATGTCATGAGGTGAGAGTGTTTTTTTCAGCTCCATTGTCATCTTATTGTACTACTGTGGAATATGTGACTTGTTGTTGATTGAAATGTCTATGCAGCACATGACTGTACCATGCCTTTTTTATATTAGGCACTTGGGCGTCCATAGATTTGAGTATTCACAGAGCATCCTGGAACCAACCCCAACAAGTACCAAGGGGCAACTGTAGTTAAGAACAGGACCTCTGGAACCAGACAACTTTGGTTTGTTGCTCAGCTTTGCTATTCAATATGTGAGTGCAGATAGAATAAAACTATAGTCCTGCTACCTGAGAAAATACAAAGTATTCACAGTAAGAGATGAAAGCAAACCAGCACTCCATTAGCCACTATATTTGATTTTTCTCCCTCTCACTTTTTGCAAACTTACACATACCAGCATATAATGGATGGGTACCTAATGCCAGTAATATTGGTTTGCAACCAAAGAAATCATGAAATAATCTTTTTAAAAAAGATTTATTTATTTATTTGAAAGAGTTACACAGAGAGAGAAGAGGGGTGGGGAGAGGTCTTCCATCCGATGGTTCACTCCCCAGATGGCTGCAATGGCCAGAACTGTGCCGATTCAAAGCCAGGAGCCAGGAGCTTCTTCTGGGTCTCCAAAGTCAGGAGCTAAGAGCTTCTTCTGGGTCTCCCACCCAGGTTCATGGGCCCAAGGACTTGGGCCATCTTCTACTGCTTTCCAGGCCATAGCAGACAGCTGGATTGGAAGTGGAGCAGCCAGGTCTTGAACCGGCGCCCATATGGGACGCTGGTGCTTCAGGCCAGGGTGTTAACTCGCTGTGCCACAGTGCCGGCCCCATGAAATAATCTAACATAGACCACCTTCTAGATTAGTACAAAAAAGTTTATGTCATAAAAAAGATGACTACAGTATTTTTTGTCTTATTAGATACTGGTCTATTTAAGGAGAATATATTTTCTTTATTTTGCTATTATTTTAATAATCCTTATACATAAATATTAGTGGTATTATTATATCATCCCAGATTTCATACTGGGATGATACATCAAAAGGTATGCACATTTTAAATTTTGATAGATACGGCCGGCACCGTGGCTCACTAGGCTAATCCTCCACCTTGCGGCGCCTGCACACCGGGTTCTAGTCCTGGTCGGGGCACTGGATTCTGTCCTGGTTGCCCCTCTTCCAGGCCAGCCCTCTGCTGTGGCCAGGGAGTGCAGTGGAGGATGGCTCAAGTGCTTGGGCTCTGCACCCCATGGGAGACCAGGATAAGTACCTGGCTCCTGCCATTGGATCAGCGCAGTGCGCCGGCCGCTGGAGGGTGAACCAACGGCAAAGGAAGACCTTTCTCTCTGTCTCTCTCACTGTCCACTCTGCCTGTCAAAAAAATTTTTTTTGATAGATGCTTCCACATTAAAATACAAAGAAAAATAATTTATTTGAAAGGTATAGTTCACAGAGAGAGAGAAAAAAAATAGATCTTCAATTTGCTGGTTCACTTCCCAAATGAACCCAAGGGCCAGGGCTGGGCTGGACTGGAAATGAAGAGGCTGGACTGGAACCAGAGCTCATAAGGGATGCAGGTATTACAGGTGGCAAGTGGTTTAACACACTGCACCACAATGCTGGCTCGCACATAACCTTTTAAAGATTGTGCCGATTTATGCTCCCAATAGTGCTATAGACAACCCCAAAACTGATTGGAGGAATTGCTACAGAACCCTCAAAACTGGGTCCACTTGCTCAATATGCAGCAAGCCAATGACATCTGGGTGGTGGGAGAAAATCGTGTATTGGCAATGCACAGAGCAAGGAGGTAGGCACCTACTGGGCTCTCTGAGGGATTAAAGGTAGTGATTCTTACAGATTAAAATGGAGGTTGGGATGTACATGGTCAGTCCGTGTGTGAGCCTCTTGTTGGCCCACTGTGAATGTGAATTCCCTTTGATTGGTCAATGATAAGGGTCAGGGTGTTTCTTTTGAAATAGCAAAGGTGGAGGGCCAGTCTGGTGGCGCAGCAGAAAAAGCTGCCACCTATAGACACCAGCATCCCATAAGGTGCCAGTTCGAGTCTCAGCTACTTCACTTCCAATCAGTTCCCTGCTGATATGCCTGGGAAAGCAGAGGAAGATGGCCCAAGTCCTTGCACCCACGTGAGAGACCTGGATGGGGCTCTTGGCTGCTGGCTTCAGTCTGGACCAGCACTGGCCATTGCAGCCATTTGGGGAGTGATCCAGTGGATGGAGGATCTCTCTGTCTCTGTTTCCCTCTCCGTAACTCTCCATTTCAAATAAATAAAATATTTTTTTAAAGAAGTAGCAAAAGTGGGCCCTGGTCTGTCTAAGGTCTATGGGTATATAGATTGGTATTTGTTTGATTAGGGGCCTGGGAGTTGCTATGAAGCTCTCAGAATAGAGGCTACCATTGAGATGTTAATTACGAGGGCAGTTACAGTCTGTGATTCAGGGTTTTGGCTCTGGCTTTACCTTTAATTTAGTGAGTTACCATTTTTTATTTTAAAGATTTAAGATGGTTTAAAGAGAGTCAGTATCATCATGTTTATATGTTGTTACAAGAATTGAAGATTTGGGGCCAGGCCGGTGTTGTGGCACAATGGGTTAAGCTATGGCCTACAGCACTGACATCCCATATAGGCACTGATTTGAGTCCTGGCTTCTCCATCTCCATTCCAGCTCCCTGCTAATGTGCCTGGGAAAACAGCAGAAAATGGTCCAAGTGCTTGGGCACCTGTACCCATGTGGGAGATCCAGAGGAAGTTCCTGGCTCCTGGCTTAGGCCTGGCCCAGCCTTGGCTATTACAGCCATTTGGGAAGTGAACCAATGGATGGAAGATCTCTGTCTCTGTCTCTGTCTATGTCTCTCTCTCTCTCTCTGTCTCTCTGTCTCTCTCTCTGTAACTTTGCCTTTCAAATAAATAAATCTTTAAAAAAGTCCCTGGGAGGGACTCACTCCCAGTTGAGTGCATAGCAGAGTTCCCAGCAAACACACAGCAGAGAGAGAGCACCTTCCTACATAGACTAGTGCTTTATAGAGTACAAAGTGGTGGGAAGTGGCTTCGGTTCTGAGCCAAAGCTGGGCTTATAATATAGAGGGAGAGCTTGGGCTGGTTCTAAAGTTCCCATGAGATTACAGAGTGAGCTGGGAGGGGTTTGGGCTGAGGCTGAGGCTGGACTCTGGGGCTGAGCTGCTGAGCTTGGGGGAGAGAGCTTGGGAGGAGTGGGGTGAGCTCAGGCTGTTGGCTGGATTCTTCAGATAATGGTGTCCAGCAGTCCAGGCAGGGCAGCGCTGGCCAAGGCAAGGTGGGGCTGTGTTAGCAGGGCAGAAAAATGGGGGTCTGCTTGCTGTTATGTAGGTGAGAGGTCAACATGGATCTGAGGCTGTGAGGTCCATGATCAATTCATGCCCAAGTTCCTGGTTAATCAGTGATGCCCATGGCTCTCCATTGATTGCTCAGCTCTTCGGGGGATTTTTCTTTTTCTTTCTTTCTTTTTTTTTTTTTTTTGACAGGCAGAGTGGACAGTGAGAGAGAGAGAGAGAGAGAGAGGTCTTCCTTTGCCGTTGGTTCACTCTCCAATGGCCGCCGCAGCCGGTGCTCTGTGGCCGGTGCATCTCGCTGATCTGAAGCCAGGAGCCAGGTGCTTATCCTGGTCTCCCATGGGGTGCAGGGCCCAAGCACTTGGGCCATCCTCCACTACACTCCCGGGCCATAGCAGAGAGCTGGCCTGGAAGAGGGGCAACCGGGACAGAATCCGGCGCCCCGACCGGGACTAGGACCTGGGATGCTGGCGCCACAAGCAGAGGATTAGCCTAATGAGCTGCGGCGCCGGCCTCCGGGGGATTTTTTGATGGCCAGGTGGGCTTCAGTTGGTCTGAGGATGACATGCGAGTGGTAGTCAGGTTCTGCCCCAGACCTGGAATTTCCCCTAAACAAACCCCTCAGAACAACACTGGCCATAGAGGTTTTATCCATAGGAGAAGCAAATGACTCCTTGAATTTTGGTGATTAGAACCTTGTTGGGTCACTCCCTCAACTCAGTGAATTCCTTTTGATAAGTGGTTAATCCTAAACTATGAGCAAGATCACCTCAGGGTAAGGGAGACAGAGAGGCTGGGTCCTGGTGATATCTTATGTCTGCGTTAGGAGCATTCATACAATAAAATCTTTTTAGGAAATTTTTATTTATTTTTACTTTATTTGACACATACACACACACACACATACACACACAGAGAGACACACACATTGATTTCCTGTCCTCTGGTTCACTCCCCAAGTGCTCACAAGAGCCATCACTGAACCAGGTCACAGCCAAGTGCGAGGAGCTGAATCTGGGCTTCCCATGTGGGTGGCAGGAACCCAAGTTCTTTTTTTTTTTTTTTAATATTTATTTATTTATGTGAAAGGCAGAATTACAGAGAAGCACAGGCAGAGAGAAAGGGAGAGAGGTCTTCCATTTGCTGGTTTACTCCCCAGATGGCTGCAACTGCTGGAACTGCACTGATCCGAAGCCAAGAGCTTCTTCCGGGTCTCCCACATGGGTGCAGGGGTCCAAGGACTTGGGCCATCTTCTACTGCTTTCCCAGGCCATAGCAGAGACTGGATTGGAAGTGGAGCAGCCAGGTCTCAAACCGGCGCCCATGTGGGATGCCAGCACTGCAGGCGGCTGCTTTACCTGCTATGCCACAGCACCAGCCTTGGACCTAAGTTCTTTAGTCTCACCTGCTGCCTCCCAGGAGGCACAGGGTATACATCGGCAGGAAGCTGGAAGCGGAAGTAGAGTCAGGACCTGAACCCTGGCCTGTGTTGCCATTCTTCTACTCTCACAAACATAAAACTGGCAACAAAACTGTGATCCATAAGACATGGAAATAACTGTTATCATGACAACTGTCGCAGACCATACTGAGGCAGGAAAGTGTCTGGGGTGGGGTGGTGATGACCTGCCTTTCCACTGAGAGGTCAGTTTAGTAGGCTCTAGAAATTGGGACCACTAATTCCTTTTTCATCCAACTCTGAGGCCTGTTTTCATTGTTGAGGTGGGTATGGTGCACACATTCTTAATGTAATTGGCCTAATCCATTAAATTAATACAATAACAAGAGAGATCCTTTGGAAAGATAAATCAGATTTTGTTGTTATCTGTTAGAAACTAGTCACAGACTTCTCATTATCCTTAAAATATAATGTAAATATCCTTAAGCGGGCCTACAAGACCAGGTCTACTCTTTAATTTTCGTTTTTGTACTTTTCTTTGTTTTGCTCATAATCCTGTATCCACAATGAGCTCCTCTCATATGTTTTTTTTTTTTTAAAGATTTATTTATTTATTTGAAAGTCAGAGTTACACAGAGAGAGGAGAGGCAGAGAAAGAAATGTCTCCCATCCACTAGTTCACTCCCTAGATGGCCGCAACAGCTGGAACTGCGCTGAGCTGAAGCCAGAAGCCAGGAGCCAGGAACTTCTTCCAGGTCTCCCATATGGGTGTAGGGGCCCAAGCTGGATTGCAAGTGGAGCAGCGGGACTTGAACTGGTGCCCATATGGGATGCCGGCGCTTTAGGCCAGGGCGTTAACCTGTTAAGCCACAGTGCTGGCTCCTCCTCTCATATTTTTTTTTTTTTTAAGATTTATTTATTTGAAAGTCAGAGTTACACAGAGAGAGGAGAGGCAGAGAGAGAGAGGTCTTCCATCTGATGATTCATTCCCCAATTGGCTGCAATGGCTAGAGCTGTGCCGATCTGAAGCCAGGAGCCAGGAGCTTCTTCCTGTGGGTCTTCCAGGTCTTCCATGTGGGTGCAGGGGCCCAAGGACTTGGGCCATCTTCCACTGCTTTCCCAGGCAATAGCAGAGACTGGATTGGAAGTGGAGCAGCCGGGTCTTGAACCAGCACCCATATGGGATGCAGGTTCGTCAGGCCAGGGCGTTAACCCTCTGTGCGGCACAGCGCCAGCCCATCTCTCATGTTTTTTTTTTTTTTTTTTTTTTTTTTTTTGACAGGCAGAGTGCATAGTGAGAGAGAGAGACAGAGAGAGAGAGAAAGGTCTTCCTTTGCCATTGGTTCACTCTCCAATGGCCGCCACGGCCGGCGCGCTGCAGCCAGCGCACCGCGCTGATCCGATGGCAGGAGCCAGGTGCTTTTCCTGGTCTCCCACGGGGTGCAGGACCCAAGCACCTGGGCCATCCTCCACTGCACTCCCTGGCCACAGCAGAGGGCTGGCCTGGAAGAGGGGCAACCGGGACAGAATCCGGCACCCCGACCGGGACTAGAACCCGGTGTGCCGGCGCCGCTAGGCGGAGGATTAGCCTAGTGAGCCGTGGCGCCGGCCTCTCTCATGTTTTTTAAAAATTATTTATTTTGGGGCCAATGCTGTGGCATAGTGGACTGGGTCTTTACCTGTAGTGCCAGCATTGCCTGTGGGCGCCAGTTCTAGTCCCAGCTGCTCCACTTCCAATCCAGCTCCCTGCTAATGGCCTGGGAAAGCAATGGAGGATGCTCAGTTGCTTGGGCCCTTGCACTTGTGTGGGAGAGCATGAGGAAGCTCCTGGCTCCTGGCTTCGGATAGGCCCAGCTCCGGCTATTGTGGCAATGGAATACCTTTCTTTCTCTGCCTGTAGCTCTACCTCTCAAATAAATCAATAAAATCTTTAAAAAAAATTATTTCTTTGAAAGGCAGAGTGATGGTGAAAGAGGCAGAGACAGAGAAATCCTCCATTCACTGGTTTACTCCCCAAATGGACCAGGCCAAAGCCAGGAGCCTGGAACTCCATCTGGGTCTCCCATGTGGCACTTGGGCCATTTCACTACTTTTTGAGGCACGTTAGCAGAGGGCTGGATTGGATGTAGAACGCTGTGACTCGAACTGGTGCCTAAAAGGATGCTGGCATTCCAGATGGTAGCTTAACCTGCTGTACCACAGCACCACAACGCTGGCCCCAGTTTTACCTAGGTTTTTAAGTTGTAGCGTTTCTTCACAATCCCCCAGCCCCTGCTAGTCTGTTTGCTCACTTAGTTCTCAGAACCCAGCACAGCACCTTATCTTTGGTATGCTAGTATGTACATGGTTTTTAAAAAAAAAAAAAACGAATAAATGAACTAAAATTTAAATAAGACTGAAAGGATGACTTGGACTTAGCAAGGCAAAAGGTATATATGGGAGGGGAGCATTGGGAATAGGTTTTAGGGAAGAGCTTTTGGAAGCTTCCAAAGAGGGAAGGGCCATCTGGAATGAGTATCAAAATATTGGACTAGAAGTTTGCTTTATGGGGCCAGCGCCGTGGCGCAGTAGGTTAGTCTCCACCTGCGGCGCCGGCATCCCATATGGGCACTGGTTCTGGTCCCGGCTGCTCCTCTTCCAATCCAGCTCTCTGCTGTGGCCTGGGAAAGCAGGAGAAGATGGCCCAAGTGCTTGGGCCCCTGCACTCACATGGGAGACCAGGAAGAAGCTCCTGGCTCCTGCCTTCAGATTGGCGCAGCTCCAGCCATTATGGCCATTTGGGGAGTGAGCCAACGGAAGGAAGACCTTTCTCTCTGTCTCTCCCTTGCACTGTCTGTGACTTTACCTCTCAAATAAATAAATCAAATCTTTTTTTTTTAAAGAAGTTTGCTTTGCTCTTCTTTGTGAAATATAGGAAAATAGAAAAATAGCTGTTTTTGATAAAGGAATTATGTTTTTTCTGATATACTGCTCTACTTAGTTAGCTAGTTCATTAGAGGTGTAGAAAAATGAGCTAGATAAAAATCTCAGTGGAATTAGTGTTGGGGTGATCCTGTTATATGCAGGTGTTGGGTAAGGTGACTCACTCCCAGCCTGTGATGTTCTGGTTCCAAGAAGTTACGGAGAGTGTACAGTGGAAATGAGAGCGTGGGCTGCTCATTTGATCTATTACTTTTGTTGAATAAATGAAAGCAGATCACTAGATTATATTTTGACTTTCAAAAATTTTTCTATGACTTCTTATTAGTTGAGTTGTTAGCAGATTAAGGTTTACAACTGATAAGTTATCACTGACTGCCTAATCACAATTTTATAAGCAGTAATTTTGATTTATTTGAAAGGCAGAGAGAGAGAGAGAGAGAGAGAGAGAGAGATCTTCCATCCACTGGATCATTCCATCCAGGTCTCCATGTGGGTGGCAAGTTCAAAAGCATGTGAGCAGGGCCAATGCTGTGGCTTAGCGGGTAAAGCTGCACCTGCAGTGCTGGCAACCCATATGAGCACTGGTTTGAGTCCAGGTGCTCTGCTTCCTGTCCAGCTCCCTGCTAATGTGCCTGGGAAAGCAGTGGAGGATAGCCCAAGTGCTTGGGACCCTGTACCCACATGGGACCCTCAGAAGAAGCTCCTGGCTCCTAGCTTTAGCCAAGTCCAGCCCTGGTTGTTGTGGCCATTTGGGGAGTGAACCAACAGATGGAAGATCTCTCCTCTCTCTGTTCCTTTTTTGCTGTAACTCTGACTTTTAAATATATAAATAAATCTTAAGGAGAAAAAAAAAAGCACTGGAGCCATCATCTGTTACTTCCCAGTGTGTGCATTAGCAGGAAATTGGATTGAAAGCAGAGGAAATGCTGGGTCTCAAACCAGGACACTGACAGGAATGTAGGAGCCCTAAGCTGTTGTACCATGCTGCCTGCCCATTAATGCATCCTTTTATAGTTATAAAATGCCAATGTTTGTCTTTAGTAATACTTTCTATGTTAAAGCCTGTTTTGTTTGGCATTAGTATACTCCATCAACTTCCCTTGTAGTTATTATTGCATCATATGTTACATATATATATATATTTATTTATTTACTTTTATCCTACTTGCAACATTAAATCTAAAATGCAGGGGTGAGTGTTACAGCACAGCAACTTCAGCCACCTGCGTATCATGTCAGAGATCAGATTCTGCTTATGTGCCTGGGAAGCAACAGATGATGTCTCAAGCAAATACTTGGTTTGCCACCGCCCACATGGAAGACCCAGATGGAGTTCCTGGCTCCTGGCTTTAGCTTGATCCAGCCTTGGTGGTTGTAGGTATTTGGGGAGTGAACCAGCAGATGGAAGATTTCTCTGTCTCTCTCTCTCTCTTTGTCTCATTTTGTGTTTAAGAGAAAGAAAGGAAGAGAGAGAAAGAGAAAGGGGGAGGAAGAAAGTGGTAGAGGAGACAGAGAGAGAGAGAGAGAGAGAGAGAGACAATCTAAAGTGTGTCCCTGATAGCTAATTCAAAGTTAGAGTTCTCTCTTATTTTTATACCATTGGTATATTGTTCAAGCTTTGCCTATAAAATGCAGATATTAATAATTTCATAGGACCATTATAAGGATTAAATTGGGCAGTGGCAACTTGTTAAAACACTAATTGCTAGACCCCAACTCCAGCATTTCAGATTGAGTAGATCTCAGGAGGGTTTGACAATCTATTTTTTTTTTTTTGACAGGCAGAGTGGACAGTGAGAGAGAGACAGAGACAAAGGTCTTCCTTTACCGTTGGTTCACCCTCCAATGGCCACTGCGACCGGTGCACCGCGCTGATCCGAAGCCAGGAGCCAGGTGCTTCTCCTGGTCTCCCATGCGAGTACAGGGCCCAAGCACTTGGGCCATCCTCCACTGCACTCCCGGGCCACAGCAGAGAGCTGGACTGGAAGAGGGGCAACCTGGTAGAATCTGGCGCCCCGACCAGGACTAGAAACGGGTGCTGGCGCCGCAGGTGGAGGATTAGCCTATTGAGCCGTGGTGCTGGCCAACAATCTATATTTCTAACAAAATCTGCAGCTGAATTGGTAGCCACACTTTGAGAATCACTGAAATAAGATAATCATTTAGATTTTATTTATTTATTTGACAGGTAGAGTTTCAGGCAATAAGAGAGAGAGAGACAGAGAGAAAGGTCTTCCTTCCATTGGTTCACTCCCCAAACAGCCGCAATGGCTGGAACTGTGCTGATCTGAAGCCAGGAGCCAGGAGCTTCCTCCAGGTCTCCCATGCGGGTGCAGGGCCCAAGTACCTGGGCCATCCTCCACTGCTATCCCAGGCCATAGCAGAGAGCTGGACTAGAAGAGGAGCAACCGGAACTAGAAGCCGGTGCCCATATGGGATGCTGGCACCGCAGGTGGAGGATTAACCTACTGTACCATGGCACCAGCCCCAAGATAATCATTTAAAAGACCTGAAGCACATCCCAGCATATATTTGTTACTTCTTTTCTATTACTTCTACTCTATTACTATTCTATTCCTCAAATTTATTAATTTTTAAAAAGATTTATGTATTTGAAAGGCAGAGTTAGAGAAGGATATATACATAGAGAGAGAGGGTGGGGGGAGGGAGAGAAAGAGAGAGAGAGATAAAGCATATCTTCCATCTGCTAGTTAATTCCCCAAATGGCTACAACAGCTGGGGTTGGGCTAGGCTAAAGCCAGGAGCCAGGAGCTTCTTCTGGGTCTCCCACATGGGTGCAGGGGCCCAAGCAGTTGAGCCATCTTCCACTGCTTTTTCCAGGTGCATTAGCAGGGATCTGGATCAGAAGTGGAGCAGCCAACACTGGAACTGGCACCCATATGGGATGCCTGCATTGTAGATGGTGGCTTAAGCCATTATACCACAGCACTGGCCCTCATTCAGTCTGTTTTAGAAAGTTATTATTTATTTGAGTGGTAGATAGAGAATGGCAGAGAGAGAAAAAGGAGAGAGAGAGAGAGAGAGAGAGAGAGAGAGAGATATCTTCTACCCAGTGGTTCATACCTCAAATGTCTGCCATGGTTGGGGTTGGGCAGACTGAAACCAGGAACTGGGAATGCAGTCCAGCTCTCCCATGAGGGTGATAGAAACCCAGTGACTTGCACCATCACCATTGACCCCATGGTTTGCATTAGCAAGAAGCTGGAGTCAGGAACCCAAGCCAGGATGTGAACCCATGTGCTCTTATCCCCTTAAGCTAAATACCAGTTCCTGGTCTTTCAGTTTTTGAATAATCTGCTGTCATACTTTTGGTGTTCAATATATTGGTGTCTATATTTCTGAGGTATATTTTAAAAGCATGCTTATAAATCAGAAAAAGCTCAATTGCCAAGGGCAAAATTTCTCACAGATCAATTTTTATCTTCTTTGGTATAAGAAATTCCTGTATTCTGAGCTCTGTAAATCTTAGCTTCAGATAAAACTGCAAAAATTATCATTATTGTAGTAGATAAAATGAATCAATTAATCATAAAGTAAGAAAACACTGAAGGGCAAAAACTGTTGGGGAATTACCACAAAGCCGGGTGGTATTGCGTATCCAAGGTGCTGTGATGGTAGCCATGACCATCTGGACTTCTTTAAACCTCAAGAAAGACTTTGAAATTAGAGTTATTCATCATGTGATATAACTAATCCACTTTCACATATCCCTGAAGAATGATACTTTTGTATAAACATGAACCTTTTATCACACAGACTAGGGGAACTTCCAAATTTTTACATGCAAGCTGTTTTTCCAGGAAATAGGTTAAGTCTCCCTTTAAGCTAATTTCTTTGAAAGGTTATAAAGGGTTTACTATTTTAAAAAATTATGACTATCTCAGATTAAATACCTTATTGTCTAGTTACAAGTCAGTGCAGAGTCATATTTTTTGTTTTGCTCTAAATATTAATCTATAGCTACAAAGTGATTTTGCAAGAAGGCGTATTTTTGCTGCTCATTTTCTCAAATGTAAAAATGAATCTCAGGAGCACCATCAGCAGCTACTGTGTGTGCGTGGGAGACTTGTTCTAGAGTAGAGCTTCCCCAAAACTGAGGTCCTGATAATGTTGTTCCCCGGATGTACTTGCTGTGTCTCCTGAAGAGATTCTTATCACTATTGCAGTCACTAGCATGACTAGTGTTATTTTCAAGAGTCAGAGGAAGCACTGGGACTGTTGCAAGAACCTTTTTACCATTTCCTGATTGTGGGGTTGATCTCCCTCTGTGTCTCATTTTCCTTATAGGTAAAGTAAGGGTAGCATGGAGCCCACCTCGTGCTGTTGTTATGGGGAAGAAATGAGTTAACTTATGCATGTACACCCCTTACAGTTCTCTCCACCACTTTGTAACCACTCTATACGTGTCATCTGTCAATCACTGCTGAGAACCTGGCAACACTAGTAACCACTAGTGCTAGACCGCTACCAACCGCCAGTTGGTAGACTGCTGTAGGGCTACAGACTCATTTCAGCTTAAACTGATAGAAACCTCGGGCAGCAGACGTTACTGTTGTAATTGATACTGAAGCCATTTGTGGCTCTGCATATGAAATGCATTGCTGTTAACTTGCAGCATTTTGTCATGACTGCTTGCACAATACTAGTGAGCTTCAAAAAGTTCATGGAAAAATGGACACCAAGTTTATTTTGGTGCAAAAGATTATGAAATTCACACATAATTGTTTCATAATACGTGTTTTCCATGGACTTTTTTCCCAAAGATTTATTTATTTGAAAGTCAGAATTACACAGAGAGAGGAGAGGCAGAGAGAGAGAGGTCTTCCATCTGGTGGTTCACTCCCCAACTGGCTGCAATAGCTGGAGCTGCACCAATCCGAAGCCAGGAGCCAGGAGCTAGGAGCTAGGAGCCAGGAGCCTCTTCCGGGTTTCCCACATGGGTGCAGGGGCCCAAGGACCTGGATCATCTTCCACTGCTTTCCCAGGCCATAGCAGAGAGCTGGATTGGAAGTGGAGCAGCTGGGTATCGGACCGGCGTCCATATGGGATGCCGTGCTTCAGGCCAGGGCGTTGACCCGCTGCCAGCCCCACCATGGCCTTTTGGACCAGCCTTTTGCAGAGCTGAGTTGCCCATTCTGGAGCAGTCCTTCCCATTACTTAGGCTGCACAGAAGCAGCATTCACTCGTTCTCTCCCCCAACCCCCCTCCCCGCCGCCTTTTAAGCTTTATTTATTTATTTGAAGGAGTTATAGAGAGGCAGAGGCAGACAGAGGGAGAGAGAGAAGAGAGCTTCCAACCACTGGTTCACTCCCCAAAAAGCCACAATGGCCAGAGCGAGTGCAGGGGCCCAAGGACTTGGGCTGTCCTCCACTGCCTTCCCAGGTGCATCATTAGGGAGCTGGATGGGAAGTGGAGCAGCTGGGACCTGAACCTGTGCTCATATGGGATGCCTGGTGTTGCAGGTGGCAGTTTAGCCAGCTGTGCCACAATGTGGGCCACAAGACTGTCACATTTTGAAAAATATACATACCTGCTTATATTATAGACATTATAGACAATATAATTATAATCAAATTTTTCTGGTTTTAATAATTTCTAAGTCTTATTTCTAGCAATTCTCTTGATGTGTAAATGGTCTTTTCAAGACCATAATGTGCAGGGATTATCACTACAAACTATTTAACTCTTTAGGTAGTCTTTTCTAAATAAGTTGAATATAGAGAAAGTTTGAAGCCACCTGCATATCTTGTTTTTACTCAAAGTCTTTTTTTTTTCTTTTTTGGAAAGGAACCATTGGGAAAAATAGCAATGCTTGCAAAAAATCTAAAACAGGTGAAGTTACCATTCATTTAGTATGGCTTATATCCCTAAGGTAAGGAATGAAATGTTCTTTAGAGATAATAGTTTAAGAGCAAATTTTATTAAACACAAACATGACATTAAAAAACACTGATTTTTTCATTCCATTTTCTTATTCATTTTTTCAGAAAAAATGTAGGAGAAAGATTGTATGCTAATAATTATTAATAACATGGGAATGAAGAGCAACTCTTTTGTAAATATTTTTTTAAATATTTGGTTTTTTTTTTTTTGAAAGAGAGAGTGAGAAAAAGAGAGATCCTCCATCCTTTGGTTCTCTCCCTAAATGCCTACACAAGTCAGGGCTGGGTCAGGCTGAAGCATGGAGGGAGGAACTATATCCAGGTCTCCTATGCGGGTAGCAGGAGCCCATGTACCTCTCACCACCTCTCAGGTACATCAGCCAGAACCTGGATTAGAAACATGGAATAGCTGGGATTCGAACCAGGCACTTGGATATGGGATGCAGGGGTGGCATACACTGACTTCACCCACTGTACCACAATGCCTGCCCCAAGAAACACGGTTGCATACTTTATAAGCCACTTGAGCATTTTAAAAGTGAAGTGTCTTTTAGGAAGTAGTGTTGTTCCCAAGTTTGCAGAAGTCTCATGGAACAAAGTAGAAATGAATATTTATACCTTGGAATTCCCATTTTCCCAAATAAGCTACTTACTTAGGAAGTATGTCATTTACTTCATAAATTTCCAAAGTATTTAAAGGTCTTTCACTCACATTTGAACTACTGTTGGTTAGATACCAGAATCAGACAAATGACACAAATCCTGGGAACATGTTGACTTCATTTTCTCTCCTGAATCCACAATTTGTCTCTGGCTTTGACCACTGGATTAAATTTTCAGTGTTACTTGATGTCCACTAGGGGGGACCAAACCACAAACAAGAGTATGAGCTGCTGTACTCTCCTGAGTAGTAAAACATGCCAGCCGTTTCAGATTGCCCACCTGAAATCCACACATTACATTTCCGTATTTCCTATCTCTGAAAGGCCTGCTCTAGCAGGATATGCAAGCAAATCTATGAAAAGACAGGACTCCATGTTAGACAGTATTCTATAGTGAGTGAATGCTGTCTGCAGTCTGGTATGAAAGAGCACAGAAAAACACAAAACTGTTTTGAAATCACTCAACTTTTAATATATACATAGTTGCAAGTTTGAGAACACTTGACTGATTTAACAAGAAGGCAGAGGTGAATTTTGAAATCTGAATCCATAATGTAGTAAGTTAACATACTTGGGATCATGATTGATTTCCAGAACTAAGATTTAATGGAATTGTAATCAAATATTTTTATAAATAGATAACTTAAAATCAATAAAATTGACATTTATTTGTAATTTGCACTTTGAAATAACAGTTTGAAATATTGCTTTCCAAAATAAAATCAACGTGTACCTTTTTACTCTATGAAATTCAAGTTCAATATCTGTTATTACATCAAATCTCTAATTTGTAAAACAGTTTTGTGACATGAAATAATATATTTTGTGGACTTTCTTTGCTCTTTCTTAAAGTGTTTTCTTTCTTTTCTTTTTTTTTTTTTTTTTGACAGGCAGAGTGGACAGTGAGAGAGAGACACAGAGAGAAAGGTCTTCCTTTTTGCCGTTGGTTCACCCTCCAGTGGCCGCCACGGCCAGCACACCGCGCTGATCCGAAGGCAGGAGCCAGGTGCTTCTCCTGGTCTCCCATGGGGTGCAGGGCCCAAGCACTTGGGCCATCCTCCACTGCACTCCCTGGCCATAGCAGAGAGCTGGCCTGGAAGAGGGCAACCGGGACAGAATCCGGCGCCCTGACCGGGACTAGAACCCGGTGTGCCTGCGCCGCAAGGTGGAGGATTAGCCTATTGAGCCATGGCCAGCCCGTTTTCTTTTTTTTTTTTTTTAACTTTTATTTAATGAATATAAATTTCCAAAGTACAGCTTATGGATTACAATGGCTTCCCCCTTCCACATAACTTCCCTCCCACCCACAACACTCCCCTTTCCCGCTCCCTCTCCCCTTCCATTCACATCAAGATTCATTTTCGATTCTCTTTATATACAGAAGATCAGTTTAGCATATATTAAGTAAAGATTTCAACAGTTTGCACCCACATAGAAACACAAAGTGAAAAATACTGTTTGAGTACTAGTTATAGCATTAAATCACAATGTACAGCACATTAAGGACAGAGATCCTACATGAGGAGTAAGTGCACAGTGACTCCTGTTGTTGACTTAGCAAATTGACACTCTTGTTTATGGCATCAGTATTCACCCTAGGCTCTTGTCATGAGTTGCCAAGGCTATGGAAGCCTTTTGAGTTCACCAACTTCGATCATATTTAGACAAGGTCATAGTTGTGGGGAGCAACTCGGACTAGACTAAGTTACTGGAATTAAGACTTATTCTATGCATCTGCTCTCCCACAATATGGCGCTGAGAAGGGAGAAACAGCTTCTACACAGCTGCCTCCAGTTCAACCAATAAACAGCAGGACCTGCTCCTGATTGGAGGAGGGCAGCGTACTCGGCGTGTGGGTAGCAGAGTTGGGATTGGTGGAAGAGGACTATAAAGGAGGAGAGAGACAACATGCACCAGGAACATCTAAGGGGAACATCTATCTGAAGGAACACCTGTGCAGCCCCCGAGAGAGCCGGCCGGCGGTGTGCCGCTCCCCCGCGGAAGTGGGGAAAGTGGCCAGGGGGAACCGCCCTTCCACGGAGGTGGAAGGGACAGTAGCCAACCCGGGAAGAACCAGCAGCAAACCCGGGGAGGGCCGAGCAGACAAAAGAACAGCGCAGGGTCCTGTGTCGTTCCTCCACGAAGACGGGGAGCGACAATAGTCAAAGTGGAAGTTCTCTCCTCCCTTTAGAGAAAGGTACCTCCTTCTTTGATGACCTGTTCCTTAAAGCATTTTCACATTTTGTGAAATTTAATATTCCAAGAAAAGCAGATTTGATTTCATGTAAATATGAGTCTCATGTTGCAATATTTTTCAAAATAAAAAGTAAGCACACTCAAATAAGAATCACTTTGTAGAATTATAATTTAACCAATTTTTTTCTTATGGGCATCTTGAGTCTTACTGTTAAACTAATATGAAAATTATATTTAGCATGGAAATGAAAACATGAGTTGGTTAAAACAACAACAATGAAAGAGTTAAACTGCAACCCTCTAGCGTCTGTCATATGTATTTCTCTGGGAAATACAGGAAGCTATTGCAGAAACTAAATGTCCACTAGATGCCACACTTCCTTTGCTGAGTAAATCAGCCCTTGGACTCCTGGCAAGCTCCCTGCATATGCTGTCGGATCCAATAACAGGACCTCAGCTCAATTATCTTTTCTGTTACATCCTTTCTTTGCTGTCCTTGGAGTGTTATGCCCAATCATCCAAAATTTACAGTAGTAGTAGCCTATAACATTCTGCGAGAATCTTAGGTACAAGTACAGTGAGTTTATATTTACTGAGCTTAAAGATCAAGTCAAAGCTAACGGTCCTCATTAAAAATAAGTCTTCAGGCCGGCGCCACGGCTCACTAGGCTAATCCTCCGCCTGCGGCACCAGCATCCTGGGTTCTAGTCCCAGTTGGGGTGCCGGATTCTGTCCCGGTTGCACCTCTTCCAGTCCAGCTTTCTACTGTGGCTAGGGAGGGCAGTGGAGGATGGCCCAAGTGCTTGGACCCTGTACCCGCCTGGGAGACCAGGAGAAGCACCTGGCTCCTGGCTTTGGATCGGCGCAGCGCGCTGGGCGTAGTGGCCATTTTGAGGGTAAACCAACGGAAGGAAGACCTTTCTCTCTGTCTCTCTCTCTTCACTGTCTAACTCTGCCTGTCAAAAAAAAAAAAAAAAAAAAAAAACGTCTTCATTTCAGAGCATTTTTTGGGGGGGATAGCAGCTGAAGATAGTTTTGTTTAGGTGCAAACATGTGGCATGGTGGATTAATTCACCGCTTGGGTTACCAGCAATCTAAATCAGAGTGCCTAGTTTGAGTCCTAGCTACCCTACTTCTGACCCAGCTTCCTTCTAATGCATCCTGGGAGGCAGTGGATGATGGCTCAGGTGTTTGGGTCCCTGGCACCTACGTGGGAGGCCTGAATAAGGGTCCAGGCTCCTGCCTTCAGCTGGCCCAGATCTAGCTATTAGGGGCTTTTTGGGAGGGGACAGTGGGTGGAAGATCTCTCTCTCCCTCTCCCTCTCACTCTCACTCTCTCTCTGTCTCTGTTGGTCTGCCTTTCAAAAATAAATACATAAACAATTAAAAAACAGTTTCATTTAGATCTTCCACTATTTAATTTTGAAAACTATGTGTTCTTTTAAAATTTTGTATACTTTGTCTATTTTCTCTCTCAAGGAAAAACTAGGAAAAAAGCTAATTTTCTAAAAATAAAGCGAGGAGATATAGCTTAACTTGAGAACTACACTGGGTGAAATGGAGATTAAATTATCTTTAGGGGCACTGATATTTTGTTTTCATAGATACTAAAATAGAAAGAAATGAAAGATATTTCCATTTTACATTTTGAATAGGCTGAATTCAATAATGAAAGCAATAGAAATTGGTAGTGAAAGAAGCACAAGGCATTATTATCATATACTATGAGACAACTAAGAGATACTGAGTGTTCAGAACATTTATACTGAATGTGAGCCACAGATGTTTGATGTTCTTATCAACTGTAAGTTATAAAATCTTCATTGGAATATAATCTGATAACAATAATATAATAATAATAATATAATCTGAAATTAGTGTTTGGTGATACAGAATAAATAACATACCTTCAGCAGCTGATACTGTGAGACCAGTCCTCTGTGTTCTTCCACATTCTCAGTCATCTGAGAAAATCCTTCCCAGGACCATTACGGGATGGGTTCACACAGATTGTGGGAGCAGGCAGTTAGATCAGCACTTTACCATAATGCCTGAGTTGAATTCCCAGACTGACTCTTGACTCCATGTTCCTGCTTATGCAGACCTTGGGAGACCGTAGTCATGGCTCAGATAATGAGATTCCTGCCACCCACGTTAGGAGACCTGGATTGTATTCCTGGCTGCTGGCCTCTGGCCCCAGCCCTAGTCATTGTGGTTCATTTGGGGAGTAAACTAGTGGAGAGGCCATCTCTCTCACTCTGTCTCAAACAAATTTAAAAAAGTGAAATCCATAGGAAATTTACCTTGCCTTTTTTTTTTAAAAATAAAGATTTGTTTATTCGAAAGGCAGAGTGAGTTACAGAGAGAGAGGGAGAGACAGAGACAGAGATCTTCCCATCCACTGGTTCACTCCCCAAACGGCCACAACAGCCAAAGTCAGGAGCCACGAATTCCATCCGGGCATCCTATGTGGATAGCAGTGGCACAAATACTTAGATCATCTTCCATTGCTTTCCCACGTGCATTAGCAGGGAGCTGGATCAGAAAAGGAGCAACTAGGACTCTAGTAGACAATCATATGGGATGCTGGCATTGCAGCTTGTGGCTTAACCCACTGCACTGCAACACTGGTCCCCACCTTATCTTTTAATTCCATTTTCTGATAAACTTTTTGAAGCCTCCTTAAAAAACTTTGTGGTGTTGTGTTTTCCTTACTCCCAGACTTTTTTGAGGATCTGGTCACTATTTCTGATTGTTAAGGAATCTACTATGAATTATTTTTAGCTTTTTAAAAAAAGATTAATTAATTAATTTATTTGAAAGGCAGAGTTACAGGAAGAGAGGCAGAGGCAGAGAGAGAGAGAGAGAGAGAGAGAGAGAGAGAGGATCTTCCATCCGCTGGTTCACTCCCCAAAATGGCTGCAGTGGTTGGAACTGGGCCGATTCGAAGTCAGGAGCCAGGAGCGTCTTCCAGGTCTCCCATGTGGGTGCAGGGGCCCAGTAACTTAGGCTATCTTCCACTGCCTTCTCAGGCCACACAGGGAGCTGGATGGGAAGTGGAGCAGCTGGGACTCGAACCGGCGCCCATATGGAATGGTGGCACTGCAGATGGTGGCTTTACCTGCTATGCCACAGCGCTGGCCCCTTAGCTTTATTTTAAAAAATATTTATGTATTTATTTGAGAGGCAGAGTTTATAGAGAAAGAGAGGGAGAGACAGACAGACAGTGAGCTTCCATCCACTGGTTTACTCTCCAAATGGCTATAACAACTGGAGCTGGGCTGGTCTGAAGCTAGGAGCCAGGAGCTTCCTTTGGGTCTCCCACATGGGTGCAGAGGCATAAACACTTGGTTCATCTTCCTCTGCTTTCCCAGGCACAATAGAGGGAACTGGATCAGAAGTGGAGCAGCCAGGACTCAAACTCTCACCCATGGCATCACAGGCTGTGGCTTTACCCACCATGCTACAACAGCAGCCCCAGTGAATTTTTTTGTTAAAGATTTATTTTATTTGACAGGCAGAGAGACAGAGACAGAGAGAGAGAGAGAGGGAGAGAGAGAGAGAATTAATTGCCTATCCAAATGGCCACAGGCTGAAGTCAAGAGCCAGGAGCCAGGAACTACATTTGGGTCTCTGGGTAGAGAGCCAAGCACTTGGGCCTTCTTCCATTGCCTTTCCCAGGGAAAGGCAGGATCCAGCAGGGAGCTGGATCAGAAGTGGACTATCCAGGACACATACTGGTGCCCATGTGGGATGTCAGCATCACAGACAGTGGTTTAACTAGTTGTGCCACGATACTGACCCCTACAGTGAATTTTAAAAATTGCATTTAAACTAATTTTAGCTGCTTGAGTAACTAGTAGATTTTAACACTTGGTATGTTTTTTTTTTTTTCTTTCCAACATTAATGTGTTTCGAGGAGTAATTTTAATGTAATCTATGTCATTGTAACCTATATGAGAGATTCTCTCCCCCACTCCCTACTTTCTTTCTTTCTCTAGCTGACATAAACAATACTAAGTTTATTGGCCAATTCATTGAAGAAAAGAGCAAATTCTATAGGTGAAGGAAATACCAAGCAAGTCTCCAGTTTAAGAAAATATAACAAAAAGCAACAAACAGATAAATCAAGGAAATTGTTTTGATCTGTCCATCCGGATCATCTGTCTCCAACTGATTCTTCGCATCTCTCCCCATCCAAGGGCTCATCCTTAAATCTTCTGATTTCTTTTATGAGATGAACAGTTTACATGTGGCACAGGATGAACTCCAATACTAGATGAATATAGTTATAATTTAATTAAGCCATTCATATTGAGGAGGTCTGATTGAGCTTGACAAATGAGAGTGGTGAATACATCCTTTTTTTAAAAAAAATTTAAATTTGTATTTAGTTGAGAGTAATGGAAAAAAAAGGAGAGAGGGAGGGAGGGTGGGATGGAGAGAGAGAGAGAAAGAGAGAGAACGCAAGAGAACTCTTATCCTCCTCTGGCTTACTCTCCAAAAGCCTGCACAGCCTGTGCTGGGCAAGGCCAAAGCTGGAAGCCAAGAAGTCAATCCTGGTCTCCCATGTGGGTGGCAGGAACCCAAGTACTTAGGCCATCAGCTGCTGCCTCCCGGGGGACCTGCATTAGCAGGAAACTGGAATTGGGGGTGGAGCTAGAACCCCTACCAGTTCCAGCAGGTGTCCCAACCAGCATCTTAGCTGCTGTGCCAAAAGGCTGCCCCATGTTATAATTTTAAATGCAAGGTAGAAAACTCTGTGGGCTTAAAATTGATCTAGCACATTTCCAGAGATGAATGTAAGGATGGGTGGTTATCTACCAGCCATCGATAAAGTAGTATCTATAAGGAGTCAGATCCAATATGTTCAATGAGGCTAAGAAACTGATTTACATCTTGAAGAGAGATCAGTAGTAATAATCACTAATGCTAAAGCTAATATTAAAATCATTGATTATTATTGAGTCTATCACTGAATTTTTTGCTGTTATTATCTTAATTTAAAGTATGATGTTTTTTATTTTTATTTTTCTTTAACTTTTAAAAAAATTATTTGAAAGGGTAACACAGAGAGAGAAGGAGAGGCAGAGAGAGAGTCTTACATCCGCTGGTTCACTCCCCAATTGGCCACAATGGCTGGAGCTGTGCCGATCCGAAGCCAGGAGCCAAGAGCTTCTTCCAGGTCTCCCACGTGCGTGCAGGGGCCAAGGCTTGGGCCATCTTCTACTGCCTACTCTGGCCATAGCAGAGAGCTAGATTGGAAGTGGAGCAGCTGGGACCTGAACTGGCACCCAAATGGGATGCTGGCACTGCAGGTGGTGGCTTTACCTGCTATATTTTGCTTTGTGAAAAACTTTCTTGCTTTTTCTTCTTTTATCTCCATTATTTTGCCAAGAACTTCCTAATTTGGAGAGCACTTATTGTTATGGTATCCTCAGGTTAGACTGTCTTGGGTCACTGAACTATTTGGGATGCAACCAAAACTACATACAAATGCTACCTATTGCATATATTTCAGTTTTGAATATCCTACTTAATTCTACAGAAGTTAAGAGAAGAAAAGGTAGAATAAGGATCATCATTCAGATTTAATCCTTGTTTATTTCTACATAAGGAAGCCAAGCAAATTCATCAACCGGAATAAGCAGTCCTGGAACATGTTAATTAGCTTTACTGATTACTTACTGCTTTGAAAGGTGGTATAGCCACAGACGGACTGTGTGATGGACTAAATGTTTATATCCTTCTCCTCCCTACCCTCATTCCCAATGCACATGTTGAAATCCTAATCTCAGGGCTGGCATTGTGGTGCAGTGGGTTAAGCCTCTGCTTGTGACAGTGGCATCCTATGTTGGAGTTCTGGTTCAAGTCTTGGCTAGAGTTCTGGGTTCCTGGCCCAGCCCTAGCTGTTGTGGCCACTGGGGAGAGAACCAATGGATGGAAGACTCTCTTTCTATCTCCATACACACACACACACACACACACACACATTTCTTTGTCACTTTGCCTTTTAAATAAATACATAAATAAATCTTAAGAAAAAAGAAAGAAATTATACCCCCCAATGTGAAGGTATTAGTGTGTAGGGCCTTTGGGAAGTGATTAGGTCATGAAGATGGAGTCTTTATGAATGGGGTTAGTGCCCTTAACAGAGACATGAGAACTTGCCCTTTTCTCTCTGTTCTGCATTATGTGAAGATACAAGGCCACTGACAAAACAGGAGGAGGATCCTTACCTAGAACGCAGCTACCCAGGCACCACGATCTTGGACTTTCCAGCCTCCAGAACTGTGAGAAATAATTTCTGTTGTTGAAGACATCCAATCTATGGTATTCTGTTGTAGCAGCTGGAACTGCCCAAGAAAGACTGTAGCTTCTGTAACTCCCATGGGAGTTTTTCGGTAGAACATGTAGGTGAATATAGAAATACCAATTTCAGGGCAGGCAATGATCTTGAAGTGGCCTACAAAGGTAGTTACAAATTGTTTCTGTTTATACATATCCTTTTCTTTTACAATGAGACTTTGCATATCCTCTCACAAAGAAGTTGAATCTTTTCATTGGTTGAATGTGTGCCATGTGACTTACTTTGAACTGTGAGAGAGTAGCAAATGTGATATAAATGGAAAATAGATTTGGTTCACTAGGACTTGCCTTTCTTGTTGCTCTCTCAGGCTCCTGTACCCACTACAAAGTGAGTGAACCTGGGCAGGCCTCATGGAATAATCCGATTTATAGACCACTTGCTGTGCTGCATCAGCAGCCTCCACACAGAAAGGTAAAACTTTGAACGCCAGCTGACCACACTTACATGCAGGGTGGCCAACTCATGAGTTGGAGTTTTCCTGGTTTTATTAATAAAAATCGCAGATCCCAGGAACCTCTTTAGTCCTAGCCAAAATTAGAAGGTTTGTTATTTGAGAAAAATGATTGAGCCCAGCCCTGGATAGCAGAAGAACCATTGTCTGTGCTCAAATTGCTTACCTACAAAATCATGAGCTAATGAATGGTTGTTGTTATTTTAATCCATAGAGCTTTGGCATAGTAATGCAGTAGAAGCTAACTGAATCAGACTTTTATAGCTCTATTCACTTCAGGTTTTTCACTTTGGAGATGAGAGAGTTGAAATCCAGGAAGATATAATGACATAACCATGGTCACATATCTGATAAGTATTAAGTTTGACAAGACAAATACAAATCAATATTAAAATCAATATCAAAATTAATATCAATATCCATGGATGTGGATAGCCTCCAAGGAATAATACTTGAATAATAGTATATAACAATGTCCACAGCTATTGATCCATTTGTGTATATCAAAATGGAAGGTTATATTGTGCAATATACAAGAGCCAGGGTTTTGAAGACAGGCAGAGTGAGTTCAAATCTGCTTGATTGCTTCAGACCTTAGGCAATTTACCTAGCCTATTTGGTCAGGGAGAAATAATTTCTCTTGTTGTTTCACTTTCCTCATTTGTGAAATGGGTTATTTGTACATATCTTAAAGGTTTGATAAAGTGAGAATTAATTAATTTTTAAAAGATGTATTTATTTATTTGAAAAGCAGAGTTACACAGAGCGAAAGAGACCCCATCTCCTGGCTTTGGCCCAGTCCTGGCCATTGTGGCCATTTGGGGAGTGAACCAGATAAAAAATCTTTTGCTCTCTCTTCCTCTCTCTCTCTCTGTCTCTCTGTAACTCTGCTTTTCAAATAAACAAATAAATGTTTTTTTTTTTTTTTAATTTGACAGATAGAGTTATAGACAGTGAGAGAGAGAGACAGAGAGAAAGGTTCTTCCTTCCATTGATTCACTCCCCAAATGGTTGCCATGGCCAGGGCTGCACCAGTCTGAAGCCAGGAGCCAGGTGCAGGGGCCCAAGCACCTGACCCATCTTCCACTGCCCTCCCCGGGCCACAGCAGAGAGCTGGACTGGAAGAGGAGCAACCAGGACTAGAACCCGGTGCCCATATGGGATGCCGGCGCCGCAGGCGGAGGATTAACCAAGTGAGCCATGGCGCCGGTCCACAAATAAATATTTTTTAAATATAAGAGAAGCAGAGAACCTAATTTTAGTTATTTTATGACTTATTTCCCCTAATTTCTTTATAATATCATAAACATTTATAACTGCAATTATCAGGAAACTATGTGGTTAAGTGATTCCTTTTTTAATAACCTCTTTTCTGTTGATAGCTGGTTTGAATAGAAGAATCCATTATACATAGACCTTAGTTAAAACTTTTTCATTTTTGTTTGCAACTATTGTATTTTACTGTTCATTATTTATAATCATTATTTCATTTCGTTATGTGAGTTTCAGATAATTATAAGGGAGTATAGCTAAGGGCATTCTATAAGAAAATATTCAGCATTAGTAAAAGCTAGTCCGAAAGTGCTTTGAAGGGTGAAAGGTAACTCAGAAAGCAAAAGACACTAAACTGTTCTGCTTGAACTGACCGCACAATGAATGGCAAGCTGGTACAGTGCAGAAGCGGAAATCCATTCAGGTAACCAAAACAAAACAAACAAGACAAAAAAACAGACACCAGCTGTAACCCCCCCAGCCGCAGATGGAAGAAAGAAACATTACAGAAGAAGCATCTTTACTTCTCCATACTGTAGTTTTTGTGAATGACCATGGTAATGTCTCTAGTATGGGAGCACATTAAGAAGAAAAGACAAGATCGGCACCGTGACCACACCACAAGCCTCAGGAAAGGCATTGTCAGTTTATTGTTGAAGGCACATTGTTTAACATTTCACCGAGGAAAATATCCATTGGTATTTCAGGGGCACAGTTGCATCTCCGAAGCTTCCTCTGCTTACAGTTGTCTCATAAATTCTATGGTAATCAACCCAATCCTCAATAAGGTGATATGTCTGTGGGTGTCTAATTTAAGTAATCAACATGTAGAACCTTCATAGAGGTTTTTTTAAAGTTAGAAAGAAATTATGCTCTCTGGATTTGACATTAGCATGTTTTCATATTAGTGAGTAAAATTGTGTTTAAGAAAATTATAAGTGATTTCATCTAAATAAATAAAATTTTAAGAAGATAAGTGGTTAAGGTTTACAGTACAAATTAAGTTCCCTATAACATAATTAATATTTTTTGTATATCATTACCAAACAGATTAAAACAAGCTCATGAACATTTGCATTTGGAAGAGCATCGCTTTAACCCCATGTATGCAGAATGAAGTCTTTGGTGTGTTAGAGGTGCACCGTGTGTGCTTGTTCGGAGGAAAGCTCTGTTTCTCTACAGGCAGGTTTACAACACAGTGGCAGCATCGCCGCCAGCTGCTCCAAGGTGTCCCACCAGGGAGCTTTCATCTCTCCCTGGTGAGATCAGACTGAGCTGGTAGTTGAAATTCCATTGCCCATTCAGTCTCCTGAGGCTTCAAAGGAGGGAGCCAGTTCTGATGGTGGGTGCTGGCTGAGTGACAGACTCGTGTCCACGAGTGGTCATACTGAGTCTGCCTGCAGTTCACATTATAAACTCCAGTGGGTGACACTCAGGCAGGTGCACGTGGATTGGGTTTCGACTGAGAACTGATGATAGTCTGTGAGTGAGAGCGTGTTCCTAGTCCCCCGAGTTTATCAAAAGCCACCGATTATTTCTTTGGTGGTCTACCTTGTGCAGCAGCTAGCATTCCTATTTTGTTGTCTT
The DNA here is from genome assembly GCF_964237555.1 of Oryctolagus cuniculus. Taxonomy (NCBI): domain Eukaryota; kingdom Metazoa; phylum Chordata; class Mammalia; order Lagomorpha; family Leporidae; genus Oryctolagus; species Oryctolagus cuniculus. The sequence continues at coordinate 71,351,298 of NC_091439.1, forward strand.
TTTAAAGAGCGACATCTTGTTATTTGTAAAGAGGAAAAAAAAATCTTGCGTGATATTTAAGAAGTTTAACATAGATGGCTAAGTGATACCACGTTTCTTCTGTAGATGTTTGATCAGATGAGTAAGTAAAAATTCTCTCGTTTATGTTTTAACAGTCTTACTTATAAACGTATTTATGTGACTTAACTAGGTGAAATATATGTTTAGATATGACTCTGCACACTTAGAGATAGTTACCCAAGAGAAGGAAAATTGTAAATTTTGAGACATAAGGAAATTGCAGTTTAATAAAGGATAATACATGGCTGACTTTGTTATCATAATGCTTCTTTGCTGTTGCTGAACAAACAACATTTTATGAATTAGTACGTTTTACCTGGAGATGTTGCAGACCACAGAGAAGCATAATTAAATATTAAATATTGAGTCAACAACTTTCCTTTTACAGGGAATAGCCTAAGAAGAGGATTTTGTTCTACACTTTTCTAACAGTTTATGTTAAAACTTTTTAAACTTCAAATTGATTTTAAGTGGGAAGAGAGAGAAGGTAGGAAGGAGAGAGAGAGAGAGAGAGAGTCAACAGTCTAAATTGTACTAAATATATACATATATATAATTTTTACATACTCTTACTAATCAGTGATCAAAAGGTTGAATGACTTGTTTTATTTTTGCACTTCAAGTATGTATATGCATTTTATATACTGATGATGCTTTTAATCTTGTAAGAACCACATCCAGCAATGAATCACATTCTTTGAGTGAATAATTCAGTCCTTGACGCCAACCTCTGAGGGGGAATATTGTGGTCATGCTGTCTGAACAGTGTGGTAGCTATGGCTACCTATATAATTCTTCGCAATGAAAAAAAAAAGTGACAATGACATTAAATTTAATCAGGTTCCCCTTTCCTGTGGTTCCCACTGGGATGAGCCACTAGTGTCTTGCCTTAAATATTCAAAGGCCTTCCTGAGTAGTTTGCATGTGTTCATATAGTGGCACAGTGTCCTGCTACTACAGAACAATGGATCTGTCATGTAATTCTCCTGCAAGTGGATGTGAGTCTAACATGACTAAGTATAGGGCTTAAGAGCTGTTTTTCCCCCAGTGACCATCTTTACTTAAGTTTTAACAAACAGCAGTGAGGGAATGTATGCCGATATTGAAGTGTAATAAACCCGATTATCAGAGTTGGGAACTCAGATGTGGTAAAGAATTGTGATTGGGAAATAATAATAAAGCTGCCTAGCATTTTTAATCACACTTTATCTGAAACAAAGGGCACAGCCCAGAATATTGTGTGGCTGAAAACATTTGAGAAACATACTTAAATGTTCAGGGACCATCCTCTGTGTTTCTTCCTGTGTCCTTCTGCAGAAACTCATGTGGGTATCACCTGCTTTTAAGTCATTGTGGAAAAATTATAAGAAAGATTTTATGTCCATTGTGCATACCTGCAGAGAAGCTATTTTTTGGCATTCACAGGATGAAAAAAAAAAGGATGTTCCCTATATTTATCTGTGATATGATATATTTGTGCCATTTGTTTAAAATCTTGCTGATGGCTCAGAATTTTAATATTTGGAGACTGGATGAAGGGAAGTGCAAATGAGCATCTTTCTTCTATCTTTCCTTTTCAGGTGGTCAAAACAAAACAAGTAAACAAAATTTGCAAAACATATTCATTATTTCTAGGAAAGAACTGCACTTCGAAAGTCCTTTAAAATTCCAGGTGACACTTTCTGCTATCAAAATAGAGTAAGTTTGTCTTGGGTTACATTTAATGTCTTTAGTATTTGATATAAAAAAACTAATCCTGACAGTGTTTGAGTAGCATTAATTAACATGTTTACAATTGTAAATCTAAGAGTAATAGCCATAATGTAAGATGAAGTTCACATTTATTTCAGAATTTTAAAGAAGATTACACAGGATTACCTGCTAACTTTGTTCTATAAATAAACTAGAAGGGGATGTAGAATCTGTGGTAAATACTGAGCATTTCTTTGTTGGTCTTTTACTATTTTGTCTCCTTTATTGGATCTTAACTTCTATTGAAATTTTAGGGATCTTTGTCTCATAGATGTGCAAGTTTAACTCCTATTAGTTTCAATTTCATTGCGTAAATATTGTTAGTTTATTGCATAACAGAAAGGAGGATTGAACCCTTTATAACTTTAATTCTCTGGAAAGGTGTTTGAAGAGGGACAACTTAAAATTTTTTCTAATGTCAAGATCATAGTCAAAGGACTGAGCCTATCATAAACGTATCAGAAAATTCTTTCTGTAGTGACATATCATTGACCTCAAAGTCATGGAGAAGTTCAAGGTCAACCAGTGAGACACTCACAGTGGTCAGCTATTTTTGACTGACTGACACTTGTTTTTTAACTTTTGAAAACGTGATTTCATGTTTATCAAACTCTGACATAAAGCATTGTGTGCAATATAGAAATAGGGACCCTATGCTCTGGCTTTCTAATATAAATTTGACAGACAATATATTGGCATCCTCTTTAGGACAGATCAGTGTCAAGGGGGCAGGAGGTCAAGAATGAACAGTCTTACTGAATAGGTTTCAGGCAGAGAAGACAGGTTCCACAGGAAGAATGCCTCTCCAGATCGTCCATCTGTAGACCTAAGACATTGCAACTCAACCCTCTCTACTCTTCTATTGTTTGGCGACAGGGAGATAAAACAAATCAGTAACCTATGCACGTGTGATGAAGACGACGTGAAATCATTGTTCAGTTTACAGTGGAAAGGAGTCTAGAGAGAGTTATGTGTGGGTACCAGGAGTTAACTTAGAACAAAAAGAGTAGTAGGTAAAATTTCTCTTTATGACTTTCTATGCCTCAGGATTTATCTTTTTCTCTCCTTTATGATAAACTCTTCCTAAATGTTTATTGCATTTTGTGTGTGAAGTGGTAGCTGATAAATGTCTAGCATCTGATCAATTCTAGAAAGTCTGAAAGTGCCTTGAAATCTATCACTTTAGCCTTCTTAAATGGACGTAAATGGATGTTCCCTCTTTAATTTGTGCTTTTCCTATTCAAGCCTTGTTCTGACTATAGGAACCAAAGTTTTAAGAAACCATGAAAATTTATCTCATTTTTTGACAGTGAGATTATTTGTATGAAGTCCTTGACTCCAGAGGGGTTGAACAATAAGAATTTGGGATGCTATTTCAGGAATTTACTGGTCTTTGCATTAGGCTTAGTGATTTTTGGTACTTTTTATTCTTTAAAGAAGTCACATTAAAAATTCTTTATATGTAACAACAATCTTTTGAAAAAGATCTTCTTAAAAATATGTGTTCCTTGGAGGAAAAATAATCAAAGGCATCAGGTTTTTTTAAAAATGCTTATTCTCATTATATAGACATTTCCATTAAGGACATTTAGACCATCATCATTATTTTTCAATTATAAATTGTGTAGTGATTAATGCCTTGTATTTGAATATCTTTTGTTGTTAAACCTTTTGAAATTAAGCTACAGACATTATGATATTTTATTTTTAAAAAAAATTTATTTACTTGAAAGGCAATGTTACAGAGAGGCAGAGGCAGAGGCAGAGAGAGAGAGAGAGAGAGAGAGAGAGAGATCTTCCATGTGTTGGATTACTACCCAAATGGATGCAACGTCCAGGACTGGGCCCATCTGAAGCTAGGAGCCAGGAGCTTCTTCTCTATCTCCCACGTGGCTACAGGGACCCAAGGACTTGGGCCGTCCTTCACTGCTTTCCTAGGCACATTAGCAGGGAGCTGGATCAGAAGTGGAGCAGCCAGGACTTGAACCAGCACCCATATGGGATGCCAGCACTGCAAGTGGCAGTTTTACCAGCTATGCCATAGCACCAGCCCCATGATATTTTATCTTAACTATCTTAGCATGTGTCTTGTAAAAACAAGGACACTTTCCAAAAAAATGTCTGCTATTTTCCCAAGAGTTTAACATTGCAGTTTCTAAAATATATCCTGTAATCAAATTTCAGTTGCCCCACAAATACCCTTTTACAGCTGTATGGTTTTCCTTCCTTTCCTCCTTCTTCCCTCCTCTCCTTCTTTTTCTCTTTTCCTTCCATCCTTCTCTGCTTTTCAATACAGACCCAATCAAGGAATGACATTGTTTATAGTTATATTAAGAGTATTCTTTAAGGTAGAATTTTCCTGCTTCCACTGGTGTTTGTTTAACCATGCTCTTTGCATTTTTGGAGAGTTCAAGTCAATTGTTTTTTCCTTCCTTCTTTCTCTTTCTCCCTTTCTCAGATTTCTTTTCTTTATTTTAAAGGTAGAGTTATATATAGACAAACACACATGCACACACACACCGAGAGAGAGAGAGAGAGAGGGAGAGAGAGAGAGAGAGAGAGAGAGAGAGAGAGGAGATATCTCTTATCTGCTGGTTCACTCCTCAAATGTTCACAACAAACAGGGCTGGGCCAGGCTGAAGCCAGGAGCCTGGAAATCCATCTGGGTCTCCCATGTGGGTGGCAGGAGTCCCAGTTCTTGGGCCATGTTCCCCTGCCTTCCCAGGTGCATTAACAGAGACCTGAATTGGAAACTGAGTAGCCGAGACTCCAGCTAGCACCGCAGTATGCAGAGCTGACATCTCAAGCAGCAGCTAGCAACACTAGATCCGATGCTTATAGTTCTTTTAACTCTAGTTTTACAGCATCCATTCAAAAGTATAAAATCATTTTTAAAAAGTTTAGAGAAAGTTCTTAAGCTTTATTTTAAAAATTATACAAATACACTATTATTGTCAAAGATTGGAGCACTATAGAACATAGCACAAAACAGTTAAAATTTTGGTTTATATTTGCCAAATCCACTTATAGTGTCTTATGTATGTGCGTATATGTGTATGTATGATCAGTATGTGTATATGTTAAGAGATGCATATGCATATGCATACATATATTTGCAAGTAGACATATATAGCTATTTCTCTAATTTATATGCACTATTTGGCATCTAGCTTCTTTGAAATTAATGCATTGTTATGCGCAGGTAATTACTACTTTTAAGGGTATTGTTTTTGGTATAATTGTGTGTACCATTGTTTATTTACTTGTTCCCTTCAACATTAAATGACTGTTTAGTTTCTCGGCTGCTTTAACTAAATGGGGTTGCTTAAAACAAAGAAGTTGATTGTGTCATAGTCTGGCTGCTAGGTTTGTAATCACAGTGTCCAACAGGATCTGCTTTCTCTCTGATGGCTCTAGAGAAGAATCTGTCTTAACTCCCAATGTCTGTGGTTTACCAGCAGTCCTTATTTTCCTTGGCTTAGGGATGCCTGCCTCCAGTCATGTGACCATCTTCTGTGTGCCTTCACGCTATCTTTCTTCTCTCTGTGGCTATGTTTACAAGGTATTCTCTTGTCTAAGAAGAGCACCAGCTATATTGGATTAGTGGTCCATCCTACTTGAATATGACCTCATCTTAAGGACTCTGCAATGTGTCTATTTACAAGTAAGATCACATTCTGAGGTGCAAGGGGACCTAGTAGAGAACCTACTAGAGGACACAATTCAGCCCCCCACAGTGAGTTTCTCATTTTTTTTGCACAATGAAAATATTGGTGTGTACATTCTTCTGAAGGATGATCTTCAGATAGAGTCTCAGAAGAAGAATTGTTGGGTCAAATGGTAGATATCTTAATAATTGTGTGATGCTTTACTAAATTGTTTTCCCAAAAGAATTCATTTATTTACCATCATTCCAATACTGCACATGAGAGCTTAATTCCTCACATTTCTATGAATATTTAACATTTTTTTAAATTACCATTTTGCTGGATAAAACATTATTTAACAAAGAGGCAAATAGAATAGTTTTCTTTTTGGCCATAAAATAGGTTTGTTTGTTTCCCAAGCATTCAAAATAAATTCTTGCCATTTCTCTCTGTACTCCTCTCCCCAAAGGGACAGAAAAACCATCCCTTGTGATCTCTCAATGGGAGACAACCTCAATCCTTGCTATTTGTCCTTTCATCTTTCTGCTGGGCTCTGTTCCAATACCAAGCTCTATTGCTTTTCTCAACTAAATACGCACACACGTGTGTGCACATACACACACATACAAACAAACATGAAAAAACTTCCTAGACACATCAGCGGATACGAATAGGTTTGAGGGTGGAGGCTGAACAATGCTATTTACTGAATAGTTCTGGCGTCTTAGGATTGCAAGAAGGCCCATTATCTATTCTCTGCTTTTCTGGTGAAGCTTTCAAAGACTCTCATGAAAGTGTCTTTCACAGTCCAAGAATACATCCTCTGAGTTTGGGACTGCTGGGGGCTGGTGTTGGGGTGCATGGGTGCTGTGGCATTTTGTCCAGGGACAGCAACTCTCCTGTGTGATTTCCCGTCTCTGGTTGGTTTTCATGCCACCTGCACCTGCGCTCCATATCTAGAGCTCCAGATACAATGCATGGGGGAAGAATAAAGGGAGACTCTCACATCTCAGTTACCCACATTAACCCCCACACCTCTCTCTACCAGGAGATAAATTCCTTCTGTTGTAGAGGTAATACATCTCTGGCTTCATCTGGGTGGCTCTGCCTCTACAAAACTCACAACCAGGTAGCTAAGATGTGTGTATGGCGGGGGTGGGAGGAGATCCCCGGTTGCTGGGTGAATTGTCTGGTTCCCATGCTGGGAATTTGTTTCCAGAAGGGTGAGGTTAAAGCCTTGCATTCTGTCTCAGAAATTCCTTTTTTTCCTCTTGCTATGCTACCCACACACACTGAGCTAGGAAATGGAGAGAGGACTTCTTCACCAGTTGGCCCTCTGGCTTGAATCATTCCAGTCTGCCACCTTGATTGATTTTGCTTACCTTGGGACCTGTGTTTTATATACTGGCAGTGACCCTGTCCATCCTCAGTGTTCTTCTTGCAACAAGGGGAATTGCCTTCCAGACTGTCTCAGCACTGGCTGCCCGGTGACTATAATTTCTCCCTTAGACGGTTTATCCAAATATTCATACTCCCCATCCACTCCAAAGAGATGTCTGTGTTTACCTTGTACATTTAAACAATGGAGACAAAAGCCAGTAGAATCATTCATTGTTGTGTTACAGGTTTGTTTCGGAAATATTAAGCCTGGTTCCTGAATGTTCCCTCAGTTCTTTCAGTAGGGTTTATTTTTGACTATTAGCTTACAAAAAAAGGAAATCAATTGGTATAGTAGCTCAAGGGGCTTACTGCATGTAATGGTGTTCAAATATACTGTAATGAAAAAAGCCCCTGCAGGAATCATATCAAGTGTTGTGGGTTGAATTGTATCCTTTGAAAAGTTATACTGAGTGCCTAACACCCAATACCTGTGAAATAGGGTCTTTGCAGATGCAACCAAGTTAAGATGATGCCATATTGGATTAATTCAGAAAAATGGTGTACTTAGAGAACAGAGACACAGGGAGGTGAATGTCATGTGAAAATACAGATGTAGACACATAGATGCATGGTAGGAACTCAAGTATTTGAGTCATCATCTGTGGCTTTAGGTGCATTAGCAGGGACTGGATGGGAAGCAGAGTAGATGGGACTCCAACCTGCACTCTGATGTGGGATGTGGGTGCCCCAAGCAGTGGCTTAAATTTAATAAAACGGCATATTGGGGCTGGTGCTGTGACACCGAAAGCTAACTGCCATCTGCAGTGCTGCCCTCCTATATGGGCTCTGGTACAAGTCCAGGCTGCTCCACCTCCCATCCTGCTCTCTGAGAAGGCAGTGGAAGATGGACCAAGTGCTTGTCTCCTGCATGCACATAGGAGACCCAGAAGAAGCTCCTGGCTCCTGGTTTTGGACTGGCCCAGCCTCGGCTATTGTGGCCATTTAGGGAGTGAACTAGTGAATAGACAATCTCTCTCTCTCTCTCTCTCTCTCTCTCTCTCTCTCCTTCTCTCTCTCTTTGTATCTCTGCCTTTCAAATAAATAAATATATCTTAAAATAAAATAAGGCAGGCACAAATGCCTTTCTCATTGCATATGTCGTTATTGTTTATTCCAGTCATCTGCCTCCTTCCAGAAAAAGCCCTTATAAAAATAATAAGTCTTAAAGTAAGTTTATTCTTTCTCCGAAGTCATACATCTCAAAGAAATGAAATAGTCATCTTATGGCAAAGCCGGTCATTTCCATTGCCCTCATATGGGAAAAGTATCTCATAAATCATAGACAGTTTATATCAGCCTGGAAGCAGGACCCTTGAGAAGGACATTTTAGAAAGTACAGCAACTTTCATGTGTTGTGATTTGGTCTCTTGGTGTGAGGCAAGTAGTTTTTTTTTTTTTTCCTTATTGTGGGCTTGGCCTCCACCTGTGGCACTGGCATTCCATGTGGGCGCCAGTTTGTGTCATGGCTACTCTTCTTTTTCTTTTTTTTTCTTCTTTAAAGATTTAAGGGATGCTGGCACCTCAGGCCAGGGCATTAACCAGCTGTGCCAGAGCTCTGGCCCCTGCTCCTCTTCTGATCCAGCTCCCTGCCCATGGCCTGGGAAAGCAGAGTGACAGACTGCTGTGGGCACATGTCATCTACATGTAGAGCCTCTGACATTATCAAATAAACATCTAAATATATCTCACTTATTTATCCTTAAGAAAATGAAATAAAAATATTTACAGCTTGAATATCTTTTTTTAAAACTTGATCTGCCATTTGAAAGGCCATAAGGAAAGAGCTGGATCAGAAGAAGAGCAGGAACCAGTGCCCATCTGGGAACCAGTGCTACAGGCAGTGGCTCAGTCTACTACACCACTACGTCACAGCACTGGTCCCCCTAGAGAATAAAAACACTTGTTATATACAGAGGAACAACATATGAATGACAATAGACTGATCTTCAAAAGCAGTTGAAGTAAGAAAACAATGAGACAACCTCTTTGAGGTAATTGGAAAAAATGATAATTCTATACCTAGAAAAAATCTTTTGAAAATGAAAGTTATTTTTCCAGAGGAATAAAATCTGAAAGAATTCATTATCAGTACATTATCACAGTAGTAGGAAAAATTTAAAAAAAGTTGTTTATGAAGAAGAAAAATGATAGTAGATAGAAATGTGGACCTACACAATGGAATGAAGGCCACAGGAAATGCCAGTTGCATAGGTAACTACATAAGACTTCCTTAAATTTCTGAGCATTTCAAAGGAGATAATTGACTAAGCAAAAAAATAATATGGTGGTTATAGCAAATACAGCAAAAAGGCCAGGGAGGGAGAAATGGAAGTATACCTTTGTAAGTTTCTGATGCTGTATGTGAAGTGGCATTAATATTGCTTGAAGGTAGAATGTGGTAAATTCGAGGTGAATATCACTCATATAAGCCCTTATGCCTCTACTAAAATAACATGACAAAGATAATAAGCTCACAAAATCAAAAATGAAATCAGAAAGTAAGTAATTCAAAAGAAATAAGAGAAAGAGAAAAACAGAGTCAAGACCAGATGGGAAATAAAGAAAACAAATATCAAGTTGGATTTGAACCCCTCTCCTGGTGTGCTTTGCACAGGATTTGGCTCTCAAACTCATGAAGATATTTCAACTCTAAAGTTATAAGTGAGTAACATGAAGAAGATGAAAACTTATCCAATTATGGGGATTAGAGATGGCGCCTGGGAGGAGGCCTTTAGGTCACTGGGGGTATATCCTTGGAAGGTTATTCTCACGAGTATGTTGGTTATAAAAGCCCCAGTGGGACCCAGCCCTCCCTCTGCGCCCTCCCCACCCCCGTTTCTCTCTTTCCTGGCTCATGATATATTTTGTCTTCTGTACCACTCTCATCAGAGGCCAAAGCAATGGGGCTACCTGATTTTAGACTTGAACCTTTATAATTGTCAGCCAAATAAACCTTTCTTTCCTTCATAAATAACTTGTCTTAAGCATTTCATTATAGTAATGAAAAGCTAACTAAAACACTCAACAATAGTAGCATTAAATATAGGTAGTATAAAGTAATACAGAGCATTATAAAGGTGCAGGCACTTGACATAGATATCCTGTCTTTTCATTAAAAACAGAACTCCTGAGCTTTACCTGTGTTCACAATTGCCAAAGAGAGACCACACTTCCTAGCCACCATTGCATGTCATAACAGTATGACTAAGACCTGACCAAAGATCCAGGAACCTAACTGCTGTGTACCTCTAGGAGGATGTGCCCTTAGAAGGCGCGATTGTATGCACTCTTTACCTTTTCCATAGGCTGGGATGTATGACAGCTGGAGCAGCCAACTTGGATCATCCTGTAACTGGATAAAGAAGCCATGTATCAGGAACTCAAGAAACTCAACAACAAAACAAATAATCCAGTTAAGAAATGGGCTAAGGATATGAATATGCATTTTTCAAAGGATGAAATACAAATGGCTAACAGACATAAAAAATGCTCAAAATTACTACCCATCAGAAAAATGCCAAAAAAAAAAAAAAAAAAAACCCACAGTGAGGTTTCACCTCACCCTGGTGAGACTGGCTATCACTCAAATATCAAAAAATAAAAAAATTCTGGTGAGCATGTGGGAGAAAAGGTCCCCTAATCCACTGTTGGTGGGAATGTAAACTAGCACAAGTATTATGGAAGAGCATAAGGAGATTCCTCAGAAATCTGAAGATCCATCTACCATATGACCCAACCATTCCACTCCTGGGAATTTTCCTAAAGGAAATGAAATCAGTGTATGAAAGAGTTATCTGGACCCTCATGTTCATAGCAGCTCAACTCACAACAGCTTAGATATGGAATCAACACAGATGTCTGTTAGCTGATGACTGGATAAAGAAGTTGTGGTATATATACAAGTGACAGAATACTACTCAGCCACAAAAAATAAATAATAAAATCCTGTCTTTCACAAAAAATGAATGCAGTTGGAGATCATTGTGCTTAGTGAAATAAGCCAGTCTCCAAAACAAATACCGTGTTTTCCTTGATTTGTGGGAACTAATAGTATACATATACTAAAGTAACGTATATGAACAAAATTGTTATTTTGCGATTTTTTTTTTTTTTTTTTTTGACAGGCAGAGTGGACAGTGAGAGAGAGAAACAGAGAGAAAGGTCTTCCTTTGCCGTTGGTTCACCCTCCAATGGCCGCCACGGCCGGCGCGCTGCGGCCAGCGCACCGCGCTGATCCGATGGCAGGAGCCAGGAGCCAGGTGCTTTTCCTGGTCTCCCATGCGGGTGCAGGGCCCAAGCACCTGGGCCATCCTCCACTGCACTCCCTGACCACAGCAGAGGGCTGGCCTGGAAGAGGGGCAACCGGGACAGAATCCGGCGCCCCGACCGGGACTAGAACCCGGTGTGCCGGCGCCGCTAGGCGGAGGATTAGCCTGGTGAGCTGCGGCGCCGGCCTGTTATTTTGCGATTTGATTATTGTTTATAGCCTTTGTGCTGTTGAGGAACAGTTTTTCTACTTACTACCTGTTGAATTTTTTATCTAGTGGAAGGCTAAGCTTGTGATTATGAAGTAAATTCAAAGTATGTCATTGTTAAAATGAAAAGGAGTGAGGAGGTCAGAGCAAGGGAGGGAGGGAGGATCGAGTGGGAAGTCCGGGTCGGGGCGCCGGATTCTGTCCTGGTTGCTCCTCTTCCAGTTCAGTTCTCTGCTGTGGCCCGGGAGGGCAGTGGAGGATGGCCTGGGTCCTTGGGCCCTGCACCTGCCTGGGAGACCAGGAGAAGCACTTGGCTCCTAGCTTCCGATCAGCACAGTGCGCCGGCCACAGTGCGGCAGCTGCAGCGGCCATTGGAGGGTGAACCAACAGTAAAGGAAGACCTTTTTCTCTGTCTCTCTCTCTCACTGTCCACTCTGCCTGTCAAAAAAAAAAAAAAAAAAAAACCAAAACTGTATTTGTGAAATTTGTTCCCTTTATTTAAATAAGATTTTTTAAAAGAAACCATATACCAAGGATATCAGAGCCACCCTATAAACCTTTGATTTTACACCTTTGAGCTGTTTCAAGAAAGAATAATACATATCTTTTTGAGCTGCTTTTCTTAATTTAGATCCCTTCCGAAACACATCCTGAGACAAATACTGGCATGCAGTTGATTGATTTGGGAAGTCACCCTAGGAAGCACAGGCAAGGGAGAGAAGGCAATAAATAACAAATTGATGTGTGGGTGACTACTATGATCACATCCCACTGTAGCCCTTCCAAGAGTCTCACCTTAAAGTTACCCAGAAGTCCTGGATTCTGGGACATTTGTCTACAGACTCCTATAGCCATTGGATGGGGGTTTCTTTTCCCAAGGGTATTTACTCTGCAGGGCGGTCAGCATTCCAGACACTCTTCATCATGTGCAATTACAGTGGTACTGTGTGCTCAGTGGTATGGGCTGGCATGTTTGGTACCTGCACAATGCAACATCATTACCCATTTTCTCAATTAAAAGTAGCTCAGTTGTCATAATGAGAACCTTTCTAATAAAAAAAAAAAGTTGTAATTGTTTAAGTTTTGCTCCATTTCAAAAAATATGTACAGAATCAAGAATACTGATTTAGGGGACAAGACTAAGCATTTTATAATAATTATTTTTAGCCATAGGTCTGATTAGTTGATAGCAACAACTTTGCAAAATCTGTGGCTAGTGTTGTGGCACAATGGGTTAAGTTGCAGTTTGCAATGCTGGCATCCCATATTGCAGCACTGCTTCCAGTCCCAGTTACTTCACCTCTGATGCAGCTTCCTGCTAATGTGCCTGGGAAGGCAAAAGAAGATGGCCCAAGTGCCTGGGCCTGTGGCACCCATCTGGGAGACCCAGAGGAAACTCCTGGCTCAAGGCTTCCACTGGACCCAGCCCCAGCTATTGCAGGCATTTGGGGGATGATCCAGAAGATGAAAGATTCTCTTTCTCTCTCTCTCTCTCTTTCCATTCTCACTCTCTCCTTCTCTGTCACTCTACCTTCCAAAAAAAAAGTAAATAATAAAATTCTGTTGTGAAAACATTGACTTGTAGTATTCATAATTTTAATAATGAATGACTCTAACATTTGACTAAGATTTTCAAGGTCTAGGCGATCATTCCTTCCATTATTTATCGTGGACATTCTGGCATTATGAGTTCCCTAATTGAACAACAAATCCTCTGCTCTGATGTGTTACATTGCAAATTCCCAGGCATCATACCTTAAATATTTTTTGCTTCTAAATGTAAAATCTGTCTCATGTTGGGGTAAAAGTTATGTGCCCAGTATGTGGCCTTTGACTTCTCATTTAATGGCACAGTAGGTGTAAATTAATATATCACAGCACAGCTTTCTTGAGAGCTTTAACTAGACTGTGCCTACAGCTGGTTTGCAGTAGAGAAAAGTCTCTTCGGAAAGAGCAACCGCTTTGCTCTGGTTTTCAAAATGTAAAGCTTTCCTTTTTGCATGTCACGTAGGTTTCACTGCTTCTACGCTGTAGAGCTTTCAAGAGAAATGTGGGAGAAGTTCAAGAATTTCAGGTAAGAAATTATTTAGTTTTTCATTACTAAGGCTTGAAAAAATATATTTTAGGAGATATTAATATAAAAACTGATAAATATCTCAAAGTCATTTTGGGGGACATGTAGATATGCTAATTTTTTAAAAAAATTTTATTTAGAAAAATAATGTGCAAATCATTGAATATCACTAAAATTAATGAACACTTTCTTATTTTTTGAAAATATTTCATTAAGGACTACGTTTGGATTTATCATCCAAAGTAGTTTTAACACACCACCTAAGATTCTGGAAGTTACTTTACACAATTATTCCATCCATTACAATGGAGGGGACAAATCCCAGAACTACCAGACTCCATGGCTAATGCCCAAACTAAACCTTAATACCTAAGCATCCTACCTGAAATGTATAATTTTTAAGGATTATCTATACTATTAAGGCAAACACTTGCAAGGGCAAGAATAAAGTAGAAGAAGACATGATCGAAGTTTTCTAGTGTGATGGCTAACTGGGTGAAATGTGCTTATTTTCAGGTGATATGCTTTACCGTCATAGAGCACTCTCAAGATAAGGTTGTATGAAATGAGGTACTTCTTTGCGCTATTCCTGAAAGTGTCAGTTGCTCTAAATCTAGGTTCAGTAAGTCAGTACTCTCTCTCACACTTAGAATACACATGCCTTTGGCCCAGCAATTTTATTGCTACAGCTTTATCCTACTTAAGCTAATAAATGAAGACATATGTACATGAATACTCATTTCAGCAGCTTATAATGTAGAAGTGGGAAGTAAGAATATACATCAATAAAGAAATGTTAAATTACAGTACAATCATGCATGCATTAATATGTAACTGTTACAAAAAATGAAGTTTTGATCTATAGGCCAACATGAAAGATTCTACAATCTGTGTTTTTAAGGAAGAAAAGATAAGGCAGAACAGCAAGCTCATTGTGTTTCTACATGCAGAAAGTAAATATTGTGTGCCTGTGTATTTGTATTCTGTACATGCCCCCAAAATTTTGTCATGAGACCCAAGAAATTACTAATCTTACTTTCAGAGAGTGACACTAGTGTTGCAAGTTGAGAGAAATATTATTTAAAAAATCAAATGCATATTTTTTAATAATTACATTATAAATAAAATTGGGTTATTTTTACAGACTACCAACTTAGTAATAAAAAGAATATGGAGAAGGCTAGAGACAGGATCATTATATACTAATATTATTCAAAGGAACTACTGTAGAGGAATGACTTAGGTAAATTGATAATTTTCTATTCTTTCTAAGTTTATGTCTTTTATTTGGCTTGATGTGATTATTTACTTCCTTTTCTTTTTTTCAAAGACAGTAATTATTTGTCCTGATCTTTCCATTATACAATAATATTATTTTACTAAAAAAAAAACTACCCAAATTTAGCAGGAACAATTTAGTAGGATTCCTTCATGCCAAATTGTTATAAAACAATAAGTGATTAAAATGAAAAAAAGAGCCAAAGGCAAAATTCTTTTCTGGCAAATTTTCCACTTTAAATGCTGGGAGATGCAAGGGGGAGGGGAGTGAGTTCAGGATTTGTTGGCAGCTGCCTGGGTGGGGAGCTGGGGCTTGCCTCTCTCCTTACTGCCCTTAGTCTCTGCAGAGGGAGCCGAGCTGTGATGTAAATAAGCTTTCTCGGATGGCTCCGGGCCAGGAGGACTCCTGCCCTGTCACCCAAGTCACCTGTGTCTTTTGAGAACTGCTTTTCCTTCAGAAAGAGAGGCTGATTTATTTTATGCAATTTTTATTGGAGAAACATTTCTAAATACTTCCAGGGTAACTTAAGTTTGGGAAAGTGTTGAAAAGCATACAGAAGCAAATATCAGTCCTTCTGTTCATCAGTCATTCATAGTCCTACTTTCCAGAGAGAGTTGCTAATCTAATATTGCCATCCTGCGTTTCAGTCTATCTAAAAGACAGAACTGTGTTGCCTGTATCATCTTCTAGCTTTTTGTATAAATTATCATATGTATATCCTCTTATTGTTAAGGAATTTCCTAACATAATTTATTGTTCATGGATGGTTAAGATTCCACTCTGAATTTATCACAACTTGCATAAACATTCATCTAAACTTAGATGTTCAAGTCAAGTCCACTTAAAACAATTTAGCCATTATGAAGAATGCCACTACTTTCTTTCCTTAATAATTCTTATTTGTAGTTCTCATTTTCATTTTATTTATTTTCTTAATCGTTTTTAATTTTGAAAAAAAAAAAAAAAAACTTTAATTCCAGGATAGCTAGGGTTCAAGTACATGGGTATTTAAAAGGATCTGACTGGGGCAGGGGTTTGGCACAGCCATCGGGACACTGCTTGGGGTACTTTCATGCCACATCGGAGCCCTTGAGTTCAAGCCCTAGCCCTGCTTCCGATGCAGCTTCCTGCTGATGAGTCCCCTGGAAGACAGCAGGTGAGGACTCAGATACTTTAGTTCCCTGCCACCCATGTGGGAGACCCAAATTCAGTTTCTGGCTCTTGGCTTCTGCCTGACCCAACCCTGGCTCTTGCAGGCATTTGGGGAGTGACCCAGCAGATGTAAACTTCTGCTCTCTTTCTCTCTCTTCCTCTGTCTTTCAAATAAATAAAATAAAAAATTTAAATACGATATGAACACACACACGGGATATTTATGTTGGTGGTCCTCAACTAAGAGTACTTTTGCTCACAGCATCACCTGAAGACATTTTTGCTTGTCATGACTAGGGGAGTGCTAGCTACTGCTGTCACCTACTGTGTAGGAGTCAGCCGTGGCTACTCATCCTGCAGTCACAAAACGGCTTCCCACAGGAAAGGAATTTAGCAGTTGCCTTGAGTTTGAGAAGCTCTGTGGCATCCTTGTGTGTGTGTGTGTGCGTGCGCGTGTGTATCAGAAATATGAATAGCCTTTCCTCTTCTAACTAAAAATTCACTCATGACACAAATATATTAATTCACCAAGAGAATTAAATGGTAATGTTTTTGTTATAGTCATTAAGTAGAGATAGAAGGAGAGAGGAAGGGAATATTATGATATTAGAATTGTATCTATGAACTATATTGAATCTGATAAAAACCAACTGAAAATATTTTAAAAATGCAAATCTATTCAACCATCACAAAAATCTATAAGCAAAAAATGTTATGTTTCAATTTAACAGTGATCTTTATTTTTTAAAAAAGATTTATTTATTTATTTGAAAGGCAGAATTACAGCTCAGCTCCCACCATTGCAGCCATTTGGGGAGTGAACCAGCAGATGGAAGACCTCTCTCTGTGTCTCTCCCTCTCTCTCTAACTCGGTCTTTCAAATAAATAAAAATAAATTGTTAAAAAAATAAATAAGTGAAAAATTAAAAATGCTATTCCATTATATGTAAGCATCATAGCTTATTTAAGCAGTTCTGTAACAGTAGATAATTTAAGTAGCACTAAATTTCATAAATCATAACAAAAAAATGAACCTTTTATGTCCGCTTCTTTATATGTATCAGATTCTTTCCTTGGCCATGAATGCCTCACAGTAAAATCGCTTGATCATTGCACTGAGGATTTTGAGCACCTTTGATTCATGTGTCCAGCTACTTCATCATAACATAGGTTCTTTGTAAGACTCAAAAAACTTTAAAAATATTTATTTATTCAAAAGGCAGAGTGACAGAGAGAGTGAGAAACACACACACACACACACACACACAATCTTCCATCCCCTGATTCACTCCCCTAATGCCCTTAACAGCCAAATTTGGACCAGGCCTAAGAAGAAGATATGACCTCCATCCTGGTCTTCTGTACTGGTGGTAGGGGCCTAAATTCACAGACCTTCTTTTACTGCCTTCTCAGGCCATTAGCTAGAAAATGGATGATAGGTGACGGATTGGTGGGGACTGAAATGGGCACTCTGATATGGGATTCCTGTGTTGCAAGCAGCAGCTTTAACCTGCTGTGTCATAACACTGTCCCCCAAATTTTACAATAATTTAATCTGAAATTCTATACCCAAACATAATGGATTTTTGAAAAGGTTTATTAGAAAGAGTTACAGAGAAACAGAGAAACAGAGATCCTCCATCTGCTGGTTCATTACCCAGTTAGGCCAGGCAGACGCCAGGAGCCAGGAGCTTCATCTGGGTCTCCCACATGGGTACCAGGGCCTAAGTACTTGGGCCATCTTCTACTGCTTTTCCCAGGCCATTAGCAGGGAGCTGGATCACAAGTGGAGCATCTGGGACATGAACCAGTGCCTCTATGGGATGCTGGCATTGTAGGTAGTACCCACTACGCCACAATGCTGGCCCCTATAATGGATCTTTATAAAAAATTAACAATTGTAACTTCTCTAAAAATGAGGTGAAACCCACTTTTCACTGATGGTTAGGTCTTATACAGTCATTCAATAATGAGCAATTTTATAAGTTAGGAATGAATACTTGTTAATGATCACATGAAATAAAACCTGAGAATATTTTTTACTGTAATTAAAGATTTATTTTTTTCTCTAGCTGTGTTTACTAGAGATATGCGTAATGAAGGGTAATCATTTTTGAAGTTTTTCCATGGAGTTCCTCAATGTTTCAGCAGTTCTTAAAATGTTATCTTTTAATTCAACAATTTTTAAAAAAGATTTATGTATTTATTTGAAAGGCTGAGTTACTGAGAGAGAGAAAGAGAGACAGAGAAAGATATACTGATTCACTCCCCCAGATGGCTGCAACAGCCAGAGCTGGGCTAGGCTGAAGCCAGGAGTCAGGAGCTTCTTCCAGGTCTCCCACATGGGTTCAGGGACCCAAGGACTCGGGCCATCTTCCACAGCTTTCTCAGCTCAGTAGCAGGGAGCTGGATCAAAGCGGAGCAGCTGGGACTTGAACCAGTGCCAATATGGGATGTCAATGGTATAGGCTGTAGCTTAAACCCACTTCACCACAGGGCCAATCCTAATTCAAACATTTTTAAAAGAGTATTATTTTAACACTATAAAGAATAACACAAATTTCAGTATACTCTATATTTATTTATTTAAAAGGTAGAATGAGAGTGAGACAGAGAGATAGGAAGATAGAGTGAGGTCTTCCATCTGCTGGTTTACTCCACAAATACTTGCAACAGTAGGGCCTAGCTGATGCTGGAACCAGGAATTCACTGGATTTTTCATATGGGTGGCAGGGACCCAAGTACTTGAACTATCACCTGTTGTCTTTCAGGGTGCACATTAGCAGGAAGCTGGAAATGGAAGCAGAGCTAGGACTTGAACCCAGGGATTTTGGTATGAGGTACAGGTGTCCCAGGCAGTGTCTTATCCACTGAGACAATTGCCTACCCCTGTATATTGTTTTAGACAATATTAGCTATAATGTGTAAATTGTGCTGTTAGATTAAATTTTCGTGCATGTTAAGGAATAAAGTTCACACATGTGCTCAAATAGGCAGAGTAGCCATCTTAGCATGACTGAAGAGTATTCAGAATTTTCAAGGATAATTTGTAGTGGTGGCATTTGTAGGTATTTATGTCATGGAGAGAAAACAGGAAAAAAACCTGGATCGAAGTGACTTTATTCTTGGTGTCTGATCACTAATTTATCAAAATTCTCATTTACTTACCTTTATTTTTTAAAGACTTATTTGTTTGAAAGACAGAGTTGTAGAGAGGCAGGGAGAGAGCTTCCATTCGCTAGTTCACTCCCCAAATGGCTGAAACAGTCCAGCTCCTGCAATAAACATAGTGATTTGTGGACTGAAGAGCCAGCAGGAGGGGTGGGGGGAAGAGAGAGAGAATGAATATTCAGTCCACTGGTTCATTCCCTAAATGTCCACAATAGCTCAGACTGGCTGAAGCTAGGAGCCAGGAAGTCCATCCAAGATCTCTCCCACGTAGGTGGCAGGAATCCAAGTACTTGGGTCATCATCTGCTGCCTCCCAGGTGCATTTGTGGAAAACTGAATTAGAGTGGAGGTAGAACTTTTTTTTTTTTAAGATTTATTTATTTATTTGAAAGTCAGAATTACACAGAGAGAGGAGAGGCAGAGAGAGAGAGAGAGGAGGGGCAGAGAAAGAGAGGTCTTCTATACGATGGTTCACTCCCCAGTTGGCAACAATGGCTGGAGCTGTGCCGATCCGAAGCCGGGAGCCAGGAGCTTCTCTGATCCGAAGCCAGGAGCCAGGTGCTTCTTCCATGTCTCCTATGCAGGTGCAGGAGCCCAAGGACTTGGGCCATCTTCCACTGCTTTCCCAGGCCATAGCAGAGAGCTGGATTAGAAGTGGAGCAGCCAGGTCTCAAACCGGCACCCATATGGGATGCTGGCATTTCAGGCCAGGGCGTTAACCTGCTGTGCCACAGTGCCCGCCCCTCTTCATTGATTACTAACACAATAGTACTGAACACCATCACATTGAGTATTTTTCTACTCTGTTCTAGTTCCTTCTACCATTCCTATATATTTTGTGGGGAGCAACCCGGACTAGACTAAGTTACTGGAATTAAGACTTATTCTATGCATCTGCTCTCCCACAATATGGCATTGGGAGAGGAGAAAACAGCTTCTACGCAGCTGCCTCTTGCCAACTTGAGTGATGACCTCCAGGAGCTGATCCTGCTCCTGATTGGAGGAGAGCAGCGTACTCGGCGTGTGGGCAGCCGAGTTGGGATTGGCGGAAGAGGACTATAAGGGAGGAGAGAGACAGCATGCACCAGGAACATCTAAGGGGAACATCTATCTGAAGGAACACCTGTGCAGCCCCCGAGAGAGCCGGCTGGTGGTGTGCCGCTCCCCTGCGGAAGTGGGGAAAGTGGCCAGGGGGAACCGCCCTTCCACGGAGGTGGAAGGGACAGTAGCCAACCCGGGAAGAACCAGCAGCAAACCCGGGGAGGGCCGAGCAGACGAAAGAACAGCGCAGGGTCCTGTGTCGTTCCTCCACGAAGACGGGGAGTGACAATATTTAATATGTTGTGATTTTATTTTCCATGTTTTTGTTCTCTTTCATATTCCCCATTCATTAATTTCTCTTAATGTATTACCCCCAGATAACTTCTTCAAAAATATCATCAACCAATGACTCCATCTATCCTACTATTTAATCCTTCCCTTACATTTTTAATTCTGATGTTTTATCCCCCCAATTTTTCCTTTTTTTTTTTGAGATTCTACTTATTTTTCCATGTCTTGATTTTACAAGTCATGTTCTGTTCTTTCTTTTTCTTTTTTTTTAAAGTCTCCTTAATAACTTAAAATGTACTTATTTTATACTTCCTTTCACATTGTCTTATTATCCATGGCTGTTAGATTATAATTCCTCTCTTTGTTATATTATTTTCATACATATCAGAGTCATTATGATTTTCACTTTTTGAAGATCAGATCAGCTTTATTGATGAATGTGTGTGTGTGTGTGTGTGTGTAGGCCAGAAAATGATATGAAGGAAAATTACCATCAGTCAAGAATTCTGTAATGCTAATATAGAATAGTTTTGCATTTTCCTCTGCCAACTGTTTAAAAAATTTAATAGTGAGGCATGGATTTTTTTTTTAAAGATTCATTCTATTTATTTGAAAGAGTTACATAGAGGGGTAGAGCCAGAGAGAGAGAGAGAGAGAGAGAGAGGTCTTCCATCTGCTGGTTCACTCCCCAATGACCGCAACAGCCAGAGCTAAGCTGATCCAAAGCCAGGAACCAGGAGCTTCCTTTGGGCCCTCCACAGGGGTGCAGGGACCCAAGGACTCGGGCCATCTTCCACGGCTTTCCTAGGCCGTAGCAGAGAGCTGGATCGCAAGTGGAGCAGCCAGGACTCGAACTGGTGCCCTTATGGGATGCCGGTGCTGCAGGCTGGGGCTTTAACCTGCTATACTACAGCACTGGCCCCGAGGCATGGATTTTTATGGTGAAATTTGGCTGAAAATTCTCTGCTAAAAGATGACACAGGCCATATCTTCATTTCTTCAAATGAAATTTTATTTTTTAAAATCTTGCACAACTCTTGGAAAGGTAGTTTTCTTTTCTGTTGAGTGTTTGGATGGAATCCTTATTTTTCTCTAAGGAGGTAATCTTACTAGTTCATCAAAGATCTCATTTCTATCTTTTTGCAGTGCGTGAGTTCAAGGCCACATCCCTTGTCTCTCTCTGTAGAAATTTAAAACTTAGCCCCTGGCCTCTGTAACTTGCCCACAGTTCCTATAGATCATGTTTTGTAAGTTGCTGACTCAGGCTTCTCTGTGGCAGCTGGCTGTTTATTTTCTTTCAGTTCACATCAGCTGAATATCTGTCTTACATTTTTTCTTACATTTTAATTTTGTTTTCAATGCTTTTAAATTATGTTTCCTTTGGGGGTGGACATCGTGGTGCAGATGTTAAGCTGCCACTTGAGACACAGCGGCATCCCATATGGGTTCGATTCCTGGCTGCTCTGCTTCCGATCCACCTTCCTGCTAACAAACCTAGAAAAGCAGTGGAAGATGATCCAAGTACTTGGGTCCCTGTCACCCATGTGGGAGATCAGGATGGTGTTCCTGGCTGCTGGTTCTGCCTTGTCCAGCCCCTGTATGTAGTTTCAACCACTAGGGAGTGAACCAGCAGGGGGAAGATGCCACTCTCTATCTCTCCCTCTCAATCTCTCTAGATGTGCCTTACAAATACATAAATCTTAAAAATTATATTTACTTTTTCAAAAAAAGCTTTCACGTAGGCTACTATGTTGCATAATGAGCCAAATAGTAACTCTAAATACATAGAAAGATGGAGACTGTCTGAATTTTTCTTTTTCATTGGTCTACTTAGCACTGCAGACTGAAGAATTCAAGCAATGAAACAAAATTGTATTTTGTAAGCTCAGAAAGGGAGGTAATGTGAAATAAATGGGAAAACAAGGTGGAAGGAGATTACAATGGAAATGCTGAGTTCACAAAAATGTAATTCTTAGCCGGCGCCGTGGCTCAATAGGCTAATCCTCCACCTTGCGGCGCCGGCACACCGGGTTCTAGTCCCGGTTGGGGCGCCGGATTCTATCCCGGTTGCCCCTCTTCCAGGCCAGCTCTCTGCTATGGCCAGGGAGTGCAGTGGAGGATGGCCCAGGTGCTTGGGCCCTGCACCACATGGGAGACCAGGAAAAGCACCTGGCTCCTGGCTCCTGCCAGGATCAGCGCGGTGCGCCGGCTGCAGCGGCGGCCATTGGAGGGTGAACCAACGGCAAAGGAAGACCTTTCTCTCTCTGTCTCTCTCTCTCTCACTGTCCACTCTGCCTGTCAAAAAAAAAAAAAAAATGTAATTCTTAATTATTCTAACTCTAAAACTTTAAAAGTGATTAAATTAGACTGGTATGGTGAGTCGATCTCGATTTTTCTGATCAAGGGTTGTGCTGGAAAGCAGAAGGTAGTGATGATGAGGAACAGTTATAGTTAGCTCAGGATAACTGAATTTCAGTGAAGTTTCTTTCTTTGGCATTTAAAGCAATACTTATTTTCAGTGTCCAAGATGTCTGCCCAGTGGACAGAAATTTTTCCAAGTTTTCTTTCTTGGAGAAACACAAGTACATGGAGAAGGAGCAAGAACACAATGGATGGGAAGGACTTGATTGCAAAGGAAAAGTGAATTCAAACTGGAAAAGCTGCTTCCGTAAATCAGACAGCTTTTTAGTCATCATCACTATATGACGGGATGGGTTACAGAAACAAGAAATGAATTCAGTCTCTTTACAATCATGTTGAAGAAAGCAGACAGTCCTTTTCCAAAGAGAATTTAGTATGGAATTGTGTGCCAGTGAGAAAAGATCTCCACACTTTCCATTCTGAGTGATGGTGCAGCTAAGAATTTAGCAGCATCTGTTTTGAGATTATAATCACTCGGCCGGCGCCGCAGCTCAATAGGTTCATCCTCTGCCTGCGGCGCCGGCACACCGGGTTCTAGTCCTGGTCGGGGCGCCGGATTCTGTCCCGGTTGCCCCTCTTCCAGGCCAGCTCTCTGCTGTGGCCCGGGAGTGCAGTGGAGGATGGCCCAAGTGCTTGGGCCCTGCACCCCATGGGAGACCAGGAGAAGCACCTGGCTCCTAGCTTCAGATCAGCACGGTGCGCCAGCTGCAGCGGCCATTGAAGGGTGAACCAACGGCAAAGGAAGACCTTTCTCTCTGTCTCTCTCTCACTGTCCATTCTGCCTGTCAAAAAAATAAATAAATAATAAAAAAAGAAATTATAATCACTCAGTTTAGCTACGTATTAGTTTGGTTGCCTTTGAGCAAATGACTTAAATTCTCTTCTCTGACCTTCAGTATGCTTAACTATTAATAATAATAGTAATAATAATATGGTAATAATACTACGAAGCTCCCATGATTCTAGTGAGAGCTAAAAGGAAGCAATTGTAAAACACACTATTTATTTGAAAGGCAGAGTTACAGAGAGGCAGAGGCAGAGGCAGAGGCAGAGAGAGTAGAGATCTTTCATCTGCTGTTTCACTCCCCAGATGGCCACAATAGCCAGAGCTGTGCCGATCGGAAACCAGGAACCAGGAGTTTCTTCTGGGTCTCCCACGTGGGTGCAGGGTCTCAAGGACTTGGGCCATGAATACACAACAGCTACTGTTACAAAGTCAACATAGAGATTTCTAGAATCACGTGAAATATAAACAGGCCCCAGAAAACTGGAAATGTGATGAACTTATCTCTTTAACCAACCAGCTCAAATTTTGGAATTTCTAAGGCACCAGTAAGGGGATGAGAATAATATTATCTCCATAACTTGAAAATATTATGGTAGGAATTTTGATATTACGTGAGCCTCAGTTTACAGAAAACTAAGCATTCTTTGAGAAGGAGAGCAAAACATGACTTTTGAGAGTTAACCTCTGTGGCTTTTCTGTGTTAATGTTTGCTTTACCAGAAATGCTTTTTATAGTAGAGATACTTTTAGCTACCCATGAAAAAGACCATAAGAGGACAAATTTTTCAGGCAGTAATAAACCTTTCTTTTCCTTGACCAAAACTGTCAGATCCAGATAATTTTTGTACAGATTAGTGAGCATATTCCCTATGAGTGAAAAAATTATATTTCTTGCTTTTAACTTGCCCCTCCATTTTAAAAAGGCAAATTTACATGTTCTGTGCTAGGCTTGAAAAACAATCATTTTATTCTTTTGAGAAGGTAGTAGTAACACTGAGTCACCTGGGTTCCCTCCCTGGGCAGCAGTGACGAATGGTCACTTGCCGTGCAGAGATCAAGTGCTGGAAGTGTGAGGTCAGCTGCTTTCCATGACACCTAATGGGGCTGTCATTTCTCAGGGTCCTCCACCAGAGGCGGGGTGGCGACATGGTGTACCCATCACTAAGGTGCCCTGTCTGGCATCTCAATGGAGCTCCGTCGTTCCAGTGGAGCCAAGTTATTAGAGATCTAATTGCCATTGTCTAATAAATTCTTTTGAGGTCTTTGTGTATTGGCTCACTTAAATATTCGATGTATCAAGCTAGAAGCAGTTATTAAAATGCAATTGTTTTGTAAATTTTTATGTTTTCAATTCAGAACGCAGTCATAAATTAATAAACGGCATTCAGATAAAATAAGAATATTCATCAATAATGCAAGCTTTTCCATGTCACTGGGGGCATGTAACCGTACTACAATGTGGATGGGAAACTCTGGGGAAATAACATACACTCCCATCTTGGATATTCTAGATCAAGTTTAGCTGGAGAGTTTTTACTCTGGACGAAAATGTTTTTATTCATATGGGCTTTCCAATAGAGTTTATTTGGACTCATCATCATCCTAAGTGTATTTCAAGTTATTACTTTCTGAGTCGCCTTTGCAAAGCTAAGCTAGGAATACACGGTGGACTTGAAAGCGGCAAGGCTATCTTTGTTTATGGTGAGCAGAGACAGTCTTGTGTCCACCCAGGACAGTATAACATAGCCTTCCGTGGGCATCTAGATGTTTCTCGAAAGACTGACCCATAGTCAGCAGAAGCCGAATTATAAAAATTTCTCTAAAGGGGTTAGTGCTTCCTTAAGCGACTTGATTGACAGCTGTAGGCTTGCCCAGTGACACTGCTGTTTGAGGGATGCTATGCTTTTTTTTCCCAGGTTTTCTGAAGTCTCTCTGGTGTCACAAGGGGACAAACCCCCGTGGTACTGCCAGGCCCCGCTCGGTCAGAGGGCTAAGACCTGGACTAATTCATTGCAGTGCAGTTTAATTAAACCGCACCAGAGTTGTTTCCCTGGCAAAATAAGTGTGGGAAGAGAATGTGTGTCAAAAGGGACATGCCCCTGGCTGTGTGTGCTTTATTGTTACACCGCAGCCAATATATTGTGGGAATTCTGTGGAGTGGATGATAAACTGTATTATCGAGCGCCATAAAATAGGCATTCTACTAGTGCAGGTTACTGTAGCTCACAATTCTATTCATCCTTCTAATTTATTATATTATAGCTGTATGTGAGGTCTCATAAATTTATTATACCTCTTTCATCTAAACACACACACACACACACACACACATACTTGTTTCTCCTATCAAATAAAACCTCTGATTATTTGTTGTTTTTGTCTCAAAAAAATGTAATCGTTACTTGTAATAAAATAAAATTACTGGCTGAGAAATATAAACTGATTTTGACATGTCTTCTGTTCTGAAATTAAAAAATTCTGTTAACCCAAGCTATTTGCTACATGAGTATAAATGCTACTGCATGAAGACCCACTGGATTTTTTTTTTATTTTTGCAGTTTTCTGGCAAAAAGTTCACATAAATGACATTATTATAGTTTTTGCTCTTTTCATTGTTTTGTTTATGATGAAGTTTACTTGCGGTACTCTTTACCTTTCAGCATTTACATAGGAGGCCAACAGGAGGGCAGAGTTAATATTTGCTTCATTCATTTTTATACCTCCAGCACCAGTGACATCGCCAGACTCAAATGGGAAGGTGAATGCAGTGACAAATTCTCTTATTTCCTTGTTGGTCCTATATATTCACGAATGTGTTTATTCATAGCTTTATTTTTATTGGCTACTATTGCACAAAGATTTACTTTATTATTTAAAAAGTTTATTTAAAAGGCTAATGACTAAAAATGATGCAGGAATAATTTCATCAAGTTAGGAAACTTTAGTTGTTGCTTGTAGGTTGCAGTTCCACTTAGTTTTGGAAACCAGAGTATCTCAAAATAAGTGACACCTTGGGGGTTAAGGATAAGTTAAGAGTCTGTGGGCTGGCATGATGTGATAAGAAGAAATGTAAATTGAGCTACACTTCATATCCATTTCAGATCACAATGATACCTGTGCTTTTTGTAAATGAGTGAGACAAGCTTTGAAACAGTTGAATTTGAATTAGGCACCCTAGTGCTGTTATCCTGAAGTCTAAAATGTTCTGATTTTAGCTACATTTCTCATGCCTCAGTTTTGTAAATGAAGAAAAATCTTTTCTTTGATGTCATTCTTCATAAGAAACAAAAATGTCTTAGTAAGTTTGTCCAGAACTGACTACAGTGGTGCTCTCCATGCCATTGCTTGTCCCACTTTGGTTCTCGACACCAGAGCAGTATCTTGTCACATGAAAGATCACTGTTGGTCAGCTATGAGGCACACTGGAAGGTGAATGGTTTTGGATTCATCACACCTGGATTTGAGTCCCAGTTGTGTTTTTCAACAACTGCAGAAAAAAGAAAATTGCTTAATTTTTCTAAGCCTACCT
This sequence comes from Oryctolagus cuniculus, assembly GCF_964237555.1. Taxonomy (NCBI): domain Eukaryota; kingdom Metazoa; phylum Chordata; class Mammalia; order Lagomorpha; family Leporidae; genus Oryctolagus; species Oryctolagus cuniculus. The sequence goes on from NC_091439.1 coordinate 71,378,415, forward strand.
CATATGGTTTTATTGAAAATTAAACTAGATAACATGCCATGTGCTTAGGAGGGTTCCTGGTACGCAGTAACTTTTCAATAATAGTTTCAATTACTTACCATTATCATCCTTGCTATCAAGGTAGAAAGAGTAATATGGCAAATCCTCCCATGGATATCATATATGGATGAATCAAGTTCAGATTATTATTAACAATATTTTCTTCCTTTATTTTATTTATTTGTAAGACAAATGAAGAGAGAGAGAAAGAGTGAGAGAGAGAGAGAGAGAGAGAGAGAAACCCATCTGTTGGTCCAATACTCAAATGCTCACAATGCCAGAGCTGGCCAGGCCAGAATTTAAACCAGTTCTCCCATGTGGCCTGCAGGGATCCAACTACCTCTTAGGTTGTGCATTAGTAGGAAGTTGAAATCACAAGAAGAACTAGAACTCAAACCCATGACAATCTGGGATGCTAAATGGCATCTTAATCACTAGCCTGAATGCTCACCCTTGGAGCTATTTTTTTTTACACTAAAATTGACACATAAATCTCAAAAGTGTAGGTTATAAAGAAATCAACCTTGCTATTAACCTACTCTGAGATTTTGATACCCCCCCCCGCCCCCGCCACTCCTTACCTGCTACATTTTTGAAATGGGAGAACTCGATTTCTCCACAAAGATTTCAAGAGAAATATGTTTAGATCATTCCACTTTTTTATTTAAGGATTTATTTTGTTTATTTTAAAGGCAGAGTAACAGAGAGAGGGAGAGAGATCTTCCTGGTTCCTTACCCACAATAGCCGGGAGTGGAACAGGCTGAAGCCAGGAGCCTGGAATTCCATCTGGATCTTCCATGTGGGTGTCAGGGGCCCAAGTACTTGGGCCATCTTATGCTGCTTTAGCATTAATAGGGAGCTGGATTGGAAGTGCAGCAACCAGGACTCGAACCGACATTCTGTTAAGATATGCCCTCCATGATGGTGGCTTAATCCACTGGGCCACAACTCTTGCCCCAGTACTGCACTTTTAATTTACATATCAGTCTGCTCACATGCTACAGTAAGGAAAACACACTGTACTCATTTCTCCTACAGAATGAATGATCCCAGAGAGGTCAAAATGAACAGCTGCTAGGACTTCTTGCCAGAAAGAACTTTGTGCTTGTCTAGTCTGATGTCTTTAGTTTGATAAGCATCTTTCCTTCTTGACTTAACACTCAGGTAGTTGGATCCCTGCAGTCCATATGGGAGAACTAGTTTGAATTCCTGCCTTCTGATTTCAGCCTGGCCAGTCCTGGCTGTTTCGAGCCTTTGGGTAATGAACCAGCAGATGGATTTCTCTCTCTCTCTCCCCCTCTCCCCTCTTCTGTCTCACAAATAAACAAAGGAAAAAATATTGTTAATATAATAATATAATAATCTGAACCTGACTCATCCACATATTGTATCTATATATAGTTAAGCACTATACCTAGTGTATCTATATATAGTTAAGCACTATACCTAGTGTGTGGTGCATGGATTATCTCATTGAATCTTCACAATAAAACTCTGACTGATGGGTGAGCTTGCTGGACAGTAGAGGTAGGTAACTTCTTTTGGGTCGTATGTGTAGCAAATGATAACACAGGGATGCAAGAAGTGATGATCACTTCAGGTCTGCATGTCTGACAATTTACAGTAGCTGTGCCTCAATGCAGACCCTCTTTATTTTTCTGTACAGTGTCTAGTCAATGCAATAGCTATAAAGCTTGGTGGAGGCTGATCCACCAAGTGGATAGTGGAGGGGAATTAACTTCTTAGAACCATCCTAATGGTTGCTTGAGATGCATTTCTCATTGTTGGAAACAAAAAACACAGTTAAGTTCTTATTATAGTATCAAAATATTATAAATTAAATATATACATGAGTGATCTCCTATAGATCTTTTGGGTAAAGATGTATTTATTTATTTGAAAGGCAGAGTGACAGAGAGGTAGGGAAAGTTCTTCTAGTCACTGGTTTACTTCTCAAATACCCACAACAGCCAGGACTGAGCCAGACCAAAGCCAGGGACAAGGAACTCCATCTGGTTTTCCCACATGGGTGGCAGGGACTCAAGTAATTAAGCAATCATTAATTGCATCCCAAGCTGATTAATGGAATTCTGGATTGGAAGTGGAGTAGCACCCATGTGGGCCACCTGGAAGAAACTCTTGGCTCCTGGCTTTGGACTGGCCCAGCCTTGGCCTTTGTGGCCATTTGGGGACTGAAGCAGCAGATGGAAGACTTCTCTCTGTTTCTCCCTCTCTGTAACTCTAATTTTCAAATAGATATTAGCTTAAAAAAAAAAAAAGAAAGCAATATGCAAGAGATTAAGAACCTGTATTTAGACGCCGGTGCTATGGTGCAGTGAATTAAAGCCCCCACCTGAAGTGCTGGCATCCCATATGGGCCTTGGTTCAAGTCCCGGCTGCTCCTCTTCCAATCCAGCTCTCTGCTGTGGCCTGGGAAAGCAGTAGAAGATGGCCCAAGTCTGCAGGCCCCTGCACCGTGTGGGAGACCAGAGGAAGCTCCTGGTTCCGGGCTTTGGATCAGCTCAGCTCCAGCCATTGCAGCCATCTGGGAAGTGAACCAGCAGATGGAAGACCCCCCCGCCCCCGTCTCTCTGTTCCTCTCTCTCTGTAACTCTGTCTTAAAAAAAAAAAGAACCTGTATTTGTAAAAAAAAAAAAATAAGTGAATATAAAAATTTTTCTAGTACTATGCTTCATTTTGTTGCTAGAAAATGAGAATCTGGGGCCAGCACTGTGGCATAATGGATGAGGCCGCTGCCTGCAATGCATCCTTTATGGGTACCAATTTGTAACCTGGCTGCTCCACTTCTAGCATCCTGCAAATGCTCCTGGGAAAGCAGCAGAGTTTAGTTCAAGTGCTTGAGTCCCTGCCACCCACATGGGAGACCTGGTTGAAGCTCCTGGCTTCTGCCTGGCAGGCTGTTGGGGCCACCTGGGGAGTGAACCAGCAGATGGAAGATATCTCTTTCTATCTCTCCCTTGCACTAACTCTGCCTTTCATATAAATAAATAAATGGATCTTTATTAAAAAAAAAAAAGAATCTGGAGCAGGTGTTTAGCCTAGTGGGTATGATGCCCATATTCCACATTGGAATTCCTACATCCTACTCCTAGCTCTGGCTGCTAGTTCCAGCTTCCCACCAAAGAAGACCCTAAGAGGAAGCAAGGTATGGCTTAAGTGATTGGGTTCTTGCCACCCAAATGAGAGACCTGGACTGTGTTCCTGGCTGCTGGCTTCAGAACACTAGCCTATCCCCAACTATTGCAGACATTTGGAGAGTGAACTAGCAGATAGATGTGAGCTCTGTCTGTGCCCATCAATCAACTGAAAAATAATTCAAAAAATCTTTAAGTAGGGCTGGCACTGTGAGTTAGGCCTTGGCCTGCAGTGCCAACATCCCATATAGGTGCTGGTTTGAGTCCTGGCTGCTCCACTTCTGATCCAGCTCCCTGCTAATGTGCCCAGGAAAGCAGCAGAAGATGGCTGAAGTCCGTTGGCCCTTGCACCCATGTGGGAGACCTAGAAGAAGAAGCTCCTGGCTTCTGGCTTTGGCCTGGCTCAGCACTAGCCATTGCAGCCATTTGGGTAGTGAACCAGTGGATGTAATCTCTCCTCCTCCTCCTCCTCCTCCTCCTCTTCTTCTTCTTCTTCTTCTTCCTCTTCTTCCTCTTCTTCCTCTTCCTCCTCTTCCTCCTCCTCCTCTCTGTAACTCTACCTTTCAAGTAAATAAACAAATCTTTAAAAACTTATTTAATTAGAATGCATATAAGCAATAGTTAAGGATTTAAACACCTTATTGGCAAACTAGTTCACACTGGTGGTTCAGGAACATAGGTAAATGAAAACTACTTCCTTTTGGATTGAGATAAAAGAGCAGTTTGGACCTTGTAGGTGCAGTGTGACTGAAAAGTAAGACAATTTGTTTCCCATATTTTATAAGGCATTATATGAGACTCAATATGTATATGTGTAGTGTTATGTGGAATAATTCTTGGGATTTTTTTACAATGTATATGAGTTGCTATTAGAAGTATATTGAAAATAGCTTGCTAAAATGATTTTTTAAAAAGTATTTATTTATTTGAAAGGCAGAGTTACAGAGAGGCAGAGGCAGAGAGAGAGAGAGGTCTTTGATCTGCTGGTTTACTCCCCAAATGGCTGCAATAGCCAGAGCTGGGCCCATCTGAAGCTCCAGGAGCCTGGAGCTTCTTCCAGGTCTACCATGTAGGTGCAGGGGCCAAAGGACTTGGACCATCTTCTGCTACTTTTCTAGGCACATTAGCAGGGAGCTGAATCAAGTGGAGCAGTTGGGACTCAAACTGGCGCCCTTATGGGATGCCGGCACTGCGGGTGTTGGCTTTACTCTCTATGCCACAGCTCCGTCCCCTAAAATAATTTTCAAAAAACATTTTCCTAACCTTGAAATGAAATAAGTGCATGTCAAATGAATAGTTTTACTTTAATTTCAGAACACTTCTGTGTAGCATCAAGGCATAATGTTTGTTATGGGTGAGCTTTAAATCATATGGAATTGTTAGGAGGGAGAGATCACAGTATATTACAGTAAAATTGCATACCACAGAAAGAACACTACTTCTTAGAAATGAAGGAAATAATGTTAGCAGTATTTCCTTATTTTCTAGAATAATAATTTTGCTTTATATCACTAATGAGTCAATTTTAAAGTACTTTGTATTTTGCAAAATCAAGGAGGCCCATGTTGTTCAATATTTATCATTCCATTATTTTAAGTGTTAGCTCACTTCTGACTTGCTAAATATTATTAGGCACATAGGCAAAATTACAGTAGCAATCGAAGTGCCTGCATTTGTACAACTTTTCATGTGACTTAGATATTAAATCTCAGTAACTCTGCTGCCGCTTCTTGGTACATAACCCAGAGTGAGAGGGAGCATGTTTAGATAGAGGACCCAGCAGAAGGCTAGCATGATCTTTGACCTGCCCGTGACATACTGTATAAAGATTTTGGGAAATGCTGTCTAGGATAATCCATCATCAAGCAATTTAGTATAACCCTAATGACCCCACTCTTCCAGTGCAAGCACAGACCTGGTGCAGCTTGTGTTTTGAAAAATGTTTATTTATTGTATTTACACCTTAAAGAACAATAAAAATACAAATATGAGTTTGTCAAGAAAATGATGGAGGGGTTTAAGCTGAGAGGTTTAAGTGGAGAGGTTGCTTTGTGTGAAAGTTGCTTGGTAACAAGGTCTACAGATGCTAAAAGCAACTTTTTCAAGTTACTCAACCAGCTCTTGCAAGTGAAGGCACATGTCATATTTTTCTTGGTTGTCAATTCGTTCATATACATCTCTGAATATATTTTATAATGCTATAAAGGAGTGTATTAGAATCCACTATCAGCAAACACACGTGTGGTTTTATAAGAAGACTTGTTGGGTAGTAATGAATTATTATTCACCTATTGAATTTTAGTCTCCTGTATGAGGCATGCTTGGGCTATAAAACACAGGCTATGTTAGGAGGAAAATGTCTTATCAGGGTAACCAGTATGTTCGAGGGAGAAAATTATGAAGAGAAAGCCAGGAAATCCCAATATCAAGTAGAAGATGCCCAATTTACGTCCAAAAATGGCATGAATTTGGTTTTGATTTCTCTCCTAATCATTTTAAAGCATTATAAAGCATCGTGACATAATTAATCACTTCTCCTTCCCCTCCTCCTCCTCCTTCTTTCTCTTCTTTACTTTTTTGAACAAAGGGAATATAGTTACCATAGCATTTCAAAGGTCTTTACCCGCTAAATGTGCTGCCTGTGTCACAAGTTTTGGTTCTATTGACTTATCTCTTTCACCACGTGGCTTGTACTTTTCTGTTTATATGCATGCTTGGTAATTTATCACAGAAAAAAATAATTATATTTACTATCCTAGCCATTTTAAATATACAGTTAGAAGTGTTGAGAGTGTTGGGTATATTCATACTGCTATGGAACAGATCTCCAGAATTTCTTACGCTTATAGAATTGAAACTCAATGACCATTAAACAAGAACTCCCTCTGGATCCTCCCCCTCCCCTGATAACCACCACTGACTACTTTCCATATCTAAGTATATGACTACTTTAGATACCTTACCTAGGGGGACTCATACAGTATTTGTCCTTTTGTGATGGAAGTTATTTCAGTTAGCATAATGTCCAGAGCATGATGATGGGGCATGTGAGGATTTCTTCAGTTGTTAATACCACATGGTAAGTATTCTGTTGACTGTATAGACCACATCTGTTCATCTGCTCAACTGCTGAAAGGCATCTAAGCTACTTCCACTTTTTTAGTCTTGTGAACAGTGCTGCTGTGAACATGGGTGTGCAGAAATTTCTCTGAGATCCTGTTTTCAGTTCTTTTGGACATAACCACAAGTGGCATCATGGAAGTTCTACTTCTAATCTTTGTGGAATATTCCTACTGTTTTCCATAGTGGCTACATCCTTTCACAACTCCACTAAGAAGGAGACAAGGTTCCAACTTTTCCACATCCTCATAAACACTTATTTTCTGTTTTTTTTTTTTTTTTCATGGTAATCATGCTAATGGGTGTGAAGCTATGTATCATTGTAATTTTGGTTTGTATTTCCCTGATAATTAGTGAGACTGAGTATCTTTTCATATGCTAATTGGTCATTTGTATATCCTTACTTACTTATTTATTTCCCCAGAGAAACCTTTTATTTAAGAAATACAAACATCATGTGTTTCCTAAGTATAACTTTAGGAATATAGTGATTATTCCTACCATACCTGTCCTCCCACCCACCCTCCCATCCGCCCTTCCTCTCCCATTCCCAGTCCCATTCTCTGCTAAGATCCATTTTCAATTAAATTTATATACAGAAAGACAATTCTATACTAAGAGAGTTCAACAATTTGCATGAAAAAAACAAAAACAACAAAAAATTTCCTCAACAGTCAAGACAAGCACTGTTCAAAGTCATTGCATCTTGATGTCAATTTCACTTCTTATTTTTTTTTAGAAACTTAATTAACTTTAAAGAAGCACCCAAGAATGATACATCTTTTCCATATAAAAACTTACACATAATTATAATACAACTCTTTGAGGACAGAGGTCCTGCATGGGAAATTAGTGCACAGTGACCCCTGTTGTTAATTTAACAATTAACACCCATGTATGACATCAGTGACCACCAAGGCTCTTGACATGAGCTTCCTAGGCTATGGAAGCCTTTTGAATCCACAAATTCCACCAATATTTAGACAAGGCCAAAAGAAAAATGGAAGTTCTCTTCTCCCTTCAGAGAAAAGTACCTGCTTCTTTGATGACCACTTTTTTTTTTTAAGATTTATTTGAAAGTCAGAGTTACATAGATAGAGGAGAGGCAGAGAGAGAGAGAGAGAGAGAGAGAGAGGTCCTCCATCTACTGGCCCACTCCCCAACTGGCTGCAATGGCCAGAGCTACACTGATCTGAAGTCAGGAGCCAGGAGCTTCCTCCAGGTCTTCCACACGGGTGCAGGGGCCCAAGGACTTAGGCCTTCCTCCACTGCTCTCCCAGGCCATAGCAGAGAGCTGGATTGGAAGTGGAGCAGCTAGGTCTTGAACCAGCACCCATATGGGATGCTGTCACCTCAGGCCAGGGTGTTGACCCACTGTGCCACAGCACCGGCCCCTGATAACCACTTCTTTCCACTGGGGTCTCACCCACTGGGGTCCTTCATGTAGGACATTTTTTGCCACAATGTCTTGGCTTTCCATGCCTGAAATGCTCTCATGGGCTTTTCAAGAAGACCAGAATGCCTTAAGGGCTGATTCTGAGGTCAGAGTGTTATTTAAAGCGGTTGTCATTCTATGAGTGTTGCTGTGTGGACTGCTTCCCATGTGGGAGTGTTTACTCTTTTAGCATTCACTAAGAGGATTTGGGGTCCCATGGAAAGTTTTTAAACTGTATGCTTAGAAGTAAGTTTGTAGTAATGTATGCAGAACTATACAGCTTTATAGTTACAAACTTCATATACTTCATAATTACAACCTTAGGAACATGGTGATTCTTCCCTCCATGCCCTCCCTCCCACCCATACTCCCACTCATCTTCCTCCTCCCTCTCTTAATTCTACTCTTATTTTTTTTACTGAGATCTATTTTAAATTGACTTTATACACATATGTTTAACTCTATGTTAAGTAAAGAGTTCAACAGATAGTATGAAAAAAACAAAACAAAACTGTTCCTCAACAGTCCAGACAAGGGCTGTTCAAGTCATTGCTTCTTAAAGTGTCCATTTTGCTTCTACAGATTGCCTTTTAGATGCTCTGTTAGTTTTCACAGGTCAGGGAGAAAATATGGTATTTGTCCTTTGGGACTGGCTTATTTCACTAAGTATAAAGGTTTCCAGTTGCACCCATTTTGTTACGAAAGACAGGATTTCATTCTTTTTTTGACTGAAGAATATTACATAATTTCTTTTTCCAGTCATCAGTTGATGGGCATCTGGGTTGATTCCATATCTTAGCTGTTATGAATTGAGCTGCAGTAAACATGGGGGTGCAGATAACTTTTATTTGCTGATTTCATTTCCCTTGGATCAATTTCCAGGACTGGGATGGCTGGGTCATATAGTAGGTCTAAATTCAGATTTCTGAGATATCTCCATATTGTCTTCCATAGTGGGTTTCCCAATTTACACTCCCACCAACAATGGATTAGGGTATCTTTTTCCCCAAATCCTCACCAACATTTGTTGTTTGGTGATTTCTGTATGATGGCCATTCTAATTGGGATGAGGTTTTGATTTGCGTTTCCATGATGGCTAGTGATCCTGAACATTTTTTCATGTGTCTTTTGGCCATTTGGATTTCATCTTTTGAAAAATGTCTATTTAAGTCCTTGGCTCTGGGTTGTTTGTTTTGTTGTTGTGGAGTTTCTTGATCTCTTTATATATTCTGGTTATTAATCCTTTATCAGTTGCATAGTTTGCAAATAATTTCTCCCATTATGTTGGTTGCCTCTTCACTTTCTTGAGTGTTTCTTTTACAGTACAGAAGCTTCTCAACTTGATGTAATCCCATTTATTAATTTTGGCTTTGATTGTTTGTGCCTCTGAAGTCTTTTCCAAGAAGTCTTTGCCTATGCCAGTGTCTTGCAGGGTTTCCTCAATGTTCTTTTTTTTTTTTTTTTTTTTTTTTTTTGACAGGCAGAGTGGACAGTGAGAGCAAGAGACAGAGAGAAAGGTCTTCCTTTTCCATTGATTCACCCTCCAATGGCTGCTGCAGTCGGTGCACTGCAGCCGGCAAACTGCGCTGATCCAAAGCCAGGAGCCAGGTATTTCTCCTGGTCTCCCATGTGGGTGCAGAGCCCAAGGACTTTGGCCATCCTCCACTGCCCTCCTGGGCCACAGCAGAGAGCTGGACAGGAAGAGGAGTGACCGGGACAGAATCCGGCGCCCCGACCAGGACTAGAACCCTTTGTGCCAGTGCTGCAGGTGGAGGATTAGCCTATTGAGCCGCGGCACTGGCCCCTCAATGTTCTTAAATAATTTGATGGTATCATGTCATAGATTTATGTCTTTAATCCATTTTGAGTAGATTTTTACGTTAAGTGTAGGGTAGGGGTCTTGCTTCATACTTCTGCATGTGGAAATCTAGTTTTCCTAGCACCATTTGCTTTTTTTTTAAAAAAAGGATTTATTTATTTATTTGAAAGTCAGAGTCACAGAGTGAGAGAAGGAGAGGCAGAGAGAGAGAGAGAGAGAGAGAGAGAGAGAGAGAGGTCTTATATCCACTGTTTCACTTCCCAATTTGCCACAATGGCTGGAGATGCACTGATCCGAAGGCAGGAGCCAGGGCTTCTTCTGGGTCTTCCCACGTGATGCAAGGGCCCAAGGACTGCTTTCCCAGGCCATATCAGAGATATGGATTGGAAGTGGAGCAGCTGGGACTCAAAATCAGTGCCCACCTGGGATGCCAGCACTGCTGGTAGCAGCTTTACCCACTATGCTGCAGCTCAGGCCCCAAGTACCATTTGTTGAAGAGACTGTCCTTGATGCAGGGATTGATTTTAGCTCCTTTGTCAAATATAAGTCTGTTGTAGATGCTTGGATTGATTTCTGGCATTTCTAGCCTATTTCATTGGTTTGTCTATCTGTTTTTGTACCAGTACCAGGCTGTTTTGATTATAACTATCCTGCAGTATGTCTTGAAATCTGGTATTGTGATTCTTCTGGCTTTGTTTTTATTGTATAAGATTGCTTTAGCTATTTGGGGTCTCCTGTGTTTCCATATAAATTTCAGCATCATTTTTTCTATATCTGAGAAGAATGTCCTTAGTGTTTTGATTGGTATTGCGCTGAATCTGTAAATTGCTGTCAGAAGCATGGACATTTTGATAATATTGATTCTTCCAATCCATGAACATGGAAGATTTTTCCATTTTTTGTATTTTCTTCAATTTCTTTCTTTAATGTTTTGTAATTCTCATTGTAGAGATCTTTGACATCCTTGGTTAAATTTATTCTAAGCTATTTGAATTTTTTTGTAGCTATTGTGAATGAGATTGACTTTGGAAGTTCTTTCTCAGCCATGGCATTGTCTGTACATGCAAAGTCTGTTGACCTTACTAGTTAAAATGATCAGTTTAAGTTCATAATTGATCATAAAGATAGTATTAAGTGTCAAAGAGATCACATAAATAAGACCAGTGTCTGCTTATAATAATTGATAGAATTAGAAAGGAGAGAATGATCCAACATGGGAAGCGGGATACACAGCAGACTCATAGAATGGTAAATGCCCTAAACAGCACTCTGGCCTCAAAATCAGCCCTTAAGGCATTCAGATATGGCTAAATGGCCCATGAGAATATCTCAGGCATGGAAAGCCAAGACACTGTGGCAAAAAAATGACCTAAATGAAAGGTCTTTCTGAGTGAGATCTTGGTGGAAAGAAGGGGCCATCAAAGAAGGAGGTACATTTCTCTGAAGGGAAGAGAGAACTTCCACTTTGATTATGGCCTTGTCTAAATAAGGTCAAATTTGTGAACTCAAGAGACTTCCGTAGCCTTAGCAGCTCATGACAAGAGCCTCAGATAATTACCAACATCATGAATAAGAGTGCCAACTGTTAAATCAACAAGAGGAGTCACTGTGTACTTGCTCTCCATGTAGGACCTCTGTCCTTAATTTGTTGTACTATGAGAATTAACAGTAAAACTATTCTTCAAACAATACTTTATACTTTGTATGTCTGTGTGGGTGCAAGCTTGAAATCTTTATTCAGAATAGATTTATCTTCTGTACATAAAGATAATTAAAAATGAATCTTAAAGAAAAATGGGATGGGAGAGGGAGTAGGAGATGAGATGGGCCGGCGCCGCAGCTCAATAGGCTAATCCTCCACCTAGCGGCGCTGGCATACTGGGTTCTAGTCCCAGTTGGGGTGCCAGATTCTGTCCCGGTTGCCCCTCTTCCAGGCCAGCTCTCTGCTATGGCCAGGGAGTGCAGTGGAGGATGGCCCAAGTGCCTGGGCCCTGCACCCCATGGGAGACCAGGAGAAGCACCTGGCTCCTGCCTTCAGATCAGCCTGTCAAAAAAAAAAAAAAAAAAAAAAAAAAAAAAAAAAAAAGAAAAGAAAAGAAGAGAAAAGAAAAGAAAAAAAAGGAGATGAGATGGTTTGCGGATGGGAGGGTGGTTATGGGGAGAAGAACTGGTATAATCCAAAAGTTGTACTTTTGAAATTTATATTTATTAAATAAAAATTTTTATTAAAATATTTTGTTTATTTATTTGAGATGTAGATTTATAGACAATGAGAGGGAAAGAAAGGTCTTCCTTCCATTGATTCACTCCCCAAATGACTTCAATGGCTGCTGATCTGAAGCCAGGATCCAGGCATTTCTTCCCAGTCTCCCATGCAGGTGCAGGGGCCCAAGCAGTTGGGTCATCTTCTACTGTTTTCCTACGCCATAGCAGAGAGCTGGATTGGATGAGAAGCAGCTGGGACTGGAACCAGTGACCATATGGGGTGCTGATGCCACAGGCGGAGGATTAACATGTGCTATGGTGATGATCCTTCCAAATTCTTGATGTAGGCACCAATTGCTATAAACTTTCCTCTTAACACTGTGTTTGCTGTATCTCATAGGTTTTTTTTTTTTTAATTTGACAGGTAGAGTTATAGACAGAGAGAGAAACAGAGAGAAAGGTCTTCCTTCCATTGGTTCACCCCCCCAAATGGCCGCTATGGCCGGCGCTGCGCCAATCCGAAGCCAGGAACCAGGTGCTTCTTCCTGGTCTCCCATGCAGATGCAGGGGCCCAAGCACCTGGGCAATCCTCCAGTGCCCTCCAGGGCCACAGCAGACAGCTGGACTGGAAGAGGAGCAACCAGGACAAGAACCTGGCGCCCATATGGGATGTCAGTGCCTCAGGCGGAGAATTAACCAAGTGGTGAGTTTTGATATGTTGTGTTGTCATCTTCATTTGTTTGCAGAAATTTTTGATTTCTCTTTTGATTTCTTCAATGGCTCTGTTCATTCAGGAGCATGTTGTTCAGTCTCCATGTGTTTGCATATGTTTTAGAGATTCCTGAGTTGCTGATTCCAGTTCATTCCATAATGTCTGAGAAGGTGCATGGTATGATTTTGTTTTTTTTGAATTTGCTGAAACTTGCTTTATGGCCTAGCATGTGGTCAATCCTAGAGAGAGTTCTATGCACTCATGAGAATAATGTGGATTCTGCAACTGTAGGATGAAGAGTTCTATAGATATCTGTTAGGATATCCGTTTTGTCTATAGTTTTGATTAACTCTGCTGTTTCCTTGCTAATTTTCTGTCTGATTGTTCTGTCCATTGCTGAACGTGGAAAATTGAAGTCCCCCATTATTATTGTATTGGAGTCTATGTCTCCCTTTAGATCCCTTAACATTTCTTTTAAATATGCCTTGTAATTAGGTGCATATACATTTATAATAGTTATATCTTCCTGCTGAATTGATCCCTTAATATTACATAGTGCCCTTCTTCGTCTCTTTTGAGGGTTTTTGTGTTAAAATCTATTTTGTCCGATATTAGGATGGCTACACCAGCTCTTTTTTGGTTTATATTAGCATGGAATATCTTTTTCCATACTTTCACTTTTGCAAGGCTTGATGGGTGGTGAAAAATTCTTTCAATTTCTGTTTGTTATGGAAGGTCTTTATTTCACCTTTATTCATAAATGAGAGCTTTGCAGTGTACAGTATTCTGAGCTGACAGTTTCTCTCTTTAAATATTTGTTTATTTGAAAGACAAAGCTGCAGAGAGAGATAGAGACAGAGAAGGAGAGATCTTTCATTTGCTGGTTCACTCCCCCAATGACTGCAATGGCTGGTGCTGAGCTGAACTGAAATCAGGAGCCAAGGCCCAAGCACTTGGGTCATCCTCTGCTGCTTTCCTAAGTACATTCACAGGGAGCTGGATAGGATGTTGAGCAGCTGGGACTTGAACCAGTGCCAATATAACCCAGTGCACCACAATGTCGGCCCCAGTTTTTTTCTTTTTCTCTTTTTGAAAGATTTATTTTATTTATTTGAAAGATAGAGTTACAGAGAGAGGTAGAGACTGAGAGAGAGGTCTTCCATCTGATGGTTCACTCCCCAGATGGCCACAATGGCCGGAGCTGTACCGATCCTAAGCCAGGAGCCAGGAACCTCCTCTGGGTTTCCCACATGTGTGCAGGGTCCCAAGGGCCTGGGCCATCCTCCACTGCTTTCCCAGGCCACAGCAGATGGCTGGATTGGAAGAGGAAGAGCCGGGACTATAACCAGTGGTCATATGGGATGCTGGTACTTCAGACCAGGGCCTTAACGCACTGTACCACAGTGCTGGCCCCATTTTTTTTCTCTTAAGACTTGGAATATATCTCACCATTCTCTTCTAGCCTGTAGGGTTTCTGATGAGAAGTCTGCTATGAGTCTAATAGGAAGTACTCTGAAATTAATCTGGCATTTCTCTCGTGCACATTTCAGAAACTTTTCTTTATGTTTTACTGTGTAGAGTTTGACTTCCATGTGTTGTGGTGAAGATGTTTTCTGGTCATGTTTATTAACAGTTCTGTGTGCTTCCTGCACTTGATGTCCCTTTCTTTTTCAAAATTAGGAACGTTTTCTGTTGTTATTCCACTACAAAGGCCTTCTAATCCTTTCTCTCTTTCCACGCCTTCAAGTACTCCTAGAACCAATATGTTGGGTCGTTTTATTGTAGCCTGTAGATTCCCAAGAGTGTTTTTTCATTTTTCTAATTTCTTCTTCTTCTTTTTTGTCTGGCTATATAATTTCCTGCAATTTGTCTTCTAAGTCAGATATTCTTTCTTCTGCTTCACCAGTTCTGTTGTTAAGGCTTTCCATTGCATTTTTATTTGTTCTATTGATTTTTTTCATTTCCAAGATTTCATTTTGACTTCTCTTTAAGACCTCAATTTTGTGGGAAAAACTTTCTTTCTTGTCATGTATGTATTTCATTAGTTTGTGATTTGCTTCTGATTACTTCCAATTAGTTCTACGATCATTTTTTTAAATTCCATTTTAATTCCATTTCTAGCATCAATCTCTTATAATCTTCATGATCTAGTATTGAAGTGTTGTATTCTTTTGGGGGTGTCATGTTGTGTTCCTTATTCTTGTTTCTTGAATTGGTGCATATATTACTTGGCATTTGTAGAGATACTCATTTGTTTCTTTTTTTTTTTTTTGCTGTGTAGGCTTTTATCTTTGGACTATGGCTGTCTGGATTAGTGGAGTGTCTGTTTTCAGTGAATACCTAGAAGCATCTAGTGAGTGTGGTCAGGGAGCTCTGTTCAGTGCTCCAGGGTGAAGGGCGTGTCTGAGGTGACACACCCAGGTTTGGCAAGAGAATCTCATCTTTTTTTTTTTTTTTTTTTTTTTTTTTTTTAATCATAGGAGTAGTTTGTTCTACTCTGTTGGTACAGACTTAGCTTACTTAATCTCCTCAAAGGACACCAGTGCCTAGGTGCTTGCCCCAGTGGGTATAATATCTGTCTGTGCTTCCACAAAGACCACAGAAAGGATCTGTGCAGTCCTTGGTCGGTGTAAGTAGTTTCCCCAACAATGACCCTCAGGGAACCAGGGAGCACTGAGTGTGTGGAGTCTCCCACAGTGACTGCCCAAAGTCCCAGCCACACCCTGAGCCTCCCCGTGCAGCCTCATTGTTTTCACAGTCCTGCAGCTTCAGTGTTTTCTTTCTTTCTTTCTTTCTTTTTTTTTTTTTTTTTGACAGGCAGAGTGGATAGTGTGTGAGAGAGAGACAGAGAGAAAGGTCTTCCTTTGCCATTGGTTCACCCTCCAAGGGCCGCCGCGCTGATCCGAAGCCAGGAGCCAGGTGCTTCTCCTGGTCTCCCATGGGGCGCAGGGCCCAAGCACTTGGGCCATCCTCCACTGCACTCCCAGGCCACAGCAGAGAGCTGGCCTGGAAGAGGGGCAACCGGGACAGAATCTGGCGCCCCGACCGGGACTAGTACCTGGTGTGCCTGCGCCGCAAGGTGGAGGATTAGCCTAGTAAGCCATGGCGCCGGCCTTCAGTGTTTTCATGGTCTCAACATGCAAGCCTCCCACAGTCACAAGTACCCAGCCACCTTTCAGCTCTACCCACCAACTCTGGAGTCTCCACTTGGCTGGCTGCTGGGTGTGGACATGAGCTGACAGAGCTGTTACGTATATCCAAAATAGTGCCTGCTCTCTATCAGCTTGTTACCGGGTGCCATTGCAGGATGATTGGGGAGAGAGAAACATGTCCCCTCTTTTTTTTTCTCTTCTGGTTTGGCAGGTACACTATCCCCCACAGGGCTCTGGGGTGGATTCCCTGCAGGCTTTTCCTGCAGTTTTATCACCAGTGGCTTGGACTGCTGCAGTCTGGTCTCACCTCACTCTCCAAAGCTGGTGTGGAGGCAGGCTCTCGGCTGCTGGGGTCCTGATTTGTCCATGTCTATATCCTCCACATAGGTCTGCTGTATCCTTCTAATTTGTGTGGTATTTCCTCTGCCATTTTCTCCCCAACTCTTCCCTGATACTGCACTCTCTCCACTTTTTTAAAACTATCTTCTCGTAGACTAGAGCAATAAGCGCCCTCCCTACTCCACCATCTTAATCCAATCCCTCATTTGTGTATCCTCTTTGGAATAACATTTATTCGGGTTTTATAACTGTTTCTAACAGTTTTTCAATTTGTTTTATTATGAGTTACAGGAGGTTTTTTTTTTTTTTTTTTTTTTTTGACAAACTAGACAGTGAGAGAGAGAGACAGAGAGAAAGGTCTTCCTTTACTGTTGGTTCACCCCCCAGTGGCCATTGTGGCCAGCGTGCTGTGGACGGTGCACCACGCTGATCAGAAGCCAGGAGCCAGGTGCTTCTCCTGGTCTCCCATGCGGGTGCAGGGCCCAAGGACTTGGGCCATCCTCCACTGCCCTCCCTGGCCACTGCAGAGAGCTGGACTGGAGGAGGAGCAACCGGGACAGAATCCGGCGCCCTGACCGGGACTAGAGCCCGGTGTGCCGGTGCCACAGGCGGAGGATTAGCCTATTGAGCCAAGAGTCTTTATATACTATGTATATTAAACTCTTTATGGAAGATGAGTATATGATTTGCAAATAGAGTTCTCCTTCTGGAGGTTGGCTGTCCATTCTTTTGGTTGTGTCCTTTGATAAATAGAAGTTTTTAAGGTAGTCCCATTTGTTTATTTTTGCTTTTTTTGTGCTTTTGATGTCATATACAAAAATCATTGCCAAATCCAATGTCATGAAGCTATTCTATGGTTTCCTTTTTAAATTTTTTTTAAAGATTTATTTTTATTTATTTGAAAGGCATAGTTACAGAGAGGCACAGGCAGAGAGAAAGAGAGGTCTTCCATCTGCTGATTCACTCCCTAGATGGCTATAACAGCCAGAGCTGTGCTGATCTGAAGCCAGGAGCCTGAGTTTCTTCCGGGTCTCCCATGTGGGTACAGAGGCCCAAGGACTTGGGCCATCTTCTACTGCTTTCCCAGTCCATAGCAGAGAGCTGGATTGGAAGCAGAACAGCTGGGGCTCCAACCAGCGTACATATGGGATGCGAGCACTGCAGGCAGTGGCTTTACCCACTATGCCACAGCATCAGCCCCTTCTATGGTTTCTTCAAAAAGTTTTATAATGTTGGGTCTTATATTGAGGTCTTTAATCCATCTTGAGTTAATTTTTGTGTATCATGTTGGGTAAGAGTTGAACTTCATTTTTTCAAAGTGGAAATCTAACTTTCCCATCACCATTTGTTGAAGAGATGGACTGTCCTTTCCCCACTGAGGTGTCTTGACACCTTTGTGGAAGGTTGTTTGACCATATAGTTGATTCCCAACTGACGCTGGTTTGATTTATGATTTTTCTGACTTTGCAATATAGTCAGTAGAAATCATACTTCAAATTTTGAAATTTGATTTTTCCTAGGCTGGTGATATTTGGTGTATTTTGTTGTAGTTACTAAAATGAAGTGCTTGAGGCTGGGTATCTTATAAACTTAAGTGGTTCCCTTTGCCTGATGGTTCTGGAGGACCCAGGTCAAGGAATTGCATCTGGCGATGGCCTCATCAGAGTTTTGAGATGGTCCCAGGCATCAGGTAGCATAAGACAGAGAGTGCACGTGTGTGTCTATGTCATCTGGTATCTTTCTCTGCCTTTGGATAGCTGTGAGTATTAATTATGTGGGATCTACCCTGATGAATTTATCTAATCTCAATCTTTGAGAGACATCTCAAAGGCTACAACACTAAACATCACAGTCTGATTAGTTCTCCAGCCTCTTCATATCTTCAATGAGGATCAAATTTCAATGGCTGAGCCCTTGGAGGACATACTCAAACTACATCCAAAGTATAGTCTGAGGTATGGCACAAGTGAGGCATTTGCTTATAAAGGTAAATAACCAGTACTCTATAGTGTACTGTGTTGCTAAGCTATGATGTTTGTTAGATTATGTGCATTAGATGCATTTTTTTTGCCCCCATGGAAAAACGCTCTTGTTTATTTGATTCAACAAAAATAAAATAAGCTGCATAGGAACAATTTTAAAATCCAGAAATTCAGCAACTTTATTTTACAGCTGCAGTAGCTGATACAGCATCTCCTTGTTGCCCTGTGCAGCTTTCTCTGTGGACCACAGAGATACATTCAGAAGACTGTTAGCAAACACAGGAGTTTTCAAACACTTTCCCACTGGTTCTCATTTGCTCATTGCTGGTCATGCCTGTGGCCTAAAACAATAACCATCACGATGCAAAATGCAAAAGGAAAATCCCAAGAGGAAAAACAAAAATGAAAGCCAACACCAAACAAAAACCCACTTTTGCCTAAAGGTTTGGGGTGAAGTCTTCATTCCCCACCCAGTGGCAAGAGGCAGCCACCTCCCCAGGAGTCCACAGCTGGGACTGTCACTCAGCTGGTGCCTAAGCCTTGAATCACACCTGCCTTTGCACAGTTAAAAAAAAAATTCAAGTTTTTCTATGAGCACCAGGCAGCAAACCCTTGTTGATTTCTCCTAGTGTGCATTTACTTTCCTTAAAAAAACCAAAAAACCTCAACCTACATACCTGTTCTTTATTAAAAAATTAAAGCATGTTTTATTGCCTAGCCATGAGAGCTAATAGATGCATTTTCAACTTAATATCTTTTAAAATTTATCAGGATGTAACCCCACCATAAGTCAAGGAAAATAACGTGTGTGATGGTTTATTTCTGAACTTCCGCTGTATTCCCATAGTCCATGTGTCTACCTTTATACCTTTATGCCAATACCACACTGTTTTATCACTGCTTTGTATTATACTTCAAAATCAGTAAATGTGATATTTCACATGAATTTTAGGATGGTTTTTTCCTATTTCTGAAAAAAATGTTGTTGACTTTTCAATAAGGGTTATGTTAAATCTGTAGATTGCTTTGGGTAGTATCAACATAGCCATATTATGTCTTCAATCTATAAACATGGGATGGTTTATTTATTTGTACTTTGAAATACATCTCTCTGTAATATTTTATAGTTTTTAGTGTCTTTTATTTTCATTTTTAAGATTTAGCCTCACGTATTTTATTGTTTTCAATGCTATTCTATTCTAGGTGGGATTGTTTTCTTAATTTTCTTTTCTGACTTCTCATGGTCACTGAATTGAAACAAAACTGTTTTTTGCATCTGAGCTTTGCTGAAATTTTATTAATTCTGACAGTTTTTGTGTGTAATATTTAGAGTTTTCTGCTTGCAAGATCACAGTATCTGTGAGCAGAGATAGTTTTACTTCTTACTTTCCATTTGGGATGTTTTGTATTTCCCTTTCTCGCCCAATTGCCCTGCCTAGGACTTCTAATTCTATGTTGAATATAAGTACAGCTGGTAATTTTAAAAAAAGATCTATTTATTAATTTATTTGAAAGGCAGAGTTTCAGAGAGAACAAGAGAAAGAGAGAGCTTCTATCCTCTGGTTCTCTCCTCAGTGGCTACAATAGTTGGGGCAGGGCCGGGCTGAAGCCAGGAGCCAGAAACTCCCAAAATGAAATGGAAGGAGTAAGAGCTGACCTATACTCCAAGCATTGAAGAAGAAGTCTACCAGACATTTGTTGAAGTTCAGTAGGAGAGCAGGCGATCATGGTGTGCAGCAGAGGAAGGAGAGAGAAGGGCCATGGTTGGAGTAAATGACTAAGAGCCGCTTCTTAGACTTCTGTAGTTTTGCAACTTGGAATTCTTTAGAAAGAGTAAATAGTAGTGATTAGTAATATGAATTCTGAAGGGAGAGAAATTTACGAGCCATTTATACTTCACAACAGAACATTTATACAGGAAGATTTTAGCCTAGAATTTAGAGATAACAATATTAGGCACACTAAAGTTGTACTTAATTATTTAAAGACTTGTTTCTATTTTCTATTTACATGGAGACTTTGCCCTTTTATATTCAGGATATCAAGGAAACCTATAGTATGTTAAATAATAAGATAAAGACTAACAATGGACAAACCAGTCAAAATTTGGTGTAGCTACACTAATTAAAGAACTACAAACATTTATTGTATTATTGTGCTATAGGGCTATAAAAGACACCAAAAGTCTCAGATTCTTTTATCAATCAAATTATTTTGTGTGTGTGGAGGTGATGGTATTAAAAAAAGTTTATTTTATTTGAAAGGCAGATTGAGAGAGAGAGAAAGAGAGAGAGAGAGAGAGAGAGAGAGAGAGAGAGAGATCTGTTGGTTCAGTCCTCAAATCCTCACAACTGGTCCAGGGCCAGGCCAAAACCAGAAGCCAAGAATTCAGTTCAGGGGCCAGTGTTGTGGCTCACTTGGTTAATCCTCTGCCTGCAGTGCCAGCATCCCATATGGGCACCAGGTTCTAGTCCTGGTTGCTCTTCTTCCAGTCCAGCTCTCTGCTGTGGCCCGGGAATGCAGTGGAGGATGGCCCAGGTCCTTGGGCCCTGCACCCGCATGGGAGACCAGGAGGAAGCACCTGGCTCCTGGCTTCGAATTGGCACAGCACACCAGCTGTAGCAGCCATTTGGGGGGTGAACCAATGGAAAGAAGACCTTTCTCTCTGTCTCTTTCTCTCACTGTCTAACTCTGCCTGTCAAATAAAAGAAAAAAATTCAGATCAGATTTCCCATGTTGTTGGCAGGGACCAGATCCTTGCATCATGCCTGCTGCCTCCCAGATGTCCGTTAGCAGGGAGCTAGAACTGGGGGTGGAACAGGGACTTGAATCCAAGCACTCCAATACTGGATGCAGATGTGCCACTGCACCAAACATGCATCCCTTGATGGCTCGTGAGCCTCTGCCTTATACCTTAGATCTTTCTTCCAGACTCCAAGCTCATACATTCAGTTGCCCATTGGATAGCTCTGCTTGGGTGCCCTGAAGACACCTCAAACTCATGATCTTTGAAATTGAGCTCTTCATCTTCTCTCTCAACTGGCTCCTTTCCCAGTGCTTCATTTCTGCTCCAGAAAATGGCACCACCATCTGCCTAGTTGTGTAAGCCCAGGAAGCTCATTTACATCCATAGTTTCTCTCTTTCCTCTACCTTGGCATTTAATTTGTTGTCAAGTTCTAAATTCCCCTCAAGTCCATTGCGTTTTCTATACTCATATCTCTGTTTCTAATAATGCAGATTAGTCCCACCTCCATGTCTTGCCTTATTGACTGGAATAGTGCTCTCACTGGTATATTGGATTCCAGTGTGACACTTCCAGTTCTCCTCCATCTTTTTAAACAGCTAACTTCATTCAGTTAGTTTCATACTGTAAAATCAAAGCACAGTATAACCATTGAAACAAAAAGAAACAAACAATCATCTGTACTTCACCACTAGCCCCTTGACTGATGTTCTGCAACTCGTGGTTTCCATGATCTTACCATCATGGCCTCGATTTTCATTATTGCTACATTAAACTTCTAATCCCCAAAAGTGCCGTGTTTCCTCTTTCACTTCCAGGTCATGCGTTATGTCTAAACCTGGAAATTTTATACTACCCTCTCATCCTTCAGGTCTCAGCCTTATATTTTATTTCCTTGGGTTGGATATCCATATTTACTTCCAGGGTGTCTCATACAGACATCATTGTCTTTACTTTACACAAGAGGTAAGTGACTTGTCCAGTGTCTCATAGCTGCAAAGTATTAGAACCAGTCCATAAATCTTTTTGGCTTTTCCCCAGGGCTATTTGATTATTTTACAGTAGTCTTTTATATTCATAAATTTATCTGATCAAATATGTGCTTAGGTAAAATCATTTTCAATTCCATGAAAGTTTCATGTGGTTTTATCCCTTTATATGTTTTCTGTTCCTCAATTAACTTAGTATTTATGTCTACCTGGGACACTTGTTCACTTCTTGAGTCCTGGTTGCAGAATGGGAAGCATTTTCTGGCCCACCCTCCCTCTCAGGCTCACTGTGAACTCAATTATATTGAGGGGTGTTAATGTTCTCTACCAAAGTGATGGATTACATGTTTATTTCTCCTGTTGGGCAGTGAATGTCTTGATGGGAGAGATTTGTCTTGATCACTTCTAGACCCCAGGCACCTACTACAATAAGCAACACAATCAGTATATTTTAAGCCAGATCATAGAAATACATGTTAATAATACCTGCATGTTCGCTTCTCAAGTTTCCTCTTTCCATGAGATCATGCAAATTGTCCAGCTTGTTCTCAGGATAAGATGTGATCTCTCTGCCCCCCAGAAAAGACCATGCCCAAGTTCATATGTTTTGCAGTTCCAAGACCTTGCCCCTGGAGCTTGCACTGCTGCACAGGAGTTTGATGTCAGATTTTTCTCTCTTCATATACTCTCAAGATGAGATTGCAAGGATTAACTGAAGCTTCTCAAGTTTCCATTTTACACATGCACACACACACAGAAACACACATCCTCTCCAATTTCTCCATCAAGCTGGGGATGTGAGACCTATATGAATAGGGAAGCAGGATGGAGATTGACAGAGAACACTTTTTATTTTCTTTAGATGGTAGATCAAGTTCACCAGGAGTGACTGAGGTTTTGTCACTGAGTGACATGGCATCGGAACTTCCCTTCCTCCTGTCTGCTGCTCCTAATTTCCCAGCTCTGTTCTGGAGGATGAGCCTGCTGTTAGGCACTGGGGCCACACGGAGCTGAACTGATGGAGGTCCGGGCACAGCGGCGTCAGTGTCAGATGGAGTCACGTTCTGCAGATCTGTTTGGACATACGCACAACCCTCTCATCCCCATACTCTGCACTGTGCTGCAGCTGCTTCCCTTTCACCTACTGTAAAATCAGACAGGCCTTGTTCACAGTGGTATGAACTTTCTATGGCTTCCAATCCCAAATAATCATAAAACTTCTGCAAAGTGTTATTTCTACTCTCTTTTTTTCATCTCTTTTCCCATTCTTGTGAAGACTAAATAAATATTTGACCTTTTCTTGGAGTTGGTAGACATAGCATGAATTCAAATTCTGAGAGTCTCAGATTAGAATCCCTCCATCTTTTATGTGAATGTCACTCAAATAAACCACATGATCATTCTTAAGGAATTTTCCGACCTGAAAGATAGATTTAAGAGTTAGTGTTAGGTGTGGTGATTAGGCTGCTGCTTGAGACAACTGCATCCCACAATGATTTGCCTGGCTTAGAGTACCAGCTCCTCTACTTCTGTTCCAGCTTCCTGCTGAAGCACATCTTGGAAGGCAGCAGGTGAGGGTTCAAGTGCTTGGGTCCCTGCTACCCACATTGGAGACTTGGAATGAGTTTCAGGTGCCTCGCTTCCGCCTGACCCAGCCCTGATTTTTGAGCCACTTGGAGAGTGAACCAATGGATGGAAGATCTGTCTATGCTTTGTCTCTCTGTCTGTGTCTCTCTCTATCAAACAGAAAGAAAATAAAATTCTCTAAAAAGACTCATCATTATCTCTTGTACAGCAGAACTTTTTCATAGCTTGTGAAGCCTCATTGTATTTCATGTCTATTGAAATTATATAACCCTAAGAAAGGGATTTAAGCTCTTCTTTTTTTAAACAATTTTTTTAGCTTTTATTTAAAATACAAATTTCATAGGGACAGCTTTAGTAATAAAATGGTTCTTCCCTCCCCATACCCACCCTCCCACTCCCAATCCAATCCCACCTGCTACTCCTTCTCCCATCCCATTCTTCATTAAGATTCGTTTGTAATTATCTTTATATACAGAAGAGCAGGTCTATACTAAGTAAAGATTTCAACAATTTGTACCCACCCAGACACACAAAGTATAAAGTACTGTTTGAAGACAAGTTTTACCATTAATTCTCATAGTACAACTCATGAAGGACAGAAATCCTACATGGGGAGTAAGTAAACAGTGACTCCTGTTGTTGATTTAACAATTGGCACTCTTATATATGACGTCAGTGATCATCTAAGTCTCTTGTGAGCTGCCAGGGCTATGGAAGCCTTCTGAGTCCACAAACTCCATCAGTGTTTAGACAGGACTGTAAGCAAAGTGGAAGTTCTCTCTTCCCTTCAGAGAAAAGTACCTCCTTCTTTGATGATGGCCCCTTCTTTCTACTGGGATCTCACTCACAGAGATCCTTCATATAGATCATTTTTTTTTTGCCACAGTGTCTTGGCTTTCCATGCCTGAAATGCTCTCATGGGCTTTTCAGCCAGATCCAAATGCCTTAAAGGCTGATTCTGAGGTCAGAGTGCTGTTTAGGGCATTTGTCATTCTATGAGTCTGCTGTGTGGCCTGCTTCTCGGTTGGATTATTCTCTCCGTTTTAATTCTATCTATTGTTATTACAAGACACTTGGTCTTATTTTACATGATCCCTTTGACACTTATTCCTATCTAAATGGTCAGTACACACTTAAAACGATCATTTTAACATGTAAGATGACATTAGTACCACCCAGTTAAGCTCTTCTGGCAGCACACTGGAAATACCTGCAGCACTCAAAGCACTTGTTTTTAACATTTCTAGGGCTGGCATTGTGGTGTAGCAGGTCAAGCTGCCACATGTAGTGCCGGCATCCCATATGGGTGCTGATTCGAGTTCCAGCTGCTGTGCTTTTGATCTAGCTCTCTGCTATGGCCTGGGAAAGCAGTAGAAGATGGCCCAAGTCCTTGGGTCCCTGCACCCATGTGAGAGACCCAAAAGAAGTTCCTGGCTCCTGGCTTCAGATTGGCACAGCTCTGGCTGTTGTAGCCATCTGGGGAGTGAACCAGTGGATGGAGGATCTCTCTTTCTGTCTCTACCTCTCTCTGTTACTCTTTCAAATAAATAAAATAAATCTTTTTTTTTTTTTTTTTGACAGGCAGAGTGGACAGTGAGAGAGAGAGACAGAGAGAAAGGTCTTCCTTTTGCTGTTGGTTCACCCTCCAATGGCCGCCACAGCCAGTGCATTGCACTGATCTGAAGCCAGAATCCAGGTGCTTTTCCTGGTCTCCCATGCGGGTGCAGGGCCCAAGGACTTGGGCCATCCTCCACTGCACTCCCGGGCCATAGCAGAGAGCTGGCCTGGAAGAGGGGCAACCGGGACAGAATCTGGCACCTCGACCTGGACTAGAACCCGGTGTGCAGGCGCTGCAAGGTGGAGGATTAGCCTAGTGAGCCACGGCGCCGGCCAAATAAAATAAATCTTAAAAAAAAAAAAAATTTCTAAACACATGCAGACGTTGAGGTCCCAATCTAGAGTTACTCAGTCAGAATCTCTAGGGAGGAAGCCCTTTCATTAGCATTAACACAGAATTCTTTAAGTTATTGCAGTGAGGATTGCAAATCCTGGCCTAAGTCACAGTGTCACTGTACTGTTCATGCCAGGCTTGATCGGTGTCATAAAAACCTAGTAATAATTATGGAACTTTTAAAAAGGGACACAAACCAGGGCAAAAATAAATTGACAAAAATGTGGAAAGGATACATGGGGGTTCTTCAAAAAGTTTGTGGAATTTTTTTTTAACTTTTATTTAATGAATATAAATTTCCAAAGTACAGCTTATGGATTACAATGGCTTCCCCCCACCCATAACTTCCCTCCCACCTGCAACCCTCCCATCTCCCACTCCCTCTCCCATTCCATTCACATCAAGATTCATTTTCAATTCTCTTTATATACAGAAGATCAGTTTAGCATATATTAAGTAAAGATTTCAACAGTTCACACCCACACAGAAACACAAAGTGAAAAGTACTGTTTGAGTACTAGTTATAGTATTAAATCACAATGTACAGAACATTAAGGACAGAGATCCTGCATGAGGAGTAAGTGCACAGTGACTCCTGTTGTTGACTTAACAAATTGACACTCTTGTTTATGGCATCAGTAATCACCCTAGGCTCTTGTCATGAGTTGCCAAGGCTATGGAAGCCTTTTGAGTTCACCGACTCTGATCATATTTAGACAAGGTCACAGTCAAAGTGGAAGTTCTCTCCTCCCTTCAGAGAAAGGTACCTCCTTCTTTGATGACCTGTTCTTTCCACTGGGATCTCACTTGCAGAGATCTTTCATTTAGGTTATTTTATTTTATTTTATTTTATTTTTGCCAGAGTGTCTTGGCTTTCCATGCCTGAAATACTCTCATGGGCTTTTCAGCTGGATCTGAATGCCTTAAGGGCTGATTCTGAGGCCAGAGTGCTGTTTAGGACATCTGCCATTCTATGAGTCTGCTGTGTATGTTTGTGGAATATTTTGAAACCTATACATAGTTTTTTTTGTAATGCATATTTCCATGATCTTTTTTGAAGTCTCCCTCATATGCATGGATTTTAATGTTTTTTGCATCAAAATAAACATTTTAATTAGATTTTTTTACACAAACTTTTTGAAACTTCCTGATATATTATTTTAAAATAATGTATGTGAACTGAATGATAGAACAAGATCTCCAAGACCCAAACAAACCAACAACAACAACAAAAACCCACCTACCAATGTGATAACTTCCTAAGTACAGAAGTGAACCACTCTCTGTTTCTTTAATCCAGATGGAGTGACGTTGGAGAGCTTGTTTGTCAGTTTTACTGAAAAGTTAAAAATCTGCATTTTCCTTTTAAATAAGAGAAATCGACAATGAGACAACATTTCTGAGGATAAGTAACCAAAACCAATAAAAATACAGCGTGCTAATTTCAAGGAAGCTGCTAAAGCAGTGTATTCATCTGTATAACTTGAAATATTAACCCCTTGGAAACTCCAGATATCTTGGTAGCGAGAAGTGGAAAAGAACTATCAGGTAACAGAGCCTGGCCTCCCGGGAGCTTCCTGGATCGTGTCTGGTCCCTAGATAGAGGATACCACGCTCCCCACAGTCTGAAGACCGTCCTCCTAAGTACTCGCTTGGCAGGCATCCTGGAAAATGGTGGCATTGTCAGGACTGAGTTACTCAGAGTTCTCTGTTGGACGTGATAAAGAAAGAAAAAACTCAGCGCAAACTGCATACAATCCAATGTAGTTCTCAAAAGATGGGCTAGTGAATATTTACATAGGGGGTCAGATTTTTCATTCTGTGAGATTCAAAGGAAGAAAAGAGCTCTTTGAGTTGAGAATCTAGCTTATTGTTTTTGGCGATGGCGTTGAGAGACAAGTGCTCCCATAGGCACTACTTTTGAAGATTGGGATTTTATAAGCAGTTGAAGTTTCAGGTATCAGCAACCCATGTTGCACTGGTTTAAGGTGATTGTTGACAGTTATTTGAAAGTCTGTTAACACTATTATTTGTCGGAAATAAATCTGATATGAGCCTCTGCTGAAAATAAGAACCTCTCTTTCCTTAATTGTAGCAAGCAAACATCTTTTGTCAACACACTGACAAAAAAAAAAAAAAAAAAAAAAATGGAAAAAGCTAAGAGACCAGCTCCTAGTGGACTCAACTGAGTGATTTACATCTTCAGAGTAAAACTGGTCTTATAAATATTGTTAATTTAAAAAGCATTTGCTTATTTTCAAAGAACAGTTCTGAACTATCTCAACAATAAAACCCCTGCTAGATCACATACCTTCATTAACATGACTGCCAGTTAGGAAAAAAGAACAGCATATTTCTCCACAGGCTTAGTACTTCCCTAACTGGTACTATCAAAAGGGATTTGAACAATCTTCGGATGATGTACAAAAAATTGCATTCTTTCTAAGACCCGTTTCTGAAACAAGGTTTATGCATTTTTGTTTTAGAAATATACTAATCCTCAGTCACGTTTTTATTTATAGAAGAGTAAATAAAATATGCTCTAGTTTCTCTTATGATTTCTTTTTTACCCAGTGACTTACTTAGAAGTGTGTTGTTTAATTATTTTGGAGTTTTCACTTTCAAAAAAACCATTTTAATCTACTTAAAAGCAAGAGAGAGGGGCTGGCGCCATGGCTCACTTGGTTAATCCTCCGCCTGCAGGGCTGGCATCCCATATGGGCGCCGGGTTCTAGTCCTGGTTGCTCCTCTTCCAGTCCAGCTCTCTGCTGTGGCCCGCGAATGCAGTGGAGGATGGCCCAAGTGCTTGGGCCCTGCACCCGCATGGGAGACCAGGAGGAGGCACCTGGCTCCTGACTTTGGATGGGTGCAACGCCGGCAGTGGCAGCCATTTGGGGAGTGAACCAACAGAAGGAAGAATTTTTCTCTGTCTCTTTCGCTGTATATAGCTCTACCTGTCAAATAAAAAAAAAAGCAAGAGAGAGAGAGAGAGAGAGAGAGAGAAGATCTTTCATTCATTCATTCACTCCCCAAATGCATGCAAACAGCCAGGGCTGGCTGATTATCTTATTACTGATGATCTCTACTTACTTCTCTTTTGGTCAGAATGTATCAGTTGTATTTTTTAATCTTTTATATGCACTGAGACTTGTTTTATGGCCAAGCATGTACTAATCTATTTCTGTGAAGGTTCTATGTGCACTTGTGCAGCATATGTATCATGCCTTTACTGGGTTAAGTAGCTATAAATATTAACTCAAAAAAGAAAAGAGTAAATTAAAAAATCTGCCTATGAGATATTTTGTGGGCTCAAACATTTTGATAACTTTTTTTTTTTTGACAGGCAGAGTTAGTGAGAGAGAAAGACAGAGAGAAAGGTCTTCCTTCCATTGGTTCACCCCCCAAATGGCCGCCACGGCCGGTGTGCTGCGCCTATCCGATGGCAGGAGCCAGGTGCCTCCTCCTGGTCTCCCACGAGGGCGCAGGGCCCAAGCACTTGGGCCATCCTCCACTGCCTTCGCGGGCCACAGCAGAGAGCTAGACTGGAAGAGGAGCAACCAGGACAGAATCTGGTGCCCTAACCGGGACTAGAACCTGCGGTGCCAGCGGCGCAGGTGGAGGATTAGCCTAGTGAGCCGTGGCGCCGGCCCATTTTGATAACTTTTAACATTTTCTTTCTTTAACTTGCTCCATATATGCCCTAACTTTGATGGCCAAGTGCTGTTGTTAGCTCAAAAGATCATGCCTGCTGTTTGCTCTTGGGGGATTTCTTGGCCATTTTGAGACATGAGCAGAGCAAGAGGACATCTGGGGAAGACTCTGCTGTCCCTCTTGGAGGTGGGGGAGCAGGTACCCTGCTTGCCTGTTGTGTCAGGATTCAGAAACATAGCACCTATGGCTTTTTAAAAAATATTTTATTTATTTGAGAGGTAGAGTTACAGACAGTGAGAGGGAGAGACAGAGAGAAAGGTCTTCCTTCGGTTGGTTCACTCCCCAAATACCGCAACAGCTGGAGCTGAGCCAATACAAAGCCAGGAGCCAGGAGCTCCTTCCAGGTCTTCCATGCAGGTGCAAAGGCCCAAGGACTTGGCCATCTTCTACTGATTTCCCAGGCCATAGAAGATATGGCGCCCATATAGGGTGGTGGCGCTGCAAGCAGAGAATAACCTACTGTGCCACCGCACCAGCCCCACACCTGTGACTTTTAATCCCACTAAGGATGCTTAGAACTAAACATCACCCACAAGTGATATTGAATGAGCTTACAGCCCTGGGTTTTGGTTTGGGTGAAGGATGTCACTGCATATCTAGAATCTGTATTCTGTAAGTGCCCTTTAAAGGAAAATATTCCAACTTCTAAAACACAGGCATAAATTCCTACCAAAGGGGGATGTACTTATTTTTCCCCATAAACCTTTTATTTAAGGAATACAAAATTCATGCATTTCATAAGTACATAAGAACATAGTGATTCTTCCCATTGTACCCTCCCTCCCACCCACACTTCCACCCACTTCCTCCTCCCTCTCTCATTTCATTCTAATTTTTTACTAAGATCTATTTTCAGTTAACTTTATACACATACAATTAGCTCTATACTAGTGAAGAGTTCAACAAATAGTATGGAAAAAAAACCCTACTCCTCAATAGTTGAGACAAAGGCCATTCAAAGTCATTGCATCTCAAAGTGTGAATTTGACTTCTCTTCTATAGATTACCTTTTAGGTACTCTATTAGTTATCACAGATCATGGAGAACTTATGGTATTTGCCCTTTTCAGACTGGCTTATTTCACTAAGTATGATGTTTTCCAGTTTCATTCATTTTGTTGAAAATGACAGAATTTCATTTTTTTTACTACTGTGTAGTATTCCATGGTATACATATCCCATAAGTTCTTTATCCAGTCTTTAATTGACAGACATCTGGGTTGATTCCATATCTTAGTTATTGTGAACTGAGCCGCAATAAACATGGGTGCAGATAACTCTTTCGTATGCTGATTTCATTTCCCTTGGGTAAATTCCCAGGAGTGGGATGGCTGGGTCATATGGTAGGTCTATATTCAGATTTCTGAGGTATCAGGAGATGTACTTTTACAAGATGTATTGCTCTGTAGTTCATAACTTTCTTACAGATTGCCCTACAATTCATAATTTATTTATCAAAATCTATTTAGTTTATCCACAGAATTCCTCCTTTCAAAAAGTATTTAATTTACTCAGCTTAACTAAAATATAATGAGACAAAAACCTCAACATGGATGAATAAGGAAAAAAGGAGGTAGTGCAAGTAAGATAATAATCTCTGTATAAATTCAGGATAATACCTTATTCAAAACTAAATAAAATTTAAAATCATGGTATATTTGGCTTATGAAACAAAAATGATTCAGCACTGCTTTCTTATAATATCCTAATTTTAAAAGCCCTTGCTATGTGTTAAATAACAGCACATAACATTTGAGTTTCTTTTAGTTTGGCTTGGTCTCTCAGGGCATGGAGAAAGTCATGGCATAGGAAAAATACCATATTGGCTTAAGCTTACCGAATTTTCCACAGCTATGGTAAGAGATATTTGAGAACAGGGCACCATCCTGTAATGCAAATCCTTTCAATATTCCCATTCATTTTTTCACATTAAAATGAATATACAGGAAATTGATTCAGGTATTATTTTAATTTTCACCATAATTATACATATTCCTATATTTTGAATAGCAAAATTCAGTTGGCACCGAATAATTAAAGGAAAGTTGACACTATACCCACCACAGCAAATGTCTTTGGGAGCCCATTTCAAATTTGAAGGCTATGCACTGATAATGACAAATACAAAAACAACCAAAAAATTAAAACCATGTAAAATATGCTTGTGGATGCACAAACTACTTATAGATTATAAATTTACAAAAATAAAAAGTTCTCACTAACCTCAAAAACTACAGATAAAAACTTTCCCTCAATGGAAAATTTTAACAGAAAGAAAAAAGGTGTGACGAGAAATAATTTTTTTTCCGGATAGAAATTTTACTTTTCTCAGATTTTAAATTGTCATCACACAGTTGTTTTCTTAACAAAGTATTGAGCATTACTTAAAGTAGGTCTAGTCACAGTGAATGTGAGGGACACGTACATTTTGAATTCTACCAGGTAGAGTTATTTTGTTACTGCTTGATATAAGAGCAACAGTAAATTCTCAGGCCAAATCTTGGACCTCAAAATTGAAGATTGTGAAATACAGAACAATTAAGAATTGTAATGAATAATTGCTTTAGAAAGTTTTAAAAAGAGGAACATATAGTTAGAGTTGTTGATTATAAGCAAACCCAAGATAAATATTTCTGTAAGAGTAGTCTTTCTGGGGAAAAATATTGTTTCAGGTCTCAATTGAAGCCATGCAAAACTTGTGAGCCACTGTGGGGAATGAAAGAAGGAGGAGGCCTACATGAAATGAGCATTTAACTGAGAATGTACAACGTGGTTCTGGGCTGCAGTAGCCCAGAACTGGCCCTGGTGATCTTGTGGCTGCCTCGTCTGGAGTTGTCTTAATGATCCACTCAAGGTCAGTTATCTTCTGTCCATAGTTTGTATATTAAAATAAACACATGCCTTGTGGGTTCCTGGAGATCATTGTGAAATGTCAGACAGCAACTCTTTCACAGAAAAGTTGGATTGGAAGTTCTGTGCCTCCGCCATCCATGGTTAGGCACAGACATTATAATATCAAAGCCAATCCTCTCTGAAATGTTGACTAAAGAAAAGGAGCAGTTGGAGTAAAAGAAAGTGCAGGATTCCCAGGAAGATTTGGCTTATGGTTGAGAGGAAAATGAATTGATTTATTTCTGTAAGAAAATATCTTTCAAACGTCTAATCATTTTTGTATTCAGGAGGTAAAATGAGAAAATGTTAATTTCACCAGTATAGAAAAAAGAACAATGATATCACTAGCTCTTTATTTCACGAAGAAGACTAACTCACAGGCATTTGAGAAGATGGTTTATGAATATTACATTGTACCACATTGTATGGCATAGGAAGAACCTGATTCCACAAAACATGCCAATTTTAAGTAGAGATGAAAAACACCAAGATCAGTTTAGCATGAGCACATGAAAAATGTCTATGATACTTCTGTTTTCTAGAATATTACCTTGACATTCTAATTGTTAGGACAAGCAGAAAGTATGATGACAAGACAGAGGATTTATGGAGGCATTAACAAGGAGGGAAAATGTGAGAAGCAACCAGCATATCAGCAAATGTTCTCACAGTCTAAAGGAATTACCACACATAAGTTGACTAGATGAGGAGAAATAGGCTAGTAGTTTATACTCTAAGAAGACAATCTAGCTGGTGCCGCGGCTCACTAGGCTAATCCTCCGCCTTGCGGCGCCGGCACACCAGGTTCTAGTCCTGGTCGGGGCGCCGGATTCTGTCCCGGTTGCCCCTCTTCCAGGCCAGCTCTCTGCTGTGGCCTGGGAGTGCAGTGGAGGATGGCCCAAGTGCTTGGGCCCTGCACCCCATGGGAGACCAGGAGAAGCACCTGGCTCCTGCCTTCGGATCGGCACAGCATGCCAGCCGTAGCGGCCTTTTGTGGGGGGTGAATCAACTGAAAAGGAAGACCTTTCTCTCTGTCTCTTTCTCTCTCACTGTCTAACTCTGCCTGGCCAAAAAAAAAAAAAAAAAAAAAAAAAGAAAAAAAGAAAAAAAAAAGACAATCTAAGATAAAAGTGTGGTAGACAGAGAGAACCTACAAGGAGGAATTCTTTTAAAAATTGTCTTAGCTGTCTCTGTGTCTGTTTTTTTTTTCCAGAGAGAATGTGCATCCCATGGAAGAGAATACTAACTAGGAACACAAGGGCAATAGCATCATTAGTTAACTAGGAGACCCTGGTGTGGTGTGCGTGTTGTGGCACAGTGGGTTAAGCACTCCTGGGAACACCCCCGTCCCTTGTCTAGAGTGTTCCACTTCTAATCCAACTTCCTGCTAATGCATCAGTGGTTGATGGTCCAAGTGCTTGAGTCCCTGCTATGCACATGGGAGATCCAGTGGAATTCCAGGCTCTTGTCTTCAGCCTGGCCCAGCGCTGGTAACAAAAAGTAAACATTTTTTTTAAAATGTAGACCTTTCATGTTAGTTCATTACTATTAATACTAATGGTTCTAGAATAGGCAATTTGTCTTTTTTTTTTTTTTTTTTTTTGACAGGCAGAGTGGACAGTGAGAGAGGGACAGAGAGAAAGGTCTTCCTTTGCCATTGGTTCACCCTCCAATGGCTGCTGCGGCCAGCGCACCGCGCTGATCTGAAGCCAGGAGCCAGGTGCTTCTCCTGGTCTGCCATGCGGGTGCAGGGCCCAAGCACTTGGGTCATCCTCCACTGCACTCCCAGGCCACAGCAGAGAGCTGGCCTGGAAGAGGGGCAACTGGGACAGAATCCGGCGCCCCGACCGGGACTAGAACCCTGGGTGCAGGCGCCGCAGGTGGAGGATTAGCCTAGTGAGCCACGGCTCTGGTGGCAATTTGTCTTTAACCTGGGCTTCATTCTTTCCTAAGTGCTATATTATTATCAGTTCTGGGGAGTAAGATATGAGAGCCTGAAGGACAGTAAAAACAAAATGAGAAAAAACTAATTTGAGAGCTTATATCAGATAAACACGGAGCCATAAGAAAAAGCTTTCCTTGAACTGTGCCTTCACAGTGTCTACAAACTAAAGAATAATATGTTAGAAATCTTTTCATTTACAATATTCTTATAAACTGCCACAAGTAACACTGGTGGAGATCTACTTCCATGAAAGATAATATTTTAGGGGTTTTACCTGTATTACCTCATTAATAAGAATCATTCAGTGTAGGAAGCAGGAAGTGGGTGCTTTTATTACGTTCGTTTTACAGAATGAGGAAATAGGTGTAGATCGTTTAATTTGCTCTATGTCTTCTAGCCAGTTACTGAGCAGGGCAGGTTTTAAACTTAGGCAGGCTGGCTCCAGAGCCCATAGTTAACTGCTCTACAATTAAATGGACAGTTGATTCTAACCATGAAAAAATCACCAGGTTGTGATTGATCATTTAAATTTATCTTCATGGGTGTTGATCTCAGTTCACTGTTGCATTACATGACAAACATTTCCTATTGGAAATTGAGGAAAAGGATTTATGACATTCAAAAAATTTATCTGCATGTTTAATAAACCTGGGAAGAAGGGGGAAAAGGGGCTGGCATTGTGACACAGTGAGTTAAGCCACCACCAGCAATTCACACATACCACTTGGATGCCTGTTCAAGTCCTGGATGCTCCACTTCTGATCCAGTTCCCTGCTAATTGCACTTGGGAAGGCACTGAAAGATGGCCCAAGTGCTTGGACTCCTGTACTCGTGAGATACCTAAGTGGAGTTCCAGGCTCCTGGCTTTGGCCTGGCCAATCCCGTTGCAGCCATCTGGGGAGTAAACCAGCAGCATGAATATCTGCTTCTCTCGCCATCTCTCCCTCTTTCTGTCAGTCTGCCTTTCAAATAAATAATAAGTAAATCTTTTAAAAATCAAATAAGTAAATAAAAGAGGAAAAAAAAAACAAACAGCTTTCTGGAACGCTTTCAGGTTGTGCATTTTCAATGGAAAAATACATAACTTGCTACTTAGCCATCACACACTCATCGGAGTCTGAGGAAATACAAACCAGCAGAAAAAGCTGCTAGCCATAGATCTCCTGTTGTCTCTACCTCGCCACTAGCAGCGGGGAGGGGTGGAGGTGGTGAGAGAACTTTTGAGGAAAAAGCAAAGTTTTAGCAGCATGGGATTGTTTGAGGGACTGGTAGGGGCAGGGAGTGTGGTGGACAGGGAAGACAGGACAGGCTGCATTAATTCTCACCAGCAGACAATTTTCCACCAGGGATCTGAAGAGAAAAGAAATGTGGACTGTCTATCCAATTATCAGCATGGAAAGGCACCGGAGGAAGCAAAGGCACCTAGCAATAACTCAGTTAAAGCGTGGCAGCCTGGTGAAGTAAAAGGGAAAATGAATATTTTACTTGATTCCAACACATTTAACTTGTCTGTCAACTATTACACAGAGATAATCATTTCAGACAACAGAACATTCTGTTTCGGTCTCTGATTAGGCCGTGCCATTGGATTTCTTTCCTCCTGGGGTTAACAAGAATCCATCACAGCAGTAATTTCCTATGAAAAAGAAACCCTAGTAGGCCCAGGGCTGGGTCCATGGAGCTGAGAGATTGCTTCTTTTTTTAGAGAGCCAAATCATTTTTGTAGGAATCAGCTTTCAAGTGTATAAATTTCAGTTTGGAAATTATTTCTTGCAATATTGCTTTCAGTAATTTTTTAAAAT
Organism: Oryctolagus cuniculus; assembly: GCF_964237555.1. Taxonomy (NCBI): domain Eukaryota; kingdom Metazoa; phylum Chordata; class Mammalia; order Lagomorpha; family Leporidae; genus Oryctolagus; species Oryctolagus cuniculus. The sequence goes on from NC_091439.1 coordinate 71,413,994, forward strand.
CATTAATTAGTTGAATAAGTTCACTAAGGGACAAAAAGTGTTTCTGGAAAATAATACAGTAATTTGCATTGAAAATGCAATTGAATACTGGGAAAAAATAAAAGAACAAAAAAGGATCAGAAAATTATAGTTATTCAAAATACAAGGATAAAAATATACCTTTTTCTGTTTGAGCTAACATATCTAATTTTTCATCTCACTTTCTATGCTGCTAGCCTCTCTAAATTTCGACAGTGTCTCCTCTGTTTATTTGTACAGTGATTTCAGTTGTGACTCATAGTTAGAATCAATGCTGGCAACCTACAGAAAAACTTAAAATTACCAAGAAAAATGTCCACATTAACAAAAGGTAAGCCTTTTCCTGCTGTTATGATTTTGATCAACACTAAGGGTACATCAAGCCTCTTTCATGTAGGCTAACAGATTTTTTTGTTGTGATGTTTATATATTGATCATTCATATTTTTATCATGCATTTGTAAGCACAAAAATAAAATCAGTTGAACACATAGGATAAATCAAGACAAATGTAAACATACTCAACTAGACCATGAAAAATGTTCTTTGCCTCATACTAAAGACTTGAATGTTTAAAAATATTTTATATCAAGAAAGAAATTCAGGGGCCAGCATAGTGGCACAGTGGGTTAAGCTGCCACCTGCAATGCCAGCATCCCATATGAACACTGGTTCAAATTCATGCTGTGCTTCTGATCCACCTCCTTGCTTACATACCAGGGAGGGCAACGCAAGATGGCCAAATGCTTCGGACCCGCAAGGGAGATCTTGATGGAGTTCAGGGCTCGTGGCTTCGGCCTGGCCCAGCCTGGGCCATTTCTGTCATTTGAGGAGCGAATTAGCAGGTGGAAGATCTTTCTCTTTATCTCACTATCTTTCAAATAAATAAATCATAAAAAAAGAATGAAATTTTGGTCAATTAGCAATCAGGCATGTTCTTAGAATTATTTTGTTTTGTTATGGTACCAGATTTGTAATTATGTGAATACACTGGTTGTTAAATGAGAAGACAGGCAGCTAACGCAGAAAACAAAGGGGGCTGTGATGAAATGGAGAGAATATTAGGTTGGATGTTTATGGTTTAGGTTTGGATCCTGGCTTGCCACTTACTACTTTTAAGGTGTTGGAGGAAGGCCAACTTATTTGTCTAGTTTTCTTATCTATTTAGTGGGGTAATAATTTTTTTAAAGATTTATGTATTCATTTGAAAGTCACAGTGCTCTTCTGGGTCTCCCACATGGGTGCAGGGGTCCAAGGACTTGGGCCATCTTCTACTGCTTTCCCAGGCCACAGCAGAGAGCTGGATCAGAAGTGGAGCAGCCAGGACTCGAACCGGTGCCCATTTGGGATGCCAGCGCTGCAGTCAGTGGCTTAACCCATTACACCACAGTGCCGGCCCCAGGGGATAGTAATTTATACCTCCTAAGGGATATGTGTGTGTGTGTGTGTATGTATTAAAGTTCACAGCGAACATTAAAGGATCATTTTGAACTTTAACACATGGTAGTTGAATCTATGCCTTGGCACCCATATACTCAAAAGAACACTTTGCAAGTCAAATAAGAACATTTTGAGATTATGAGTGAACTCCAGTGTTGAATGTGAATTATCAAAATGGAAATGTAAAGTTTTATAATGGAGCTCTTTTGAAGATTTGCCTTTAGGTTATTAAAAATTATCAACAACTAATAATACCCACATTCAAAATAAATGACTTTACTGCCTCTGCTTATGAGAAGGAAAGAGAGACTAACTTTGTTTTTCTCATAAATCTAAAAAAAAAAAAAACTGGAGAGGAATAGCTGATCTTATTTGAACTTAGTTTTCTATTTATTTACTTACTTATTTGAAAGGCAGAATTACAGAAAGGCAGAGGCAGAGGCAGAGGCAGAGAGAGAGAGAGAGAGAGAGAGAGAGGTTTTCCATCCACTGGTTCAATTCCCAGATGGCCGCAATGGCCGGAGCTACACTGATTCAAAGACAGGAGCCAGGAGCTCCTGGTCTTCAGGTCTCCCCCATGAGTGCAGGGGCCCACAGGCTTGGGCCATCTTCCACTGCTTTCCCAAGCCTTAGCAGAGAGCTGGATCAGAATTGGAGCAGCCAGGACTCAAATCAGCGCCCATATGGAATGCTGGCACTGCAGGCAGCGGCTTTACCCGCTATGCCACAGCGCCAGCCCCTAGTTTTCTCTTAAAGGAAATAATGATTAAAGTTCTAGAAGGAAATTTAAATTCTAATTTTACATAGAAAACACAGTAAAAAGTTCTATAAAACTGCTGCTCCCTCTTCTGTAGGCATTTATTACATTGTTCTATAATTATTTTTCACATGCCTGGCACGTCTACCAGCTTATGGATTGTATTCTCTGGAGAAATGAATGGAAGAAAGCAGAATGGCCAGGGATGTGGGAGGTGGAGTGGAGAGGAGAGAGAAGGTAGCTGTGCCCCATTGATTTAGTAGACATCTGCTGATTATCCTTCAAGTCTCAGGTTTCAGATAGGTAAAGTAACAAGGTAAAATGGCCTCGATTTCAGAGAATCTACTCTAGCAGGACATACAGATAAATGAAGTAAGAAGCAGGTGGTTCAGGTGCCGGCAGATGAAGGTATGCAAAAGATGTTTGGGAAAGGGCACTGTAAGAGGATTTCCTTGGCAGGGAAAATTTGAGATAACGAACAAGTGAGCTTGAATGAAAACGGTGGGGAGTAATAGTCCAGAGAAGGCATATTAGTCTGTGTTTCGATACTGTAATGAAAAACCAAGGCAGGCTAGCTTTATAAAGGAAAGGAGTTTATTCAGCTAACTGTTGTGGATATTCCAAGGCAAGGTACTGAAATTAGCTTGGCTCTGGTGAAGATCCTGTGTCAGATGGCATCACAGTGTGGGGAGCACACAGAGAAGGAAGAGATCACATATTTTTTTTTTTGAAGATTTATTTATTTACTTGAAACCTGGGAAGAGAGAGAGAGGTAGAGATGAAAAGAAAAGGATTTCATCTGCTGGTTCACTCCCTAAATGGCTGCAGCAGCCAGGGCTGTGGCAGAACTCCATCCAGGTCTCCCATACAAGTGGCCAGGGCCCAAGTACTTGGGCCATCTTCTGCTGCCTTCCCAGGTGCATTAGCAGGAAGCCTGATCAGAAGCAGAGCAGCCGATATGGGATGCCATTGTCTCAAGAGGTGATTTAACCTGCTGCTCCACAAAGCTGGCCCCAGAGATCACGTCTCGAAGCAGGAAGTCAGAGAACAGTTACGATCCCATAAACTCTCTGAGGGCACTCCCCTCAACTTCCCTAAGGACCTCCTCTCAGGCCCCACCTCTTTAAGGTTCCAGCTCCCAACATCAGCACATTGAGGACGAATCTCAGCCACAAAGGTTGAATTTTATTATTAAAGTTTCAAAGAAGCTACTAAAAATTCTTAGCATGCAGAAATTGATGAATTTGATTTAATCTTTATATAACATAGATTCCCATGCAGCTGTAAGGAATAATACAGATTCTATACCCAGCTTCCCTGTGTATGGTTATATAACACATTTTATTTATGCATTCATCAGCTGATGGACATTTGAGTTATTCCTTTTTTTTCTTGTGATTATGACAAATACTGCCATGAACATTTGTGTACAAGTTTTCTTCTTCTTCTTCTTCTTCTTCTTCTTCTTCTCCTTCTCCTTCTCCTTCTCCTTCTCCTTCTCCTTCTTCTTCATCTATTTGAAAGGCAGAGTTACAAAGAAGCAGAGGGGCAGAGAGTAAGATCTTCTATCCACTGGTTGACTCCCCAGATGGCCACAACAGCAGGAGCTGGGCTGATCTGAAGCCAGAAGCCAGGAGCCAGGAGCTTCCTCTGGGTCTCTCACGCAGGTGCAAGGGCCCAAGCACTCAGGTCATCTTCTCCTGCTTTCCCAGGCCTTAACAGAAAGCTGGATCAGAAGAACTGCGGGGACTCGAACTGGCACCCACATGGAATGATGGCACTGTGGACGGCAGCCTCACCCACTGCACCACAGTGCTGGCCCCCATGTACAAGTTTTTGTGAGAACACATTTTCATTTCTCTTGAGTATATATTTTAGGTTGAAATTGCTGGGTCACATGGAAATTCTATGTTTATTTTTTGAGGAACTACCAAACTTTTCCAATGATTAAAATATTTTACGTTTGCACTAGTAGAGTACAAAAGGTTAAACTTTATTTTCAGCTTTTTGAGTATGAATCATTTTTGTGGTTGTGACCTTGTATCACATTGTGTGTGTTTTTTTTTTAAAGATTTATTTTATTTATTTGAAAGACAGAGTTACACACAGAGAGAGTGAGAGAGGTCTTCCATCTGCCAGCTCACTCCCCAGATGGCGGAAACGGCTGGAGTAGTGCCGATCTGAGGCCAGGAACCAGGAGCTTCTTCCGGGTCTCCTACGTGGGTGCAGGGGCCCAAGGAGTTGGGTCATCTTCTACTACTTTACCAGGCCATAGCAGAGAGCTGGATCGGAAGAGGAGCAACTGGGACTAGAACCGGCGCCCGTATGAGATGCCGGTGCTTCAGGCCAGGGCTTTAACCCACTGCACCACAGCGCCAGCCCCACATTGTGGTTTTTAACTTGTATTTAGCTAATAACTAATGACATTGAACATATTTTCCTTTGCTTGCTGCCATTTGTATATCTTTTTTGAAAAAATATCTCTTCAACTTCTTTGAATATTTTTTCATTGAGTAGTTGGAATATTTTAAAAAGATTTATTTATTTATTTGAAAACCAGAGTTACAGAGAGAGAAGGAGAGACAGAGAGAATCTTCAATCTGCTGGTTTACTCCCCAAATGGCTGCAATGGCCCAGTGCTTTCAGGTCTTCCATGAGCCCAGCAGGGGCCCAAGCACTTGGGTCATCTTCTGCTGCTCTTCCCAGGCCGTTAGCAGGGAGCTGGGTCAGAAGTGGAGCAGCCGGGACAGGGACTGGTGCCCGTATGGGATGGTGGCACTGCACGTGCTATGCCACAGTGCCAGTCCCAGAGTGGTTTGCATTTTTTCATGTTGGATTATAAATCACCTTGCGTATTTGGTATACTAAACCTTTATCAGATATGTGATTGCAAATATTTTCTCCCTGTGTTGATAATGTCCTGTTATGAATGAGTTTTTGATTTTATGAAGCTTAATTTATTTGCTTTTTCTTTTGTAGTTCATGCTTTTAGAGTCGAATCTGAGAATCTGTCGGTAAATCTGAGATCAGGAAGATTTATCTCTATGTTTTCTTCTCAGAGTTTTATAGCTTTAGCTCTTATTTTTAGATCGCTGGTCCATTTTTAGCTAATGTTTTAATATGGACTAAGAATAAAGTCTATTTTCATTTCTTTTCATGTGTTTGATTAATAGTCCCAGAACCACATGCTGAAGATATTATTCTTTCCTCATTGAATAGTCTTGGCACCATTGTCAAAATCAGTTGGGGGGGCTGGCGCTATGGCGCAGCATGCTAAAGCCCTGGCCTGCAGCACTGGCATCCCATATGGGCGATGGTTTGAGTCATGGCTACCCTGCTTCCCACCCAGCTCCCTGCCAATGCACCTGGGAAAGCAGCGGAGGATGGTCCAAGTCTTTGGGCCTCTGCACCCATGTGGGAGACCCGAAAGAAGCTCCTGACTCCTGGCTACAGCCTGGCCCAGCACTGGTTGTTGTGACCATTTGGGGAGTGAACCAGTGGATGAAAGACCTCCACCCCACCAACCCACCCACTCTCTGTAACTCTGTCTTTTCAAATAAATAAAATAAACCTTTAAAAATAAGTCAATTGGCCTGGACCTGGCTCTGTGGCATAGTAAGCTAAGCCTCGGCCTGCGGTGCCAGCATCCCATGTGGGTGTCAGTTTGTGTCCTTGCTGCTCCTCTTCCAATCCAGCTCTCTGCTATGGCCTGGGAAAGCAATGGAAGATGGCCCAAGTGCTTGGGCCCCTGCACCCATGTTGGGGACCCAGAGGAAGTTCCAGGCTCCTGGCTTTGAGTTGGCCCAGCTCTGGCCTTTGTGGTTATTATTATTATTATTATTTTTGACAGGCAGAGTGTACAGTGAGAGATAGAGACAGAGAGAAAGGTCTTCCTTTGCCATTGGTTCACCCTCCAATGGCCGCCGCGGCCGGTGCGCTGTGGCCAGAGCAGCACACTGATCCGAAGGCAGGAGCCAGGTGCTTCTCCTGGTCTCCCATGGGGTGCAGGGCCCAAGGACTTGGGCCATCCTCCACTGCACTCCCGGGCCACAGCAGAGAGCTAGACTGGAAGAGGGGCGACCGGGACTAGAACCCAGTGTGCTGGCGCCACAGGTGGAGGATTAGCCCAGTGAGCCGCGGCGCCGGCCCCTTTGTGGTCATTTGGGGAGTTAACCAGCAGATGGAAGACCCTTCTTTGTCTCTCTGTTTCTCCCTCTCTTTGTCTATAACTCTACCTCTCAATTAAATAGATAATATCTTTTTTTAAACATTGAGATTTCACATCTTTTTTTAAGATTTATTTTATTTATTTGAAAGTCAGAGTTACACAGAGAGAGAAGGAGAGGCAGAGAGAGAGAGAGGTCTTGCATCCGCTGGTTCACTCCCCAATTGTCTACAAGGGCCGGAGCCTCACCGATCTGAAGCCAGGAGCCAGGAGCTTCCTCTGGGGCTTCCCACGTGGTGCAGGGACCCAAGGACTTGGGCCATCCTTCATTGATTTCCCAGACCATAGCAGAGAGCTGGATTGGAAGTGGAGAAGCTGGGACTCGAACCATCCCATATGGGATGCAGGCACTGCAGATGGCAGCTTTGCTCGCTATGCCACAACGCTGGCCCCATAAATAATATCTTTAAAAAAATCAAATGGCCTAAGATTTTTGGGTTTATTACTAGACACTGGTCCATTGGATTAAATGTCTAGCCTTATGCCATTACCATACTGTTTTTAATATTAAAGCTTTACAACTAGTTTTGAAATTAGGAAGTGTAATTCCTTCAATTTTGTTCTTGTTTTTTAAGATATTTTGGCTATTCAGGACCCCTTACATTTCCATATGAATTTGGGAATCCACTTTTCCATTTCTGCAAAAAAATAAAAAAAGTCATTGTAATTTTGATTTGATTGCATTTAATCTATAGATCAATTTGGATAACACTGCCATATTAAAAATGGCAAGTCAGGGGGCCGGCACTGTGGCATAGTGGGTTAAAGCCCTGGCCTGGAGCGCCGGCATCCCATATGGGCAACAGTTCTAGTCCCTGCTGCTCCTCTTCCAATCTAGCTCTCTGCTATGGCCTGGGAAAGCAGTGGAAGATGGCCCAAGTCCTTGGGCCCCTGCACCTGCATGGGGGACCGGGAAGAAGCTCCTGGCTCCTAGCTTTGGATCAGCACAGCTCTGGCTGTTGAGGCTGTCTGGAGAGTGAACCAGCAGATGGAAGACCTCTCTCTCTCTCTCTCTCTCTTTCTGCCTCTCTCTGTAACTCTGTCTTTCAAATAAATAAAATAAATCTTTAAAAAAAAGTTAAGTCTTCCAATCTATGAACACAAATGTCTTCTATATATTTAGGTCTCTTAAAATTTCTTTCAGTAACGCTTTGTATTTTTCAGTATACAAGTCTTGAGCTTCCATAGCTAAATTCATTCTTAATTATCATACCATTTTGCATGACCCTGTAAATGGAGTCCTTAATATCATTTTTGATTGCTCATGACGAGTATATAAAAGCACAACTGATTTTTGCATATTGATCTGGAATTCTTCAATTTACTGAACTTCTTTAGGAGCTGTAATAGTTACTTTGTAGACCTTTTTTGTGAATAAAATTATCTCATCTTTGAATACAGATGGTTTTACTTTTTCCTTTTCAAGCGGGATCCTTGATGATGATGATGATGATGATGATGATTATTTTATTGCCCAGTTGTCCAGGCTAGAACCTCTGGTGCAATGTTTCATAGAAGTGTCATCCTTTTCTTTGTCTTATCTCAGGGGGAATCATCCAGTCTTTCATAGTTAGCTAGGGCGTTAGGTTCCATTCCCAGTTGGTTGAGAATTTTTTTCCCCCACAAAAGGTGTTGGATTTTGTCAAGAGCTTTTACCTATTGAGATGATCATGTGCCTATCATATTAATTGATTTTTATATGTTATACCAACTTTGGATTTCTGGAATAAGTCCCACTTAATTCTGTTGTATAATCCTTTGAATAAGCTGCTGGATTTGGTTTGCAGGGTGTTGTTGAGGATTTTTTTATTTACTTCCAGAAGGGATATTGTTCTGTGGTTCTCTTTTCCTGTGATGTCATTGTTTAGTTTTGATGTCATACAGTGGGTTAGAAAGTGTTCCTTCCTCCTTTATTGTTTAGATATATTGAAGTATTGATGTTAATCTGTATTAACTCTCCTTTAAACATATGATAGAATTATAATTAATTATCAGTAAAGCTATCTATTCCTGGGTTTTCCTTTGTTGAAAATATTTTGATGGTTGATCCAATCTATTTGATATCCATGTATTCATAGCTCCTATTTCTTCTTGGTTCAGTGTTGGTAGTTTGTATGTTTTTAGAGATTTGTCCATTTCATCTAGGTTATTTAATTTATTGATATACAATTATTTATAGTATTTAATTCCAATCATTTTTTTCCTATGCAGCTGGTAGTAATGATCCCATTCTCATTCCAGATTTTAATTTGATTCTCCTTTCCTTTTTTTCTTCCCCAGGGAGACAGAGGGCTTGTTACTTTTGTTGAGTAACTCTGAGAGTCAACTTTTGATTTCTTTGATTTTCTAAGCTTTATATTCTTGACTTCTTCACAAGGTAAGTTGTTACATAGTCTTTCCATATGTCCTTGCTTCTGATATCAGGGTAATTCTTGGTTCACTATATCATTGGTTCACTAAATATCTCCCCTTCTGCTTTCAGGAAACATCTAAATATGGACAGTTGTCTATCCTGCAGTAAATTCTCAAAGCTTTTGGTATTCAGTTTAGGACACGATCCATATATGTATTGCTTGAAGTCAAGTCCAAGAGTTCATATATAAATCTATCAAACTCCTTTTTTGAGTTTCTTCCTCTTCTCAATCTCCTCAACATACCTGAATCCTAGAGTTCCCATTTCTTGCTCATCTAGCTAGAAAGCTGGGCTTTAGTTACATGCTCCTTGGTACACTGTCCATAACTGTGCCTACCCATAGAAGGACCATAGAAGAAAAAATACCAGAGTATTTCCCCCAGTCTCTCTTTAGCAGAGCTCCTCTTTTCGTTCCGCTGGGCTAGAAACTGAGAGCATCCGTTTGAAGCCTTTCTGCTGTGACCCAGTGAGCAGTTCTGGGTCGCAGGCTACAGACACACAACAGGGACATCGGAGGAAAGCAAAGTGACAAAGTCTAGTATGATTCCCTGGCAGTCTGAATTTTGGGTTTTGTAAGTTGGTCCATGCATTAGCCCAGTCATAGCTGCTTTCAGTGGGTGGAAAATGGGGTGAGCTTATTCTGTCTTGAGTTAGACCAGACTTCTCCCTTTCATTTATTCTGATTGTTTTTTTCTACCAATTCTGTGGCATGGTGATGATTAAGGGGGTGCATGTGGAGTGAAAGAAGAGTGCGTAAGGAAAAGGAAAATGAAGAACACTCACTTCCATCGTTGCATCCAAATTCAGGTGACTTTCGTTCTGCATTTAAGAGAAGCCCTTGCAAAGTAAGCATGGAAATAATACAATCTGATGTACATGTTAAAAAGATGTTTTCTGTTGCTGTTTTGAGACAATATTGCTAGAGGGAGGGAAACCTAAGAACAAAAGCAGGTTAGATATTTCCTGGTTCTTGTTTGAGAAGCAAGTTCTATTTGAGCTATTTGCTTTAATGCATTCATTCTGACTCTGAAGATGTTTGACTTTATATTTAATTGAAAGCAAAGACATAAATACATTTGTAATGTAAATATTTTCTGAGGCAAATAAGTAAGCCAAATGACTCTTTATCCATTTTCTAAGCAAAGAAATTTAATTGTGTCCTGTATTTTATATTTCAACTTTATTAAACTGAAATAATTTTCACCAGTGTAAATACTTGTCACACTGATTTATTTCTTTATTTTGTGTATTGATATCAATTTTGAAATCAATGCTGATCTTATTAAAAATTAATTGGAACAGAAGAATCATTTTTTAAGGATATATGTAAGATGATGATGTGTATATTGACTTTAATGTAAAAAAATAATTTTCACATGAATGTTTTTGTTACAATGAACCCTCTTGGGGATCGTGAGGTATAACTAAAGTCTTAGGTTGCAACTCCTACTCTAGATTTCAAGTATTAATCTCGAGGCAGCAGGGGCAATTCAATCTATCTCTGATATTTAATATTAATTCCTATTTAGTAATAACAACTGAGACCCAGCATTCATTTATTATTTCTTTTTATTTTTCTTTTTATTTTTTGACAGGCAGAGTGGACAGTGAGAGAGAGAGAGAGATAGAGAGAAAGGTCTTCCTTTGCCGTTGGTTCACCCTCCAATGGCTGCTGCAGCCGGTGTACCACGCTGATCTGAAGTCAGGAGCCAGGTGCTTCCTCCTGGTCTCCCATGCGGGTGCAGGGCCCAAGCACTTGGGCCATCCTCCACTGCACTCCCGGGCCATAGCAGAGAGCAGGACTGGAAGAGGAGCAACAGGGACAGAATCCAGCACCTGACCAGGAGTAGAACCCGGTGTGCTGGCGCCACAGGCGGAGGATTAGCCTAGTGAGCCGTGGCGCCGGCCTCATTTATTATTTCAACATATAATTATGACCACCTGTTATTTAGTGGGAATTGTCTTAAACAAGTTGAATGTAAGAGTGATTGAGACAATAGTCATGATCACAAAGCTAATATTCTAGAGTGAGGAGGACAGCAGTAAATTAAAACTGTAAAATAAAGCAATTATTAAGAAATGAGATCATAATAAAAGCTATGAAAAAAACAAGATAGTCAGTTGATAATAGTGATTGGAGAGGAGATTCCCATTGGGCTGTGCAGGATTGACACCTCTTGATATTGAGTGGAAGCTGAATGATTAGAAAAAGCCAGCCGTGGGCAGATCAAGATGGGCAAGCAATTTCAAATACTGTGAGTTGAGAAGGAGTTTGGTGGACTTGAAGAACATAGAGAAGTTCAGCCACTGTGACTGAATCATAGCAATGAATACTGGTGTTGGAATATATTGAGGCTGGAGAGATAGCCTGAGGTAGATCATAAAAGGTATGTAGGCAGGAAAAAGATGTCTGCAGTTAATTCTAAGTGCAGAGGGAAGCCATCAGCAAGATTCCAGAACTTAGCATGATCTTATTTGTATGGTTAATATGATCTGGGGCTGGTGCCGGGGCATCCCATATGGGCACTGATTCATGTCCTGGCTGCTCCTCTTCTGATCTAGCTCTCTAGAATGGCCTGGGAAAGCAGTAGAATATGGCCCAAGTGCTTGGGTCCCTCCCTGCACCCGCTGCTTGCTCCTGGCTTCAGATCAGCCCAGCTCTGGCTATTGTGACCATTTGGGGAGTGAATCAGCAGATGGAGGACCTTTCTCTCTGTCCCTTTCTCTGTCTGTAATTCTACCTCTCAAATAAATAAAATCTTTAAAATATTTTAAATGATCTTATTTATATTGTGAAGTCCACTTGTATTGCTTGAAAAGATTTGGGGGGGGGGGTCCAGCAGGAAAGGAAGAACATCTAGAGGCTACTCCAGTACTATCAGCAAAAGATGTGGGTGGTGTGGGCCAGGGTGGTAGTAGCAGATGTGAAGAGAAGTGGGTGCATAAAGGACATGTTTCTGTGGTCAAGCAGATCAGATTTGATGGTTGATTAGTGAGTATATGTAGGGGATATAGGAGGTTTAGGGGATACAGGTAAATCAAGGTTGATTTCAAAGAACTTTGCTTGAACAATTGGTTCAAAGGTAATGCCCTTTAGTTTGCTAGGGAAGACAAGGACAGAAACAGGGTTAAGAGTTCAGGGGGAGGGGTTCAGAATGGAGAGGCTATCGCCAGGAAATAGTAAAGTCGTGGGATTAGTCCATAGGCTAGATAATAATGAAGTGATGGAGGACCAGCACTGAACCATCCTCAGAGGCTGAGAAGAGAGTTCATTTTGATGGGAAGAAAACAAGGACAACGTGGTGATGTAGAATTCAAGAGAATGAAGTGTTTCAAGAAGGGAAATTGACACGAGGTCAAGTCACATGAGGACAAAGAAGTGACCTTGAGATTTACATCATGGACATTGTTGTGACCTTGACAGGTACAGTGTTAGAGGATTGGACAGGAGAAACACTTTACTGGTGTGTGTTGTGGTAAATAGAGGCACTTCTTGATAAGCTTTGCTGTTAAGGGATCAGGAAGATACATGAAGTAATATGAGGGTAACATGAGATCCGAAGGGGGCTTTCTAAAGGAATAGTTTGTGTGTTTACGCTTATTGGAATGATCCAGTAGGCAGAGGCTAATGACACAAGGTGAGTCGCAGGATAATTGCGGGCTTGAATTCCTTGAACATGGGAGGAGATAAAATCCAGAAAGTAACGGGAGGAGTGGCATTTTTAGGCACAGAGAAACTTTTTTTTTTCTTTGTAATAAGAGGAAGGCAGAGAATGTGAGTGTAGATGGAGATAAGTTAACAAAGTTGGTGGTGGGAAGTTGAGGGAGTTCCCATCTGATTGCTCTTCTTTTCTCAGGGAAGAATGAGGTGAGCTCATGAGGTATGGAGGGGAGGGGTCTGGGGTAGTTGAAGAGAAAGGGTTTCTTTTTGTTTGTTTGTTTTTTAATCTCAAAGAAAGGAAAATGTAGTAGGATTTCTGGGAACCAGTGAGTGCTCTTTTAAGATTAATGCTCACAAATTTAGAGAAAGACTAACCTATATGGTCACTGATTTTCTCCAGCAATGTGCACTTTTGGGGCAGAGGTGTTGAATAACTGTTGAGTCTAGCCTGAGTTGGGGATTAATTAAATGGGTATAACATAAGGAAAGAGGGAGAGAGTGACAGAGGGGTTAAACGCAAGTAGACTGTAATGATGACCCATGGAATCTTATCTAGAGATAAGACACAGCATCATGAGGTGAGGGGAAGGGAAGACCTTCCACTTCTTGCTGTTCCACTGAGTAATTGCTGACCTTGGCGGGAGGGAGGTGAGGAAAGGATGCATCTCAAAAATGACGTGAGGTTGACACTGAGATTTATTTTTCCTGTGTACCTTTATCAGTGATGCCAGTGCACTTGTGGCCTTCAGCGTGGAAGAATAAGGTTGCATGGAAGAAAAGATTGGAGAAAACTTCTAAGAACTGAGAAGACAGGGAACTAAGAAAACCAGTGCTTTCACAAAATGCTCCCTGGGCCGGGTTCTGTCTGAAAATGAAATAAGCACTATGGTCACAGAACAGAATTCCACACTACTGCCCAATCATTTTCTTTCTTTCTTTCTTTCTTTTTTTTTTTTTTTTTTTTTTTTAGTTTTTAAGCTTTGATTCAGTGAGAGAAATGCATAGAAGAGTGAGGGCCTTATCTAAGAGAGAGAAAAAAAGAGAAATCTGGATTCATACTGAGCACCAGGAGCCAGCCACGTGGCGGAGCATGCAGGCCAGCAAGCATGGGTAGGGTTGCCCGAAGACCAAGCGCCCTGGAGGCTCAGGGGCAGTAAGCCCCCCACACTGGCAAAAGGCCAAAGAAAAGGACGGGGCCAAAAAGTCCAGTCATTTTCACCACTGCTGTCAGTGCTGAGGGCTTTAGCCCATGTTGGAGCAGTGTTAGCGAAGCCTAGCGGCACTCAGAGAAAGTTGCTTGCTCACATCCACCCTTCCAGGGCCACATTCTCAGTTAAAGCTTAAAGCTTACAATCCTCCAAGTCTAACCATGAAAGACATCGTTTGAAAATTTCAAATCCTTAGGGTCATAGGATGCGCTGTATACAAATGAGGAATTGGGTGCCGATCCTCAGCTGTTCTCTGGGGGAACTAAACTTGCTCTAAGTGCCATGTTCTTTTAGGTTGTAGCGAGACACATTTATTACAGGGGGCCTTGAGTCAGTATTGGAAAACGGTTTTCTCTAAATCATAGTACTGTAGCTGAAGGACAGTGAGGTTATCTGATGGTTTCAGAAGCTCTGCAGATTTCATTCTCTGTCTTCCAACGTCATTTAGAGAAATAAAACAATTATTTAGAATGTGAGAATTAGAGTAGTGTATCTTGTATAACAGGTGTTGGAGATCTGCAGTCTGGGGTTAGTTTGGTCCCCCTGGTTACCTCCTACAATGTCCTTTTATGGTGCTTTTTGGCTCTCATACAACTCTGCTTCGTGTATGAGTATCTGAAAGACTCTAACCAGGGGCTCCTTGCTGGCCACACGGACAGAGCTGAAGTTGCTGCCCATAGGACTGTCAGCTCTGGTGGGAGGAGGAAGATGACATAAATGAACAGAGACACAGTTAGTGTATTGAACGTGGTAAGTAATGGCGAAAAGGCAGGTGGGAGAGGAGACAAGGGAGGGAGGCAAGAATGAGATGTTCTCCTTCTTTCTAGGGTCTGCTGGGTAGGCCTCTGAGAAGATGACATTTGAGAGGAGCTGGGCAGGATGTGAGAGAGGATCTAAGCTCCAGGAGGGATTGGAGAGTTCAGCACATTTGCACCCAAGTTTCCCAGCCCCCGGTTCCTCTTGCTTTCCTCAAGCATGGCGTGCTGTTCCACCTCACATTTTGATGCATGGCTCCCGAATGTCTGCCCTGACTCTGGATGGTCTCTCACCTCCAACACCAAATCCCACAGGGAGCCATTCTCAACTCCTCTGTGCGAGGAGTGCAATGGAATTCTCCCCTCATTGCCCTTCTTTTGTACTCCTTCAGACTGCTACTATGATACCTATAAAATGTTAGTACCTTTTCAGTTAGTATACTTAATTTCTGCTAATGCAAAGCAGTAAGATCCTTGAGGGTAAGAACTGCGTCCTTATTCATGTTTGCATTTTTCATGGGGCTGGATGCATCATAGGTACTAAATCTTTGCTTGAAAAAAAATGAAACTTGAGGCAAGGGCCAGCGCCGCAGCTCAATAGGCTAATCCTCCACCTTGCGGTGCCGGCACACCGGGTTCTAGTCCCGGTCAGGGCACTGGATTCTGTCCCGGTTGCCCCTCTTCCAGGCCAGCTCTCTGCTGTGGCCCAGGAGTGCAGTGGAGGATGGCCCAAGAACTTGGGCCCTGCACCCCATGGGAGACCAGGAGGAAGCACCTGGCTCCTGGCTTCAGATCAGCGCGGTGCACTGGCTGCAGCGTGCCAGCCGCGGCGGCCATTGGAGGGTGAACCAATGGCAAAAGGAAGACCTTTCTCTCTGTCTCTCTCTCTCACTGTCCACTCTGCCTGTCAAAAATAAAAAAAAAAAAGAAACTTGAAGCAATAAAAAGCAATGGTCAATGGAGCCACCAAAAGATGGGAGAAACCTTAAGGGTGTGCGGCTAAGGGGAAGCAGGCAGTCCAAAACTGCTACATCCTCTGTAATTCCGAGTCTGCGACAGTAGGGAAAAAGGCCAATGCCTATCTAGAAATGTCCTTTTAGGGCACATGGTATTGATAATTTCACATGGTGCCTTACAATTATTTGGCTACATGTTCCAGGTTTCCCTCTCAGATGTTGGCCGTCTTGGCACCTGCCATCAGATACCAGAGAAACAGGGTGTAGCAGGTGCTCAACAGGTATTTGTTGAGTTGAGAGTGTTTATAGTTGTTGATGAAAAAAGAAATCCTTTTTATAAGGAAAAAAGGGAATTCTACCTTCTAGGGTCTCATTTATATCTACAGCAAAGCCTGACTCTGGACAATCACAAATACCCTGTGTATGCAAAAATAAAATGTGAATCCAGGAACATATTTTTTCTAGTTTCTCTTCCTCAGCTCTGCTAGGCATCTGTAGGTTTAAAAGCAGTTCAAAGTGGGGTACGGAGGAAAGCAGTCCACTTACAGTATCTCAGCTGGATCCCCCTCCCTCTGCCCAAGGCTCAAATGCGATTTGGACACCAACACACCACGCTCTGAGCTTTGTGTGAAGTAAATGTCAGGCTGAAATGGGAACCTGGAGCGGGTCAGTCTCCTTTTGTCGAGCTTCTGCTTCTTGTCAAACCGCTGGGCTGCACGTTGTCGCTCTTGTTTGTCACTGATAGCCTATCACAAAGCCCCTTCTGTTAGGGTGCCTACCCGAAACTCCTAGGAGCCAGCAGAGCAGACACACCAAGGTGGAGCCACCTTCCAGAAACCTCCCGCACACAATAGCCGCTGCTGTCACAGCGGCACAATCGACTGCGTCTTAGGGTGGTATATTTTTTCCCATCATATGCATGACAGAAAGTCTAATGGGCCTTGCTAGTTTCTTGAGTAGCTTTTAAGGCCCTATAAAATGGCCCGTTATCAGTTTCATCAGTGTTCCCAAGATGTCCACCTGGATGTCAAGAGAGCCCTGCAGTCACAGGGTGTTTAGTCTTCTCGTCAGCAAGGGGCAGCTAGCAAGGGGCTGAAAAAATTAGGCTGGGAAACTTTTTGCACCCTAGAAGGAAGATGCAATAATAATGGCACTTTGTCGTGAGTTAATATTCCTCCAACTCCCTTTGGATCAAACTAGTGCTTTTATTTCACAACCTTTAAAAAAATGGAAGGATGAAGTAGACTATATTATATTGTATAGAGCTGGACCATGTGCCTCGATAAAGAATCTGTATCACTTTTGTTAACAATAGAAATATTAAAAACATGACATGATTTGATACCCAATTTTGGGATATGTAATTCCTTAACTTACATTTTCTTCCGGGATAGAAGAATAGTGAAATGACATTATAATGAAGCCATTTTTAAAATCACCACTGAGACTTGTGAGTTTGTGCCATTTTCAAAGGCTGAAATATTGATGTAAAATGGAAAAAGCTTTTTGGCATGCAGAAAGAAAAATAATATCTGACCCAGGTAATGCAATCCCTCTAGCAGAGCTTCCTGTAAGAAGCTAAATGATTTTTGCATATACTAGCTCCTAGTAATATTTCCTAGAATTCCTAATCTTTTGGTTTTTCCTCCTGAGGTGGAAAATACTATTTAGGGCTCCTTACTAAGTATAAGGTTTTAGGAGTCTCCTGTTTTCTGTTCTTATTGAACATGATTCTCCATCATGAATTCAACCATGAGGACTAGTTTCTTTTTTTTTCCCTAAGGCTAGGGGCAATTGCCGTCAGTCTGGGGTCCCCTGTCATCTAATGTCAAATTGGATGGGGTCACATGTTCCCAGGCCTTGGAGTCGGTGCATCTTTGCTGCTGATCACAGCATCCTTGTGCAGGGACGGCACCTTCTCATTCACTCTTGCATGTTGCTAACTCCTTGTCACTCAGGACCTCTGTCACATTGGGAGGCCCGCTCCATTGCCCTCCTCTATGCTTTATGTGTGTGCAAATGCTTGGGATGCTTTTAAACTGCAGGTCGGTGTGCAAATCCTGGAGGCTGCCTGTGTCCCTTGTCCTCAGTGCTCAGTGCGGTTCTTCTTCTCTGGCTCCACAGGGATCTGTCTGCCAGGGACACGGTGCAGGGCGCGGCTCTCCAAGACCCGAGATCCCTGCTCTCCTAATTTGCTCTGTGTGCGTCGTCCTCCCACACTGGGGAAGCTTTCTTAAGTCTTGGGAGAAAGACCTCTCTGAGACTATCATGATATTTCGTGCGTTGTCTCTAGGGATTAGACCAGGAGATCAAAGCAGTAAGATTAGCCACCCTTTCTCATCATGACTTCCTCTCTTCTGGGCAGTGAACTGAGAGTGGATCCAACTGTCTGCCTGGCTGGGCACAAGGAAAAGGGGCAATAGGGTGAGGGCCAGCAATCACACGTAGCTCAAAATGTCATCCTGCCATTGGTGGCACGTTGCTTTTTACTGGGAATGGTGTTCATCCACCTAATCCATAGTGTCATGGGGGCACTTTTATCTGCTTTCTCAAATAAAATCCAGGAACTCAAGCAAAAAGCTGGCATTGCTCTAGCAGCCTTTATTCTTCACAATGTCTGGGAGAATTTGTTTGCTTAGGGCCTGAATCATTCTGTAAATGTCGGTGGTCACATTGCAAATGCCTGTTATATCGTTTGAGATTCTGCTGAAATGATACTTGTTATACTTATTTAT
This sequence comes from Oryctolagus cuniculus, assembly GCF_964237555.1. NCBI lineage: Eukaryota > Metazoa > Chordata > Mammalia > Lagomorpha > Leporidae > Oryctolagus > Oryctolagus cuniculus. The sequence continues at coordinate 71,432,161 of NC_091439.1, forward strand.
GAAAATCATGGTCAGGTGTCTGCAATGCTGGTCTGCATAATCATGCATAGAATAACAGATAAATGTCATGGGATCCTAGGTAATGATCATGAAGACACCTTGTACCAGACTGTAGGTTGAGCTGTGATACAGGACAGTGCTTCTCAGTGGGGTCTCCAGGCCAGCTTTATCAGCATCATCTGGGAACCTGCTGCAAATGCAAGAAACTCTGGGGTGAGGTCTACATATCTGAGCTTTAATAAGCCCTCTGTGTGATTCTGGGAACCTTTGCACTAGGTGATAGTTAATTGGTTCAAGTGAGTGATATTAGAGAGGTGGATTCATTTCTTGAGTCAGTTTTCTCACCTAGGGTTAGGAACTATTCTCTACTTAAGTGGGAACAGAACCCTTTTGTTTTATTCTACTTAGATCCAAGTATACAGGGCTGGCACTGTGGCGTATTGGATTAAGCCTCTCCCTACAGTGCTGGCATCCCATATGGGTGCTGGTTCGAGTCTCAGCTGCTCCATATCTGATCCAGCTCTCTGCTATGGCCTGGGAAAGCAGTGGAAGATGGCCCAAGTCATTGGGCCCCCTGCACCCATGTGGAAGACCTGGAAGAAATTCTTGGCTCCAGGTTTTGGATAAGCTCAGCTCTGGCCATTTAGGCCAACTTGAGAGTGAACCAGCAGATGTAAGGCCTCTCTCTCTCTCTTTCTCTCTCCCTCTCTCTCTCTCTGCCTCTCCTTCCCTCTGTGTTTAATTCTGAGCTTCAAATAAAAAATAAATCTTAAAAAAATGAACCAAGTATCAACACATTCCCTTGGTTTTCTGGTTATAACATAGAACTTTGGTCTTATCCTTTGACTTATAAAGAATAGGAGCATGGCCAAATGTTCTATTTATGGCACATTCCATAAGAGGCAATATGGCAATATAGGTAAGGTTGCAGGTTCCCTGGAAAGACAGTCTGTGGTCCAATCATGAGCTCCACATCTTAATCTATGACCTTGTCAAGGTTTCAGCTTCTCAGTGCCTTAGTTTTCTCATCTGTAAAACGAAGATCATGCTGTAATAATCCCTAACTCGTAGAGCTAGAGTGAGAAGACATTCAGGAAAAGAGATGACACAGGCTGGATGCTTACAGTAGGACTCAGCATTTGTTAGTGCTAATAAACGTTAGCATGTTTTGAGTCAAGTGCATGCTAGGTGCAGTTCAAAGTGTCAGAGCAGAAACAGGTATCATATCTGCCTTGAAGGAGATTGTTATTAAAAGAGGAAGAAACAGGCTTGCAAACTTTTAATTTATTTTTATATTTTTTATTTTATTTTTTTTTAAGATTTATTTATTTCTTTATTTGAGAGGTAGAGTTACAGACAGAGAGAGGGAGAGAGAGAGGTCTTCCTTCCGTTGGTTCACTCCTCAGATGGCCGCAATGGTCGGAGCTGTGCCGAGCTGAAGCCAGGAACCAGGTGCTTCTTCCCGGTCTCCCACATGGGTGCAGGGGCCCAAGACTTGGGCCATCCTCCACTGCTTTCCCAGGCCACAGCAGAGAGCTGGATTGGAAGAGGAGCAGCTGGGACTCGAACCAGCACCCATATGGGATGCTGGCACCGTAGGGAGAGGATTAACCTACTGCGCCACAGTGCCAGCCCCTTAATTTCTTTAAAAAAAAAAAAAAAAGGTCTATTTACTTATTTGAATGTAAGAGTTACAGAGAGAGGGAGAAAAAGAGCGAGAGTGAGAGAAAGCGAGAGCGAGAGCGAGAGCGAGAGAGAGATAGAGAGAGAAAGACCGATCTTCCATCCACTGGTTCACTCCTCAGATGGCTGCAATGGCCAGGATTGGGCCAGCCAGGAGCCAAGAGCTTCATCCAGATCTCCCATGCGGGTGCAGGGCCCAAGCACTTGGGCCCTCCTCCACTGCCTTTCTGGGCCACAGCAGAGAGCCGGACTGGAAGAGGAGCAGCCAGGACTGGAACCAGCATCTATATGGGATGCCAGCGCCGCAGGCGGAGGCTTAGCCTATTTATGCCTCAGTGCCAGCCCCCATGTGATATATTTTAATCTATCTGAACTACTTAATTTTTTAAGTGTCTCTTTCAACAGTTTAATTCTTTATGTCTCAGAAGTGTTAAATATGAGGAAATAATACTAAAGAAGTCATATGGTTTGCCACAGGGGGAACCGCATGATATTCAAACATATAGCAGGAGAGAGAATTGTAATTTAAGGCCTTGCCATTTTTCCCACCTCCCTTCCATCTCTGCTGCATTGAATTAACCACATTGCCATCTTCTCTCTTAAAACAAGCAAAAACTCAAAAAGCAAAACAGAAAATGAAAAAGCACCAAACTCACTGCTTTCATCAAAGAACTCTACAGAGTGAGAGAGGCCCTCAGAACGGGAACCCGGAGCTCCTGTGTGCTCGTGCTGGGGCTCGGATTCAGTGCAGCAAGCCGACTCTCTTCCTGAGCGTCAGTGCTTCCCTTCCTCCTCCCTTTCTGCCATTTGCTCTTTCCTCCTCCCATCTGTCGCTTGATCCTTCCTCGCTCTTTATTTATTCAAGAGGTAGAGATACACACACACAGAAACTGAGACAGACAGAGAGGGGCTCCCCTCCTCTGGTTTATTCCCCAAATACCTACAACCATCAGAGTAGGGCCAGGGCCAGGAGGCAGGAACCCTCCCACGAGGTTGGCAGGAACCTAATTATGGTAGCCACCACGTGTGCCTCCCAGAGTCTGCACTGGCAGGAAGCCGGAACCAAGAGCTGGAGCAGGACTTGAACCCAGCTACCTTGATGTGGACACAGGCCTCTTAACTGCTCGGCTAGGCGCCTGCTCCTATCTTATCACTCAAGTCTCAGTCATTTAAAATGGTCTCATTCATTTGAACAGTTTCTCAGTCTCATCCAAAGACTCAATTTATTGAGGCAAAGAAGTAAAGAGTAAGCTATTTATCATTATGTAATAATTTATTTTATAGGTTTTTATATAAATAAATTTAGCTACATGCTATCATTTGTGCAGGAAATATACTTTTCAAAGCAAAAAAGAAAAAAGCAAAGAGAAAAATTATCTTGTTGGGGAGCAAAGGATTTTATTTTGCATCACGTCTTTGGAGAGGAAATTAATCTTTCACCAGCCTTGCATAAAAGCCTGTATTTGAGGGCACATAAGGCAGAGGAATCAGTGACGGCAGGATTTATCGGCCCTACTGATGGGCTGAAATTAATTAGCAGGCATACGCTGCCTTTGAAAACAAAGAGCAACGCTGATTGGCTCTCCAGTTATGCCCATGGTGGAGAAATGTGTAAACACATTGTATATTTCCCTCTGGTTCTGACACTGACACGATCCATAGGTCAACAGAGCAGACAACATTTCAACTGTTAGAAGATTTTTTCCTGAGTCTTCTGGGAATGGTAAAACAGGATACACTCTTTTCTTCTCATTTCCCTTCGTGAAAGGTGCTCTCTTCTTTGGGGAACACATGATAGTCGCTGGGCACACAGATAGGTCCTAACAATGCTGTCCTGACATTTAAGCATTTCACCTGCTATGCAGTACAGGCTGTTTGTCCTTTTAAACTTGGCTGCTGGGCCAAATGCAAAGGAACCACTGTGTGACTTTTCGCTTATCTTCTGTACGCAAGCCTACAAAGTTAGTGCTTGAGTGTGTCAGGTATCACCTAGGGACTTAAGAATGAAGCTTTTTACAGTTAACTCAATCCCATGACCTGTACTACACAGCCTTTGATTTGAAGGCAGTTGAGTTAACCGCCAAGACAGCCCTCTACATGAATCGGAATCAAATTTACCTGGAATGTGGGCACACAATAATTCCTGGTCTGCTACATAATGGCTTTAGGCATACTCCATTACACACAGGAGTGCATTTGCTGGTGGGAAATAGCAAGGCTTTTCTCCTCGTATGAGGGGACTTCAGAAAGTTTGTGGAAAGATGAAACTGGATGATACATTTGGTGCAAACAGTTTTTTGAAATTCATGTGTATTCAGGATCTTCTGAAAATCCAAGGTAAGTGGATATGATGAAAAAACTATGCATGAATTTCAAAACTTTTTTGTATGCCAACAAACTCATCTTTTAATTACATTTTCATACAAACTTTTCAAAGTACCCTTATATATACTGCCTCAGCAGGGCTGGTTTTCTGATCATTCTATCAATAGCAACAGAAAACATGAGGATATCTAGAAGTAATGACACTCATCACTGCCTATGTCTTTGGTGGGTCACACGGGTAGCAGATCAGCAGAGTGGGCCTCGTGTGTCCTGTCTCATACTGCACGTGCATAGCAAATGAGCAGGATTCTTTTTAAAAAAGTATTTTGTGTTTTTAAAGATGTGTTTATTTCTTTGAAAGGCAGAGTTAGAAAGAGAGAGAGAGCCAGAGAGAGAGAGAGAGAGCGCGCTTCCATTCCATCCACTGGTTCAGGATGAACCAGGAGCATGGAACTGCATCTGAGTGTCCCACGTGGGTAGCAGGAGCCCAAGCACTCAGGCCATCTTCCTTCCCAGGTGCATTAGCAGGGAGCTAGATCCGAAGTGGAGCAGCCAGGACTTGAACTGGCACTCAGATATGGGATACCAGTGTCGCAGGCAGTGGCTTACCCTGGTGCACCACAGTGCTGGTGCCTGACCAGGAGTCTTTGCTTTTGTTATCAACGTGAGGTTCTTGGATGCTGTAGTTGTAGAAATTGACAAGTGGTCAAACCTTAACCCAGAGGAGGCTTGCTTGGGGCTTATGCACAAGCACAAGGAAGACAGGGTAGTGTGGTGAGGTTCCACCGACTCGCTGCCTGAAGGGGGCTGAGCAGGGGTTGTAGGGGCTTGGGGAGCTGTGCCTCATGCGCTGGGTCTCTGGCTGGCCCCGCTCAGCGCCTGGCACTTTGGTTTGAACCTGGCTGGGTGCCCCAGGCAGGCTCTGTTGTACTGAAAATGGCAGGGTCGTTAAGTCCCGCCTCCCCAGCAAGGCCACCTCTCAGTCAAGTGGGCTATTCTTGGCAGGCACCGAGGCTGGGAAACCCCCTAACAGTGCCGAAGGGGGTTGGGGGGAGTGTCTTTGGCCTTGGAGTTTAGGAGCTTCTCGCTCTCCATTGGCTGGGAATTGGGTGGAGTGGTTTGGGGGTTGCAGCTGGGCAAATGGATACCCAATCGGGTCAGAGATGCTGGAAACCTGGTCAGGTCGGGATGGGCTTGATTTTGTGAATTCAGTCAGGCCTGTTTCTCACCAACTCCTTAGGTCCACTTTGACTTTCAAATACACGTTTCCTTTCTTCTGGCCAAAGCTCTTCATTTGTTCTTTAAAAATTCTACTTCAGTGGCAGGTTTTCTTCTTTGGAGAGACATTTCGGTAGCCTCCCAAGGAAATTTGGCTTATTTTTAATTTGAGTGGTTTGTCAAAGAGATTCTATATTAAGGGTCTTCTCAACCTCAGGAAATAAACCAGTTTCTACATCTGCATTGTAGCAATATATATTTTAATATTAATACTGATCCTCATTTAACTAATAGCAGGCATCAAGTGTTAAGATAATAAACTCATACTAGTGTAGATTGCAATAAAAGTATAAATCCTATCTTGGATTACTAGCAAAGAGACAAATTTTTTTCAAATATAAAGTTGCAATCTTTTAAGCACTATAACATGGTTGAAGTACACAGAACAATGAACAATTTGCTGTATAATCGCAATGTAAAGTTGATAAGCTAAACTAAAACACCATCTATATGAATATATTCACAAAATCATAATTGAATATATGCATAACCCTCATTCCCCAGGAAACACAAGGAGTTAGCCTTGCACTATGTGGGCAATTCTTTGTTAATAACTAGTTGAGTTCTCTTATAGACTGTAATTCATTTGGAAAAGGGGCACATAATACATAATATTATGAGGGAAATTTTAAAAAATGACATGATATGTACTTGGGCTTCTTATTCCTGTTGGGATCAATTTGGGAAACTTTCTCAAGTCAAAGAAAATCTTAAGGAAGAACTATACATTTGTATTACACTAGAATGAGAAATAATGTAGGGTTGGTGTGGTGGACATTGGGTTAAGCCTCCTCCTGCTATGCTGGCATCCCATATAAACGCTGGTTTGTGTCCCAGCTGCCCCTCTTCCTATCCAGTTCTGTGCTGCGGCCTGGGAAGGCAGTGGACGATGGCCCAAGTTCGTGGGCTTCTGCACCTGCATGGGAGATATAGAGAAAGCTCCTGGCTCCTGGCTTCAGATTAGCTCAGCTCTGGCCATTGTGGCCATTTGTGGAGTGAACCAGTGGATGGAAGACCTTTCTCTCTGTCTCTCCCTCTCTCTGTCTGTAACTCTACCTCTCAAATAAATAAATAAATCTTTTAAAAAAATAAATCATGTGTGGGGTTGGCATGGTGGCACAGTGAGTGAAGCCACGTGAGACAGCAGCATTCCATATGGGTACCTCTTTGAGTCCTGGCTGCTCCAGTTATGATCCAGCTCCCTGCTACTGCACCTTAGAAGGCAATGGGAGATGACTCAAGTGCTCTTGGCTTTGGCCTGGTCCAGCCCTGGCCATTGTGGTCTTTTGGGGAGTGAACCAGTTGATGGAAGCTCTCTCACTCTCTCTCTGTCTCTCATTCTATCTCTGTATGTCTGCCTTTCAAATAAATAAATATTTTTAAAAAAGAAATAATGTACCTGATAAATAAATAAAATTTGTTATGTTTTAGAATAAATATTTAGATAGCAAGGATTTTGAGTTTCAAGCACATAGTAAATCATCTTTAATAACTATGATATATGTTTTCAAAATTCTGATATTACAAGTTGTTAGAATTCTTGCTTTTCATCATTCGGCATTTTATTTATTTTTTTTAAAGATTTATTTATTTACTTGAAAGTCAGAGTTACACACACACACACACACACAGAGGTCTTCCATTCGCTGGTTAACTCCCCATATTGCCACAACAGCTGGAGCTGTGCCAATCCGAAGCCAGGAGCCCCTTCCAGGTCTCCCACATGGGTGCAGGGGCCCAAGGATTCGAGCCATCTTCCACTGCCTTCCCAGTGGCTTAGCAGAGAACTGGATCAGAAGTGGAGCAGTTGGGACATGAACCGGCGCCCATATGAGATGCTGGCACTGCAGGCAGCAGCTTTACCTGATACACCACAGCGCTGGCCCCAGTCATTCAGCATTTTAAAACCAACTCTTTGGAGCAGGCATTTAAGCTAGTGGTTAAGATGGCTGTGTCCCGTATCAGCTATGTGGGTTTCACCAACTCTGGCTCCTGCATCTAATTTCCTGCCAATGGAGACTCTGTGAGGCAGTGGCGATGGCTCAGTTTACTTGGTTTCCTACCACCCACATGAGAACCTATATTATTTTCCTGAACCCTGGCTCTGCCCCAGCCATTATGGGCATTTGGGAAGTGAGCAGTAGATGGGAGCACTCTCCCCCCCCACCCCCACTCCTGCTTCTCAAACAAATACATAAATTTTTAAAAAATCTTTGAGACAGGAGTAGCTTCTTTTTCTTTAATAACAATTTAAAATGCACTTTGATGCTGGACTGCTTCCCCTAAAGACATTATGACTGATCAAATATATTACACAGCCATCATAAATTCTGGTGAGAATATTTTCCAAAGGTGGTACAATGGTTTGCATGTATGTGTCCCTTAAAAATTCCTATGTTGAAATCTTATCATCAAGGTGATAGTTTTAGAAGATGAGACTTTGGGGAGGTGATTAGTCCTGGAGAGCTCTGTCCTCATGAATGGGATTAATACTCTCCTAAGACAGGTGGAGGGAGCTAGCCAGGCTCTTCAGCCATTTCATCTCCTTTGCCTTGTGAGGACCCAGCATTGGTTCCCCTGTCCCCTCCCACCACGTGCAGTCATAGCGTTGGCCTCCTTGCAGAGGACATAGCAACAAGGTTCCAGCAATCTGCTGTGGGCCTATATAAAGCATGGGGGAAGGTTGGCTTTGCTCTCTGCCCACCCGCTTTTCCTGGGACACTTGATCTACAGCTGTCAGTGCTTCTGGTTCTCATGTCTTGAAATTATCACAAGTTTTCCTGGGGTTCCAAGTGGCACACAGCAAATCATGCGACTTCTCTGCCTCCATAATTGTGTGAGTCAATTCTTTATGCTAAATACCATTCTCTTTCTAACCTCTTCCCTTCTTCCTCCTCCCTTTCTTCCTTTCCTTTCTTTGCTTTCTTCCTGTCAAATCTATCCATCCATCCTGTTGGTCTGTTTCTCTGGCAAAGCCCAACTAATACAATCCCTATTACTAAAGCAACTGTATCACTGCTAAAACGCCCTTCAGGCAAGACCTTGGAAGGCAATATACACATGATGCCATATAATAACAGATAATCACTAACATTAGATTTTATATCATTCCTCTGAATGGCTCTTACAATCAGCAGGTGACTAAGTTCAATTCTTACACAGGTCTAGACTACAGAACCAACTGCCTTATGATTGTGATAGCTGTTTAGGGTGGTTACTCATTCATTGATATTTGGTATGAGTCCCACTACTGTTAGGCAGCAGGTGTTGGTTCTATAATCTCTGCACAAGAGTCAACATTCTTCATTTTGTTTTATCACAGTCAGTGGCTTCTACGAGTGGGTAAAATTTTATAGTGCTGTGAAACGGATTGAAAGGCATCAGAATATTTCTGAACAAAGTTTCCCAATAAAAATAGCTAACATTTCTTAAGTGTATACCATGTGCCACAGTGCTAGATATTTTATAAGGAGTATCTCATCTTATACCTATGACTAATTTAATCCTTCAATCAATCATTATAACAATAAATATATCTGTTTTATAGAAGAAAAATGGCTATAGTAATACAGTTATTAACTAGTTGATTAGAAATTCAAATTCAGGTTTTACTCCAGAATATCTGTTTTTAAGTGCTATGTCAACACCAGGCAATGAGCAAACATTAGTGAGGCTCTTTGGATGAGATTAGAACTTCAAATGAAATGAAGCTTATTGTTGAATAGATATTAGCAATAGAATTAACGTAGGTTGAAGGGATAGGAAACAAGATTAGAATTCCGAGTTGTGGTTCAATTGAACTGGATGTGACAATTATAAATAAGCATTTTTTATGATCCATTTTCTTTTTTTTAAATTTTTTATTTAGTAAATATAAATTTTCAAAGTACAGTTAATGGATTACAATGGCTTCCCCCCCCATAATTTCCCTCCCACTCACACCCCTCCCATCTCCCGCTCCCTCTCCCATTCCATTCACATCAAGATTCATTTTCAATTATCTTTATATACAGAAGATCAGTTCAACATATATTAAGTAAAGCTTTCATCAGTTTGCACCCACACAGAAACACAAAGTAAAAAATACTGTTTCAGTACTAGTTATAGCATTACTTAACATTGGACAACACACTAAGGACAGATCCCACATGAGAAGTAAGTACACAGTGACTCCTGTTGTTGACTTAACAATTTGACACTCTTGTTTATGGCGTCAGTAATCTCCCTAGGCTCTAGTCATGAGTTGCCAAGGTTATGGAAGCCTTTTGAGTTCGCCGACTTCGATCTTATTCTGACAGGGTCGTAGTCAAAGTGGAAGTTCTCTCCTCCCTTCAGAGAAAGGTACCTCCTTCTTTGATGGCCCCTTTCTTTCCACTGGGATCTCACTTGCAGAGATCTTCCATTTAGGTCTTCCTTTTTTTTTTTTTTTTCTCTCCAGGGTGTCTTGGCTTTCCATGCCTAAAATACTCTCATGGGCTCTTCAGCCATATCCGAATGCCTTAAGGGCTGATTCTGAGGCTAGAGTGCTATTTAGGACATCTGCCATTCTATGAGTTTACTGTGTATCCCGCTTCCCATGATGGATTGTTCTCTCCCTTTTTGATTCTATCAGCTAGTATTAGCAGACACTAGACTTGTTTGTGTGATCCCTTTGACTCTTAGACTTATCAGTGTGATCAATTGTGAACTGAAATTGATCACTTGGACTAGTGAGATGGCATTGGTACAAGCCACCTTGATGGGATTGTATAGGGATCCCCTGGCATGATTCTGACTCCACACCATTTGGGGCAAGTCCGATTGAGCATGTCCCAAATTGTACATCTCCTCCCTCTCTTATTCCCACTCTTATATTTAACAGGGATCATTTTTCAGTTAAAATTTAAACACCTAAGAATAATTGTGTGTTAATCACAGAATTCAACCAATAGTACTAGAACAAAACAAAGAGAAAATATTAAAATGGATAAAGTATTACATTGTACATCAACAGTCAGGACAAGAGCTGATCAGGTCACTGTTTCTCATAGTGTCCATTTCACTTCAACAGGTTTCCCCTTTGGTGCTCAGTTAGTTGTCGCTGATCAGGGAGAACATACGATATTTGTCCCTTTGGGACTGGCTTAATTCACTCAGCATAATGTTTTCCAGATTCCTCCATCTTGTTGCAAATGACTGGATTTCGTTGTTTTTGACTGCTGTATAGTATTCTATAGAGTACATGTCCCATAATTTCTTTATCCAGTCTACTGTTGATGGGCATTTGGGTTGGTTCCAGGTCTTAGCTATTGTGAATTGAGCTGCAATAAACATTAATGTGCAGACAGCTATAAATAAGCATTTTTTAAAAAGATTTATTTATTTGAGAGAGTTACAGGGAGAAGTAGAGACAGAGAGCGAAAGGTCTTCTATCCAGTGGTTCACTCCCCAAATGGCTGCAACTGCCAGAGCTGAGCCATCCAAAGCCAGGAGCCAGGAGATTCTTCCAGGTCTCTCACGTGGGTGCAGGGGCCCTAGAACTTGGGCCATTCTATGCTGCTTTCCCAGGCACACTAACAGGAAGCCTGATTGGAAGTGGAGCAGCCAGGACTTGAACTGGTGCCCATATGGGATGCCAGCACTGCAGGTCAGGGCTTTAACCCGCTGCGCCACAGCACCGGTCCTAAAAAACATAAATCTATCAACACATAGCAAAAACTGATGTTCTAATCGCCATGCAATTCAGTGTAAAAATTCTATCACACTCAAAGCAATTGTTTCAAATAAAGGAACTGCAGAGAAGCTCACCAAGAGTGTATAACTGATGAAAGTAGTTTTCTACTGCCCAGAAAAGAGTATTGCAAATACAAATCAGAATATTGATACTGCTTTTAAACTCATGATTTTACTCTGAAGAAGTTGGGATGAACTCAAAAAGAAAATGCTTCAAAAACAAAAAAACAGCAATACAATTCAAATGTCTGGAGAAAGTTGTCTGGACATGGGCAATTGTAAATGAAATAGTCTTGACATAAAGGCCAATTGTAAAAAATGTTGGAAGGTGGCTATAAAATTAAAAGCATTATAAACATGAATTAAATATTTTCTAACACCAGATTCATAAGTATAAATCCCTATATGATCTGATTTATTGTAAACTCTTACAGTATGACACCAATAAAACCATTCTATATCAAAAGGGACAAACCTTAGTACCTTCCCCATATGCCATGTGTGAGAGGCAGTTTCATGCACCTGTTGTGGGTGTGTTTTCTTTACTAATGCAGGAAATTCATGTATGGAAAAGCCACATAGATACAATTTATCTACGGTTTAAAATCTTTTTGCATACATAGTTAGTTCTAGATTATCAGGATAGCTAAGTCAGAAAAAAGTGCTATACAAAAGGCCAAAACAGGTATAATTTTTAAAAGATTTGAAAGAGCAGTTTCTGGAAGTATTACAGAAACTTATTACTTTGTTTTATGTGTGCAAATATCAGATATGAATAGATAATGAAAGTTTTGATCATACTCAATAGTTCCATTTATTTTCAGGGAAAACACTAGTGTATGAATTTAGACTAAAATTTATATCCACACAGTCTTTGCTATCTGCGTGTGTTGAAAAGTAATATATTTTATATGAATAATATAGATAATATCTCAACACTTAAACTAAGCATACTGTTTTGTAAATTAAAAAATAAGAGTGTGTAGGAAAATAGTGAAATGTGGAGAAAATGTCTAAGACCTGCCAACAAGGAATAATACTATTCCACAATTAATTCTACTACCATGTCTGACATGGCCTGGATATGAAACCCTATCTCGTACGTACGTGTCCATTTGCATCATAAAAAGGCAGAATAAAACTGCTTACTTTGTGACAGGAAGTGCCAAGAGGTTTTTCCTCACTATTTTCCTAAAATGTTATGATAAATATTGCTGTTTTTAACAGGATCCTCACACTGATTGATGTCATTTTTACCAACTTCTTCTAGCTTCCCCTTGAAGAGACCTACTGAAGCCTGTGGCCGAAGAATTTGAAAGTGTTACCCCCAAGGATTGAAACTATTGTCATTTTTTCCCTCGAAATCTCTTGCTCCTTAGGGATTGTTTCTCGTTTAATTTATTGCTCTGTGTTCTAAAAAGCAGAGAGAGATTACAAACTCCATTTTGCAACCGTATTAAATATAAGTTATGGTAAATTAGTAATACCTCTTGAAAAATCCCTGCTACGAACTCCCATGGCGCTTCCTTTGGGGGAAGATAACTCAGTTGTGTTGATGTAAGGGTTCTGTCTCGTTCTTTTCAACATTCCTTTGATGTTGTACTGCTCTGTTTGTAATAGACTGTTATTGCCCTAGATTGAGTTTGCAGAGTGAAGGTAAATCGCTCGTGATGTGATTGTGCCTCCACAAACTCAATATTGTTCACAGGGCCTTTATAACTCTCAGCTCCCTCGCAGCACAGCAGCCTGCATTTTCATTTTTACCTTTTTAGAAGTTGATTCTTTGTTCTGAAGCTGAAAGTATGTGTGCTGACCTACACTCTCCAGTGTTTGTTCTGTGAAACCATAACTCATAAGCAAAGAGAACATTGTCAGATGGGTTTTTTTTTTTGTCTTTTTCTGAAATTGTTGATTTTATTGGTGATCTTTTTCATTATATTCCATTAGGTATCCTACCGAGTTATTGAAAAGGCATTGCTGTTGGGAAAAGCTCGACTCAAATATCTATCCAAGTTCTAGTTGGAAGGGTTTTCTAAGAGTACATAATGACACCATTGAATGTGAGTCTCCCGAGGAACCCTTACCAACCCTGAAACTGTCAGATAAAGGTGACTTCCCTTGGTGGCAGAACACACATGTGAGACCTTGGTGATCAGTAATATAAACAAGGAGAAATCAAAATTATCATTGGCCTGCTTGATGGACTGCGGAAGCTTGCTTTATGTAATGCTCTAAGTTATTACTTGCTTCCTTTGTCAAATTTCTTGACAAAAGTCCAAGATTTTTCATTGGAGCAGCATTCAACCCAGTTTTTTTTTTTTTTAAGATTTATTTTATTTTTTTGAAAGAGTTACAGAGCGATCTTCCACCCATGGGTTCACTCCCCAAATGGCTGGGGCAGCCAGAGCTGAGCTGATCCAAAGCCAGGAGCTTTTTTCCAGGTCTCCCATGCAGGTGCAGGGGCCCAAGCACTTAGGCCACCTTCTACTGCTTTCCCAGGCCATAGCAGAAAGCTGGATCAGAAGAGGAGCAGCTGGGACTCGAACTGGCTCCCCTATGGGATGTCGGCGCTGTAGGCCGGGGCTTTAACCCACTGTGCCACAGTACTGGCCCCCTCAACCCACCTTTTAACTGCTTGTAAAACAAGGTAGCATGAAAGCTATGGTTTAGGGATTTATTTTACTTCTTGGCATGTACCCCGTTGTTACTATTCTTTTTCCTTTTATTTTAAAGGATGAGACTTATACTGTTTTGGAGTGATTATTCGTTGACAAGAAATTTTGAGTTAAGAAGGGAAACCTACAAATATAAGGAAAAACTTTATATTACAGTAGACTGGATTTAAATAATTATATGCATTGAGTATTTTATATTTCTGAGGTAGCTAGTAATTATCATTCTAGAAAAATCAACATTGACTCTACTATAAAAATGTTTCATTTTTCTCTTCCAAGGTAGTAAGAATAAAATCAGTGGTTTTTCAGTCCCTGGCACAGATATGTCAGAGCCTGTAATATTTGCATTTCTGCATATCTTCTTCCCATTCTCTCCTGGAGATCCCCTTTCTCTCTAGGTGTCCTGCGAAGGAAAGCTCTACAATGACTTGGGAAGGGACTCCAAGCATAATTTATAGGGAGAAAATTTCAGAAGGACTCTGCTTTGAATGTTTCCCGCAAGACTGTCATTGAAGCTAATCCCCGTGGTGAAGTAGCAAGAGGTGGGACCAGGTGGCACCTGTATGGTGTGATTAGGGCCCTGCGTGGAGCAATTGGGTTACCGAGTTGTTTTGATCGTGGTCTGTTTGAAAAGCTAGTGTGGTTCTGTCTCTTGCACACACCCCTCTCTCCGGGGTGATGGCTTGTGCCGGCTCAGAACTCTGCAGCAAGAAGGCCTTCACCACATGCAGCCCCTTGAACTTGGACCTCCAGCCTCCAGAACTGTGAGCTGAGCAAGAGCTTATTTTATTTTTTAAATAAATTCTCTGGTGTGTGGTCTTCACTGAGACATGAGGTATTCCTATGCCCAAGCTAAAAGGAGGAATGTATCGTACAGTGAGAATGGGTTCATCCTGAATGTAGAATTCCTGAGTTAGGCAGAACCTTTGAGGACCTGAGATTGCAAATGGAAGGCTGTTGGGCCATAGATGGGCTATAGGTGTGTTTTATTTGTTATCTACAAGGCTTTTTTCTTCATATTACGGATGCTAATGTTTAAAAACCTGAGTTTTCCCTTGGAATGTGGATTTCCCCTTTTGGAACAATTGGAAGGTGGACGCTCTGGAGACACGGGGCTGGCGTTCTCACAGGAGTCTCTGCATGGCTGGTGCTGTCTTTTGTGGGCTCCGCCCTCCACCTGGGCTGCAGTCCTCATTTCCATTCCTGTAGGCACCTGAGTTTGTGGCAGCTGTTTCTAATCTAATTCTAGCAAGTTCTTCAACCTCTTCACATTGTTCAGCCTGGCCCCTGGGCCTTGGCACGCCTCACACTCAATTTCCAGCTATACCAGCTATACCATTCCCTCCCCTTGACTTGTTTCAGTCACTCATCAACTGCCCTAAGTTCTAGTGATTGTATTTTCCTGGGGACACTTGGAGGCAAGGACTGTCTTTGCATCCTACAGAGAGTGACTTTCAGAACAATGCTTGAATCTAGTAAGTTCTCAGATCATGTTTGTGGAGTTAAATTTAATTAAATGTTTGACCTTGATCATCAAGAGAAGAGTTAGGACAAAAATCCTAGAGGTTCTTAACCTTTAGTACGTGTCTTTTTTTTTTTTTTTTTTTTTTTTTTGCTTATAATGGTTTTGTTTGTTTATTTTAAAAGGCAGAGTGACAGAGAGAGAGAGAAAGAGAAAGAGCTTTTTCTATCTACTGATTTAATTTCCAAGTGGTTCTAATGACCAGTGCTGGGCCAGCCCAAAGCCAGGATCCAGGAACTCTCTCCAGGTCTCCATGTGACTGATAGGGGTCCAAGCACTTGGGACATATTCTGCTACTTTCCCAGGTACATTAGCAAGATTGGAAGCAGAGGAGCCAGGATTCGAACCAGCTGGTCTAGCAAGTAGTAGCTTAACCTACCGTACCACAATGCTGACCTCATATCATTTTATTTTTTTTCAGGTTAACTGCCTGAATTTTACATGTTCTTCCAAATATTATATTTTATTAATAATAAATGAGAAAGTTCCTCTTCCTATCATTGCACATATGGACTTTCCTTAATAGGAAGGCACTTCAAACATGGAATTGATAAGTTTATTTTGATGCAAAAATTTTTGGTATCCAGGGCAGGCTGTGATACAGCAGCTTAGCCACTACTTGGGGCAACTGCGACCCATGTCGAAGTGCCTGGGTTCTGATCCTGGCTCCTCTTCCGATTCAGCTTCTTGGGAGACCACAGGTGATGGCTCCAGTACTTGTCTCCCTGCCACTCATGGGGGAGACCCAGATTGAGCTCCAGTTTCCAGGCTTCAGCCTGGCCTAGTTCAGGCTGTCGCAGGTATTTGAGAAATAAATCAGAGAATGAAAGATCTGACTGTCTCCCTGTCTGTCTCTCTGCCTTTCAAATAAAATGGAAATAAATAAATAAAAATTAGAAAGTAATTTTTCACATCCCTGAATAGCTTTCGTGATATTTATTCTCCACAAACATTTCAGAGACCCCCGTAGAGTTCAAGATGCCTCCTGCGCCGATGCTGTCACCTTTCCACGTGGGGCGCTCCCACGCTCAGACACAGGTTTTAGGAGGCCCTGGGATATTTTCTGGAATCTGAGTATTTTATGTTTGCTCTCTCTACTATTGGGTCTTTATATTTTTAATCCCTGCTGTAGTAGTTTGGATTTTATTTATTTCAAGAACAAAAATCACAGAGTATGGTGAGAACTGAATGGAATAAAAAGAAAGCTGCTAGTGGGTGCTGGCTCATGGTAGCTGGTGGGAATTATTTTATTCATTTTTTTTTAAATTTTAAGACACCTTTATTTCTCTTTACTCTTTTCTGGAGGGAGGATAAATACTAGTTCATGTGAGACTAAAGACATAAAAGATACAGTAAGGCAGTGTTGATTAGCTGTTACTTGTTTGAAGGTATGAATCCATTGTAAGAACCTATATAATCCACAGTCTGTGCAACTATACAAAACTGTAATTTAACTTACAGTTTGTATCTGTTAAATAATTGAAATTTGATCTTTCTATCCAAGTGGACAAGGAAAAACAGTAGAGGATTAAAGAGCAAAATAGTTGAAATGCATAACAGAGAGTAGATGATGTAATAGCCATCATTCACTGCAATCATTTTAAGATGAGCTCTTAAATCATAGCTTAAAGTCTTTGGCTGAAACCCCATCCCTACCTTCTACCTACACATTACCTATTAGCAACTTAGCATCATTGCCTCCCTTCCCTATGTATGCAGCCTTGTATGGAGGTGGCAAGACTCTCGGGAACTACCTTCCCAGATACCTGCCAGCCGCACTCTGGGCCTCCTGGGAGATGCGTTCCTGTCAGGACCTGAAGGTGAAAGACAGGTACAACTCATGTGTGTCTTTCCCTGGCAGCAGCAGGGCACATGCGGGCTTCTGTAAATGTGAGATCTTGCAGAAGCCTTCCAGCCACGTTTCCAAGAATCTCTTGACTTTCCTATATCTAGAGCAGTCTCTGCTGTCCTCACTAATTGGAGAAATAGCCAGCAGGGCACCATTTAGTAAATTCACCTTTGATGTGGTCAGATATTTGATGTGGTCAGATAGTTAAAATCAGGATTCTCCAGCTAGGAAATGGCGTGAGTGAATGAACTTCTTCAGAATAGGAAGAATATATCTTTCCCCAAAGGAAAAAGCATTTTTTTCTAGGAGAAAGATAATGAAGCAACAGGTTTCTGTTAGATCACTTATAAGAATATATTTCCTTTTTATACAAGGAAGCTACTCACAAGTTAAACAATGATTTAAAAAAAAAAAAACCATGTTATTCTGACAAGAATATTCATGATAAGAATATTTGAAAGGTATAATGAAAAACCACAAATATTTCCTGCTCCCAACCTCAGTTTAACAGTAAAGTATTCTGTACATCATAGAGATTAAGCCAGTATTTACCAATTTAGAGATAAAGACCAAAGTGCCTTGCTTTTTGGTGCAATGTGGTATATGTGAACAGTATTCCTCACGTGAGCTAATTCAGATGATGTTTATTGTTTGACTTTGTGGGGTTCCATCAATGTACTGAGCACTATGGAAAAATCTAGACTTGGCCTTGGTTTTTGCTCAGTAGGTAAAGATGATGACAAGTTTTCGCCCGTTGGCTTTATGTTAGTTTGAATTTCAGCAAAATTGCTATCACAAACTTATTTAAATTGGCCTGGCATACAATAAATAAATTTACCAGTGTTGAGTCAGAGTCACACTGTGCAAAAGGCTGGAACACTGAGGTCTGCTATTGTTGAGTTAGATGATTAGTAATTCTGTGAGTCACCCCCAAGTCTACAAGTCAGAGCTGTCTCGATTGGAATTCCAAGTAATTCTTTGGAATGATGGTTAGTTATAGCAATTGCATGCTTCTCTATGTTACATTTCTTTTTCTAAAAAAAAGATTTATTTATTTAAAATATGGAGTGAGAGAGAGGGAGAGAGAGAGAGAGAGAGCTATCTCCCATCTGCTGCTTCACTCCCCAATGCCCCCAACAACTGGGATTGGGCCAGGCCAGGCCAGGCCAAAGCCAGGAGCCCAGAACTCCATCTGGGTCTCCCACATGCGTGGCAGGGACTCAAGGACTTGGACCATGACCTGCTGCCTTCCATGCACATTAGCAGGGGGCTGACTTGGAAACAGAGGAGCTGGGATGTGGGCATCCAAGGTGGCGGTTTACCCTGCTGCACCACAACGCATGCCCCACTGTTACGTGCACCTGCACCCCCTTCTGGTTTGCCACCATATGTGAAACCGCATGAGGCCCTCGCCCAGGAAGCTGAGACGATGCTGGCGCCATGCTCTTGGACCCCCCGCAAGGTGAGCTAAATAAACTTCTTTGTGTTATAAAGTACCCGACTTCAGCTGTTTTGTTGTAACAACTGAAAATGGACGAAGACAGCCTCTCAGAGAATTTAATATTTGAGCAGTCCTTTGAGGATATGTAGAAGATGGGGTGAAGAAGATCACAGGTGATGGAGTAGTTGAGGAGCTGAGAGGCCCAGATTGGTTTTTCTTTGTGTCTTGGAAAGGCTTGGAGCAAGGAAGACCAGAGGCAGATAACAAAGCCTTCAGCAAATGAAGAGTGCTAGGAAGACAGCCCAGCTGAATGACATGAGCCTGAGAGCTACTCAGTTTTGTTTGCTGTGCTTAGTTTAGGGATTTTATATTATTCTTAAAACAAATGCCAAGAGTAATGATCCAGGAGTTGTATCACAGACAACCATCCCAGAGTCAAGGACATCAGGCCCAATGATAAGGCGTAAGGGACGTGAGAGATGAAAACGCCATAGGCAGAGCTGTGGTGGCCATGAGAAAGCATCTAGCAGACCTGTAGCTACAGGGAGATTATTGAATCAAGGGCCCCAGTTGCTCAGCTCTGACACCAAGGCCCGGCTTCCTGTGGACAACCACCACCCTGTTGGAGTATAGCAGAATGCTAAGACAGAAAAATTCCAGGGAGATGTGGGCCTACTGTGATGGCCAATTTGGGTGCAAGGACTCCCAATCTAGCCTTTTGAATCCCTCCTTCATCTGTGTGACAGCCTCATCAGCTTCCACCCAATCTTCCCTTTCTTTCTTCTTCACTCCATGTCACACCTGCATCGCAGTCTCAAGACTTTCCCAGCTTTTCTGGCTAGCTCGCTCTCCATCTCTCACACAGTCATTGTCCTTAAGAAAATCCTTGCATTGTAACTCAGCCTTGAGGTGTATTTCTCTGAAGAAACCAAGACACAAATAGACTCTAAGGGGAAGTTCTCTAGTTTGAGCAAGCAAGTGCAGAAAAGGCACAACTAATGGAGCTCAAGGGAGTTTGCTGATTATGGCTTCACAGTTCTTGTGGGCAGATGGGTTAGGGTTGAGGAAGGCACGTGTTCTGAAAATGATACCCTTGGTATCATCTTTTAAAACAGTTTGTGTACATGTTTTCAATTATAAACATTATGGCTTTTTTAAGGATTTATTTATTTGAAAGGCAGAGTTACAGAGAGATAGAGGCAGAGAGCAGAGTGAAAGCAACTAAGCAAGAGAGAGGTCTTCCATCTGCTGGTGGGAGCTATGCCAATCCAAAGCCAGGAGCTTCTTCTGGGTCTCCTGTGCGGGTGCAGGGGCCCAAGGGCTTGGGCCATCTTCTGCTTTCCCACGCCATAGCAGAGAGCTGGCTCATAAGTGGAACAGCCAGAACTCGAACCAATGCCCATATAGGTTGCCAGCACTGCAGGCAGTGGCTTCACCCGCTATGCCTCAGCGCCAGCCTCCCATTATGGCTTTTTAAAACATGTTCTTCCTCACTGATAATACCCGAGGTCTCTCCCCGTTCTTCAACAGGCACCACCTCTGAATTCACTCTTCCACTTCCTTTGGGTGTAGCATAGACAAATTGCATAGCCTTCCCTTCTTAGGATTTTGCTCTCAAATCTTGGATCTCGAATCTTTGAATAGTTTGGACTTAGAACCAGAACTACAATGAGGCAAACAGGGCTCCTTGGAATGCAGTCTTCAGAAGCCACATGTCACCACTGCATTTGTTGGACCCTGAGAGTGAGTGCCTCCTTAAACATTGTGCCCCATGCCCCTCACTGGCCTTATAGTAGTCCTGTCCCTGTGGAAGCCACTCAAGAACTTAGTGGAGAATACAGAATTATTTGGAAGAACTCCCAGTCCAGAGAAGTAGGCCAGTCCAAAGCCTTTCCTCCTCTGCTCAGGTGCTAGGAGATTGACCGCAGGCCTCGGTTCACAGGTGAGGCAAGGCAATACATGCTCGCTCTTCTTGCCTTCTCTTCAATCAACAAGAATTTCATACAAATGAACTCCCATGAATGTAGTAAAAAAAAAAAAAAAAAAAAAAAAAAAAAAAAAAAAAAAAAACAGGCTCAAAGATATTTTTGTCAAGCAGATGTGGAAATTGGAGATAATTCTTTATATTGGAACTTTTTTTTTTTGATGTTAATAATTAGAAAGCTACTTTCTGATCTCATAATACCTGCTGCCTTAGGTTGTTAATCTCTGCAGTGTTTTTTTTTTTTTTTTTTTTTGACAGGCGGAGTGGACAGTGAGAGAGACAGAGAGAAAGGTCTTCCTTTTGCCATTGGTTCACCTTCCAATGGCCACCGCGGCCAACGCACTGCGGCCAGCGCACCGCACTGATCCAAAGCCAGGAGCCAGGTGCTTCTCCTGGTCTCCCACGGGGTGCAGGGCCCAAGCACTTGGGCCATCCTCCACTGCACTCCCGGACCACAGCAGAGAGCTGGCCTGGAAGAGGGGCAACCGGGACAGAATCTGGTGCCCCGGCCGGGACTAGAACCCGGTGTGCCGGCACCGCAAGGCGGAGGATTAGCCTACTGAGCCGCGGCGCCGGCCTCTGCAGTGGTTTTAATTCTCCAATTCAAGAGGTGAGAGGTGAGAGTTTGGTTGTTCAGAGATATTAAGGGTTGCTTTGTGGAGTAATATGTATATTTTTGCAAGATAGGGTTACAGAGAGAGAGAGAGAGAGAGAGAGATCTTCTTTCTACTGGTTCATTTCCCAAATGGCTGCAACAGCTCAGCCCAGCCAGGCTGAAGCCAGGAGTTTCATCTGGGTCTCCCAAGTGAGGGGCCTAAGTACTTGGGCCATGTTCCATGCCTTCCAGGCATGTTAGCAGTGAGTTGGGTTGGAAGTGGGACAGGTAGGACATGAACCGGTGCTCATATGGGATGTCAGTGTCATAGGTAGCAGCTTAACTGGCTCTTCCACAACTCTAGTCCCTCTGTTGAGTAAGCTTAATCTAAACTGGGTGTATCCATAATAAGACTAAATATACTCACTCATATTATAAGTATTCTAAAATTTTAATCCCTAGACATTCTGAAGCTGTGTTGTTAGATGACTTTAAAAAGTGCTAGGTTCCACCTCGAAGCTGATGCTGATCTCCTTTCTGAAAAGTATCTGAGGAGTTAAACTCAGAAAATCCTCACTCAGTATTGTAACTTAATCTTCTACAAAAAGCATCATGTTCTGGATGGAAGTCTGTTGGGAAATACTTATTTAAAACTTGGGAAGAATTTGTGATTCAAGTTTAGAGACCACAATACCTGCCCTCCTCTTGTTTACAAGGAGTTTGCTGTGAGAATTTATGTGGTAACATATGTAATATATTTAGAATTCTTGGGAGAATTGTAATGTATCAAATAATGGGATAACTGTAACTGTATATAGCACAGGTAAATATTCACAAATCTTAATATATTAATTCAGCATATCAGCTTTTATATAAGTATATGTTTTATACTCAAGAAAGATGACAATTCTATAATTTTGTAAGGTTAATTTTAAGTTGCATTTTTATTCCCATTTTTTTCAAATTGTATTCATTTCAAATATTTCTCATAGTTAGTCATGTTGCCTTCTGTGTTCCTGGAATGATTTTTGAAAAGTGCAAAGCATCAACCAGAAGTCCTTTATCCGTACACTGAAAAATGTACCTCTTGTTTGAGGTAAGAAGCATGTTTTGCACCACTTTGGCAATATCCTGTGGTACTATCTTAAAGACACTCTGTCATGATGAAAGTAAAAATGGTATAGTTCTGCTGGCTAGGATCCTGATTCCGACTCTGAACATGTGATTTTTGATAAAAATTTGTATTTCCCTTTCCCTTTAATATTCCACTTATTAAACAGGGCTCAGTTAATCTTGGTCTTCACTTTAAATCTAAGAAGTAATTTGTTACTGTGATGTGGTAAATACCAAACTGGAAAGTCCTTATAAGGCTACTTTGTCTGTTCATTAAATATGTTTGTTTATATGGAGAAAAAAAAATAAACTGTGTGTATCAATTTGAATTCATTTGAAAAATTCCAGTTTCAATAATTTGATAGAAAAGAGCCAAAAAGGCATGTTTAGAAGTAAGGAGAATGTTAACAAAAGTAGTGAGATAAGAGTGAGAACAAAGAGAAAAATCCAAGTAGGTACAAATACATCTTTTTTTAAAAGATTTATTTTAGTTATTTGAAAGACAGAGTTACAGAGAGAGGTTGAGACCAAGAGAGAGGTCGAGACCAAGAGAGAGGTCTTCCATCCGCTGGTTCACTCCCCAGATGGCTGCAATAGCCGGAGCTGCGCCGATCCGAAGCCAGGAGCCAGGAGGTTCCTCTAGGTCTTCCCATGTGGGTGCAGGGGCCCAAGGACTTGGGCCATCTTACACTGCTATCCCAGGCCATAGCAGAGAGCTGGATTGGAAGAGGAGCAGCCGGGACTAGAACTGGCGCCCACATGGGATGCTGCTGTTTCAGGCTAGGGCTTTAACCCGCTGTGCCACAGCGCTGGCCCCAATCTTTTCAATTTTAATTTATTTTCATTTTTATTTGAAAGGTATATATATATATATGTGTGTGTGTGTATGTATGTATGTATGTATATATATATATTGTCGCTCCCCCTCTTCGTGGAGGAGCGACACAGGACCCTGCGCTGTTCTTTCGTCTGCTCGGCCCTCCCCGGGTTTGCTGCTGGTTCTTCCCGGGTTGGCTACTATCCCTTCCATCTCCGTGGAAGGGCAGTTCCCCCTGGCCACATTCCCCACTTCCGCAGGGGAGCGGCACACCGCCGGCCGGCTCTTCTCGGGGGCTGCACGGGTTCCCTTAGATGTTCCCCATAGATGTTCCTCAGGCATGCCGTCTCTCTCCTCCTTTATAGTCCTCCTCCGCCAATCCCAACTCGGCTGCCCACACGCCGAGTACGCTGCTCTCCTCCAATCAGGAGCAAGTCCTACAGTTTATTAGCTGAACTGGAGGCAGCTGTGCGGAAGCTGTTTACTTCTCTCCCAGCGCCATATTGTGGGAGAGCAGATGCATAGAATAAGTCTTAATTCCAGTAACTCAGTCCAGTCCGGGCTGCTCCCCACAGATCCCCCTTTCTTTTTATTTTTTGCGTTGATACGCGCCTGTCTTCGGTGTCCCGCGGCACACACTCTGCTCTACTTGCTAGAGTTGCCACAGGCTCTTACAAGTCCTATCAATCAGGCAAACCGAATCCGGGTCCTCTCTTCGCCATGTTGTGAGGAGGTTTTTAGGCGCTGATGCGTGCCTGTGTTCGGTGCCCTGCAGCGCATGCTCTGGTCGAGCCTGCAGGGGCTTGCAAAACCTAGCAATCAGGCAAACCGAATCCAAGCCTTCTCATTGCCTTTTTGTGGGGAGGCCTTACTGATGTTAATTCGTGCCTGTCTTCGGTGACCTGCGGCGCATAAGCTGCTAGCCACCCAGGTGCTCATCGCCTCACTAATCGGGCAGACCGAATCCAAGCTCTCACATTGCAGTGTTGTAGGGAGGCCTTTCTATTTCTCTATTTCTCTATCTCCGGGCATTCCTATTTCTCCCATTTTACTTCTGTCTGCCAACATTCCCATTTCTCTCACTCCACTTCCAAACTTCTGTTTCTCCCCGCAGCTTCCCGCTGCCCGCCCCGAGGCTACTTCTCGGCGGCTTCCCGGCTCTGAGCCGCTTCAGCCCGTGCTTCTCCGATCTGCGCGGCTTCCCGGCTTTGCGCGGCTTCCCGGCGCCTCGCCCCGCGGCAGCTTCACGGCTCCGCGCGGCTTCCCGGCGCCTCGCCCCGCCGGCGGGTTCCCGGCTCTGCGCGCACGCTCCGCGGTCTCCACGCACTTCTCGTCTGCACCACGGCCTACGCCAGCCCCGTTCCCTATCTATTCACGCCCCGTGCTCTCTCTGCACGCGGCGGCCTCCGCGAGTAACACAGCGTAGCTTACGTGTCCGCCACTAGCATTCAATCTAAGTTCCCCGGGCTAGCCTGGCGAATTCAACCCAGCATACGTCTCCGCCCCACGGTTTGGCTTCCCGTCCTTTGCTCCCCGGGCTAATCAGACGGATCCCAACCAGGCTCACGTTTCTGCTTCTGGTTTCAACTTTTCGCCCCCTATTCCCGGGCTAACTTGAGAACCCCAAAGTGGCTTTCGTGTCCGCCTTGGCCTGCCCCCCGCGGCTTCAATTTCCCTAACACTTTTCTCTACCCGGTATGTTTCCCCAAGCTTTCCTCCAACAATATTCCTCCCTCATTTCTCCTGGCCTCTCCCCACAGTCCGCGTCCGAGTCTGTTTGTTCTAGCTTTCACTTTCGCTTTCGACCTTAGAGATTTCTCCCAGCTTTCCCCCGTAGTCCGTATCTGAGTCTATGCCTAGGCTTTCAATAGCTTCTTCCGGCACCCCTTTTCGTCCGGCTTTTCCCTAGGCTGTTTGCTAGTCTCTCCGGTATTTTCCCTAGGCTGTTTGCTAGTCTCTCTCTCCGATATTTTCCACTTCTTCCCGTTTCTTCCCTCCTAAGTTTCCTATCCGTCCTAGGTTTCCTATCCGAGTCACGGCACCATTATGTCGCTCCCCCTCTTCGTGGAGGAGCGACACAGGACCCTGCGCTGTTCTTTCGTCTGCTCGGCCCTCCCCGGGTTTGCTGCTGGTTCTTCCCGGGTTGGCTACCGACCCTTCCACCTCCGTGGAAGGGCAGTTCCCCCTGGCCACATTCCCCACTTCCGCAGGGGAGCGGCACACCGCCGGCCGGCTCTTCTCGGGGGCTGCACGGGTTCCCTTAGATGTTCCCCATAGATGTTCCTCAGGCATGCCGTCTCTCTCCTCCTTTATAGTCCTCCTCCGCCAATCCCAACTCGGCTGCCCACACGCCGAGTACGCTGCTCTCCTCCAATCAGGAGCAAGTCCTACAGTTTATTAGCTGAACTGGAGGCAGCTGTGCGGAAGCTGTTTACTTCTCTCCCAGCGCCATATTGTGGGAGAGCAGATGCATAGAATAAGTCTTAATTCCAGTAACTCAGTCCAGTCCGGGCTGCTCCCCACATATATATATATGGAGAGAGAGAGAGAGAGAAACAGAAAGAGACGGAGAGAAATAGAGACAGAGCTCTCCCATCTCTGGTTCACTCCCCAGATGCCCGCAGCAGTCAGGGCTGGGCCAAGATAAAGCGAGGAACGGGGCACTCTCCCATGTGGGTGCTGGGGACCCATCCACTTGATCTGTCCTCATGGCTGCCTCTGAGCATGTGCACTGGCAGGAAGCTGAATCAGAAGCAGGGCCAGGACTGGAACCCAGGCATCCTAATATGGGATATGTGTGCACCAAGTGGCGTTTAAACTGCTTTGTGAAATGACTATTCTTAAACAGGACTGAGATCTTCTGAGTCACTTCTGACTGGCAGGGACTGATATCTAGCAGCTGTCTGCAGTGTTTGGAATTAGCAGCAACGGTTGCAGTCCATCAGAATGAGAACAACCCACTACCTCTGTGCAATCACCTTGGCATCACAGGGTTCATAGAACTTTCCTAACTGTCTGAGCTTGGGTGGCTCTAACAATAACCACTTATTTCTCATAGTTCTGGAGGCTGGAGAGTCCAATAGCTAGGCACCAGCAGACTTGGTGTTTGCTGAGGGGGTCCTGGCTTGATGGAAAGCTTCCTTCTTGCCGTGTCTTTATGTGGTGAAGAGAGAGATCACCTCTTCCACCTCTCTTATAAATGCACTAATTCCACTTACAAGGGCTCTCCTCTCATGGCCTCATTGTATCTCAAAGACCCTACCCCCAAGGATTGTCACACTGAGGGTTGGACTAGTGCCTATGAACTTTTTTTTTTTTTTAGATTTATTTATTTATTAGAAAGGCAGACTTACAGAGAGGGAGAGGGAGAGGCAGAGAGAGAAAAGTCTTCCTTCCACTGATTCACCCCCCAAATGACCACAATGTACAGGGCAAGGCCAGACTGAAGCTAGAAACCAAGAGCTTCATCAGGGTCTCCTACGTGGGTTCAGGGGCCCCAAAACCTGGACTATTCTCTGCTTTCCCAGGCACATTAGCAGGGTGCTGGCTCGGAAGTGGAGTGATATGGGATGCCCACGCTGCAGATGGTGGCTTAACCCACTTTGCCACAGTGCTGACCCCACACCTACAAATTTGGGGAGTGTCACTCCCCCTCTTCATGGAGGAACGACACCAAACCCTGCCTAGGCTTCATATCCGAGTCACGGCACCATTATGTCGCTCCTCCTCTTCGTGGAGGAACGACACTAAACCCTGCGCTGTTCTTTCGTCTGCTCGGCCCTCCCCGGGTTTGCTGCTGGTTCTTCCCGGGTTGGCTGCTAGTCCTTCCCGGGTTGGCTGCTAGTCCTTCCCGGGTTGGCTACCATCCCTTCCACCTCCGTGGAAGGGCGGTTCCCCCTGCCACATTCCCCACTTCCGCAGGGGAGTGGCACACCGCCGGCCGGCTCTCTCGGGGGCTGCACAGGTGTTCCCCTTAGATGTTCCTCCTAGATGTTCCTGGTGCATGCCGTCTCTCTCCTCCTTTATAGTCCTCCTCCGCCAATCCCAACTCGGCTGCCCACACGCCGAGTACGCTGCTCTCCTCCAATCAGGAGCAAGTCCTACAGTTTATTGGCTGAACTGGAGGCAGCTGTGTAGAAGCTGTTTTCTCCTCTCCCAGCACCATATTGTGGGAGAGCAGATGCATAGAATAAGTCTTAATTCCAGTAACTTAGTCTAGTCCGAGTTGCTCCCCACAGGGGAGGACAGAAACATTTGGTCCATAAGTACTCCATGAGAAAGACATTTCACAGATCAGAAATCTAAATTGAGGAAAAAACAAAACAGAGGGTACTGAACAGTGATTTGCCAAGTATTTTCTGGTAAGTAAGGCCATTTAAAAATCAGCTGATATTTATTTGTTTATTTATTTTTTGTTAGGCAGAGTTAGACAGTGAGAGAAAGAGAGAGAGACAAAGGTCTTCCTTCCTTCACTTCCTCCTGGTCTCCCATGCGGGTGCAGGGGCCCAAGCACTTGGGCCATCCTCCACTGCCTTCCCGGGCCACAGCAGAGAGCTGGACTGGAAGAAGAGCAACCAGGATTAGAACCCAGCGCCCATATGGGATGCCAGTGCCACAGGCGGAGGATTAACCAAGTGAGCCATGGCACCTCCCACCAGGGTTTTTATTTAAATACATGCCAAATACCTCCTACTTTAATACACATTAATTTTACTTTTACAATCTATAGAAGGACATTCATACTTCTGTAAGCTTTTATTGCCAGAGGCCAAATACCTTATATCCCCATATTCCTTGAATAATTTTTCCATTAGTAAAATTTACAAACTTTATTTTGAGAGCACTAGTAGCAGAACACTTGATGGTCATCTGTTCTTGAAAAATCCATGCCCCATCTAGTGGAACCTTAGACAACAGTGAGTTTCTGTGACCATTTTTGCAGAGTTCAGATGTCAATAGTGTGACCCGTTAGGTGAGCTACAAGAATAAATTGTAGAGAAACACAGCAGCTATCATTCAAACTGAGTCATTTATAAGTTTCTCCTACTGCACACCTGCTGTTCTGCAGGGTACCTTCATTTGCATGGACTTTGAGTGACCTATCAGTAAGCAAATAGCAAGCATACACCTGCCTGAAAGTTCGGGCCCTCTGTTTATATGCATTGCTTACTGCAGAGAAATATAATAAAGCAAGAGCAGCATCGATGAAAAATTGCAGACATTAAGAAGGAAATTAGAAAAGCAGATGATCAGATTAAGTCTTCAGAGGAGTGTGATAATGAGACCAGAATCCAGAAACAAAGGTCAGAGCCGTTGATTTACATCCAGGAAACTCCCCGTGAGCTCTGAAAGTTTCTTTCATGGAGTTAGAAACACACACACAAACACACACGAGCAAGGTAAAGTTCTTCCGTTTATAGATCTTGCAAAGTAATGACCTGTTTGTTGAAGAAAACTTGGCGCCAAGAGCCTGCTGGCGGAGTGCACACTTGGCCAATGGGCTTATCATAGTGTAAGCCTCACTTGGTGTCCACAGAGAGATGTCAGAGTACAGTGGTCTGAGAGTTTTTGCCAAGTCCCTTTCTGGGACTTCTGCACACTCCTGTCTGCCCTGCTCAGTCTCTTCAAACCTTAGATGACAAATTCCAGAGTGACAGTTACACCTTTTCAGGGCACTTTCGTACTGGCGATTTTAGAGAGGGACTTGCTGTTTCCTTGAAATATCATTAGTGCTGCTACCTAGTAGAAGGAGCAACTGCAGCCTTGGAGGGTGGTCAGGGAACTTGGGTCCTGATCTTTGTGAAAGATCAGCAGTGGGAAACTGACATCTACCTCCAGGCTTTTGTTCTCATTGGCGAAATAAATATCTTAGATTTGAATTGCAAGTCCTTTCCAGCTCTAAAATGTTGTCAAACGTGATGCATATCCTGCTCTCTGAAGAAGCATTTCATGTAAATGTTAATTTCATTGCAATGTGTTCTTCCCCGTTAAGAGGAGATAGAATACTACCCAGTGTTGGAACAATCCAAGGAAGAGAAAAGTGATTTTGAAGAAAATACACTATACTACTTCATACAGATAGAACAAAATAAAGGCACTATCTTATGTAGATGTATCAAGATAAAATTAAGAATCGATGAAGTTAACTACAGTAAAACAGATTAGACCTGTCATTATTGTGGATAGGATTGTCCATAAAGAAAAGCTGAGATGAGCCTTCAGTGCAGTGGTTAGGGCCCTACTGGGGATGACCCCACCCCATATCCAGGAGCCTAGGTTTGAGTCCCGGCTCTGCTTTAAGTTCCAGCTTCCTGCTAATGTGCACCCTGGCAGGCAGCATGTGATGGCTCAACTAGTTGGCTCCCTGATACCCATGTGGGAGACCTGGATTGAGTTCTGGGCTCCTGGCTTTGGCCGGGCCCAGCTCTGCCTTTCAAATAAATAAAAATAAATAAACTAAAACAAGAATAAAAAAAAAAATTCAAAGACTGCAGCAGTTGCCAATTCCACCTAGAAAAAGATCTCTTCACATATCTTCTATTTCTGGCATTCCCTTTCTGTTTTTTTAAAAAAGATTTATTTAGTTTATTTATTTGAGAGGAAGAGAGAGAAGAGTGGGAGAACAACAGAGTAGGAGAAAAGAGAGAGCAGGGGAGAGGAAGCTGTTCCATCTACTGATTTACTTCCCAAGTGACTCCAATGGCTAGGGCTGGGCCAGGCTGAAGCCTGGGAGCCTGGAACTCCATTTGGGTTTCCAAAGTGGGGGACAGGGGCCCAAGCAATTGAACCATCTTCCACTGCTTTCCCAGGCCATTAGCTGGGAGATGGATTGAAAGTGGAGCAGCTGGGACTCCAACCAGTGCCCATAGGGGATGCCAGTGGAGCCGCAGGCAGCAGCTTAACCTGCTGTGCCACAACACTGACCACTGCATTCCATTTCTAAAGTTTTCATGATGGAGAATTGTATTAACCCTGTGGTCCCTCATAGTGAGTCATCACAGGAAATCGACTCCTTGGGTATTGATGTCTGATCCAGGCTTGCTTCTTTCTCCTCCTGCAGATGGAAAGGGATTGCTCTCTCTGTAGCCCAGTCTGTAGTTGTGACTTAGGAACCAGTACCTACTTTGCTCTGATCTGTGTCCTGGGCCCTTGGAAGGGCAGTACTGATTTTGTTTTTTTTTTTTTTTTTTAAGTTTTTAATAACTGGATCAAAAATATATCAAAAACTGCAGCTTTTGGAAGAACCACTTGTTCTTGCTGGTCTTGTACCTCTCTTCAAACTTGACCTTGGCCTCTGGTCTGGCCTTGCATTTAAGAGCAAAGTCTCTGAAGATACCCTTGTTGACCATGGTTTTGTCCAAGGGAATATCCACAGAGTGCCTGTGACCATGGACATGAAGTGTTTGTAGTTACAAACTTTCACAAAAGACTTGATCTTTAAGCTCTTTTTTTCTCTTGCCCAAGGCAGCTGTCACTTTTCAGGGACAGCAGTCAATTCCCACCACCAGAGCATGGCTGTAGGGGAGATCAGAGGTGCCATCATCCATGTCCTTGGTGATGACAGCTTTGTGTCCCAAATAGCATTGGTGAGGACTTTTCCAAGTTTTGGAACTTGCCCGTTTCTATGGCAACCACTCAGGCTTGCAGCAAAAGGCTGTGCTGATTTTTTTTTTTTTTTTTTTGACAGGCAGAGTGGACAGTGAGAGAGAGAGACAGAGAGAAAGGTCTTCCTTTGCTGTTGGTTCACCCTCCAATGGCCGCCACAGCCGGTGCACCGCGCTGATCCGAAGGCAGGAGCCAGATGCTTCTCCTGGTCTCCCATGGGGTGCAGGGCCCAAGCACTTGGGCCATCCTCCACTGCACTCCTGGGCCATAGCAGACAGCTGGCCTGGAAGAGGGGCAACCAGGACAGAATCTGGCGCCCCGACTGGGACTAGAACCCAGTGTGCCGGCGCCGCAAGGCAGAGGATTAGCCTAGTGAGCTGTGGCGCCGGCCAAGTGCTGATTCTTGAAGACAACATCACTGAGTTCATTTGTCCTCTGGCTTCAGGCAGGCTGCAGGGACGCATGGCAGGAAGCAAGCGAGCAGACAGGGAGAGAAAGAGATCAGGGTGCTTCTTCCCCATTCCTTCTGGCTCTAGCCCTGTGTTCGCGCCCTCTCTGAAGGCAGAGCTGTCTGTAGGTCTGAAAACACAGCTTCTTCCACTTTCCCAGCAGTCCAAGGGGTGGAATGTGATCCTGCGGCTGCTGACTGCTGGCTCCTTCCCTCTTGCCCACACCTCTGAAAACAGCACCTTCATTCTGTTCTCTTCAGGATCCCAGGGGAGGGTGTCTGACCCTGACTTAGACCCTGTCTTCCAAGAGTTTCTAAAGTCTTTGTCTCAGGGATTTAGCAAAAGGATGACTTTTTTTTTTAACCCCTAAAAAAAAGGCTTATGTTGACTTTAAAATGAGATTTACTTATTAATTATTCTATGAATTTTAAAAAATACCCTGCTGCTGAGGACTCTGGGAGCCAGTGGTCATGGCTCAGTCACTGGGTTCCTTCCAGCCACATAGGAGACCTAGGTTGAGTTCCTGGCTCCTCTGCCTCTGCCGCCCCAGCCATTGCGGGCATTTGAGAACTGAATCAGCAGGTGGTAGCTCGTTTGCGCTCTCTCTCCCTCTCTCTCTCTCTCTCTCTCTCTCTCTCTCTGCCTTTCAAATAAATAAATAATTATTTTAAAATTAAAAAATTGATACATACAGATTTCTTTGTAGTGCTAAGCTTTGTGTTTGTGTTTCTGTTCTTTGACTTGGACACTGTGTTCCCAGGCAAGACTAAAGGTCTGATCATGGAAAAAAAAATCCCCATTACGCCTTGTCTTTCCTTTGTACTTCCTTTTTACTCTACCAAAAAATAAATCAAACCCTTATCTCCTTCACTCCCCCCAAAGGAAAAGGAAGCCTGTCCACATCCTTTTTGGTACATTAATTCTTATCAGTGCCACTGTATACCCAAGAGAGCTAACAATTTCTAGTTTGTGATTTTTTTTCAGACTCCTTAATGTGTATGCGGCAATCACTGGTACAAGATTGACTTTGCAGTGTTACCGTACAACACATCATAAAGCATCCACAAAAGAGTAGAGACCCTAGAGTAAGCCAGCTGAGAACTGAGCTTTGATATAGTGAGCTGCCACCATCTCTCTTTTCACTTAACGAATTCTTTCAAAGGAAGTTGGAAATAAAAGGCAAGGAGAAAAATGCCCAGTTGCCCGACGGAGAGTTCTTTAGACTAAAGATCACCTAACACGTTTGTCTCTCCTTCCTTTTTTCTTGTTAACCGTGTCTGAGCCTGCCGTACGGGTGCTGGTGGAGGTGGCTCCTCCTTTGACTTCCACCATTAACTCTTCCCAGATTCCCAACATTTTGGAAAAGATCATTTCATACAACTGCATCCTTAGACTGAATTTTAGACTCTCCGATCAGAAAACAAACTAAAAGCAAAAGTAAGTAGCAATTACCTAGTAGCAATTCTTTGCTGCAGTTTCAGTCTTGTGACGGTTGGTGTGGATTATTATATGCAGCTGGAAAACTTTAACTTTGGGTGGACACGTTTTGGTCATGTGTACATACTCAGAGCCATAGAACTTGCTCCAAGAATAAAGCACATCTCATGAATCAATGGATCAAGCCCGGGCTATACTATCTGAGTTGTATTGTGTTTTTGTGTTTTTTCCCTTTCTCCTATTCTACCCCTTTCTCCCTCCCTCTCTCTCTCTCTTTTTTAAAGGGTTAAACTGGGTGGTTTTCAGAGTTTTACAAGAGAACTATTAGTGAAAATCAATCTGGTACATTCAACTTACCAAGGCCCTACTCTTTCCCTCTAATCTTTCAGCAGGACCCAAGGGAGGCTAAAGTTTAGATCAGCCTATTCTCCACAGGAACTTTGATTCACGATTAAATTCCGTCTAATGAAGATGACTTTGCCATCCCACGGCCATCAGCAGGCTACGTGTGGGACAATGGGAAACCCACCTTGTATAGAGGACATTGTTCTTTCTTAGCTACCCCAGTTGGATAGAATCTCGTGGAAATTCACATGCACAAGAGACCTGTGAAATAAGTAACAGTATTAATCTCTAGGGTGCCCTGGTGAGTCAGGGTAAGGAAATAAGTATTTTGCTTAAGTACACACTTACTCATGTCTTACAGCATGTCATGTTTATGATAAGAGCAAACGGCTAAGGCAGGGAGGGAGTGGAGGGAGGCAGAGAGGGAGGGGGAGAGAGAGAGGAGAGATTGTCTTGATGGTAAAAGGAAACTTATCACAGGAAATGTAATATAACTAGTGGAGTAAATAGACTGGGTATACTTCTTGCCTTGCAGGTAAGAAATTTAAAAGGAGGATCTGTAATTCTGAGGCTTCTGGAGGTTGCTCTTTTTAAAAAAAAAAAAAAAGATTTATTTTATTTATTTGAAAGTCAGAGTTAAAGAGAGGGAGAGACAGAGAGAGAGAGAGGTCTTCCACCCGCTGGTTCACTACCCAGAAGGCCACAATGTCCAGGGATAGGTAATGCTGAAGCCAGCAGCTTCCTTTAAGTCTCCACAGGCCCAAGCACTCAGACCGTCTTCAGTTGCCTTCCCAGGCCATTAGCAGGGAGCTGGATCAGAAGTAGAGCAGCCAGAACACAAACCAGTGCCCTTATGGGCTTTACCCACCACGCCACAAGGCCAGCCCTGGAGGTTGATTTAATGTGCAAAGAATTTCTAATATGTCAATCATGCATAATTAAAAGTTACAAATTATGAAATAAACTTTGATTCTGAAATTAAGCTATTATACTGATATTTAATACTTATATTTACTTTTCATAAGTTATAAAATTAGCAAGAGCATCCTTAAAAATAATCTTTCTGTGGCTGATGATGAACCAGGATAGTACTGAGGCAAAGGCTTGTGGTTTTTTATTTTTTAAAAATTTATTTATTTATTGGAGAGACAGAGATACTAAGAGGCAGAGGCAGAGAGAGAGAGGTTGCTGCTTCACTCCCCAAAAGGCTGCAACAGGCAAACTAAGCCTTTCCAGAGCCAGGAGCTTCTTCCAGGTCTCCCATGCGGGTGCAGGGGTCCAAGGACTTGGGCCATCTTCCAGTGCTTTCCCAGGCCACAGCAGAGAGCTGGATTGGAAGTGGAACAGCCGGGTTTCGAAGCAGCGCCCATATGGGATGCTGGCACTGCAGGTGGTGGCTTTACCCGCTATGCCACAGTGCCAGCCCCAAGGCTTGTGTTTTTATGAGGCAGTACAACACAGTAACTATATGCATGGGCAGTTTCATTTCAATATCATTTCTGTGTGACTTGAATAAATTATTTAAGCTCCCTGAGCCTTGGTTTTTATTCATTTGTAAAATGGAATTCCTCATCTATAAAACTGCCCAAGTTGTAGTGATTATGTAAAGATTTACTGAGATAATAAATATAAATCATTTAGAAGAGTAATGGAAACATTAAGTTGTAAGTATGTTACTATTATTAATATCTTATTCAGCAGACAGCATGCATACTGTTGGTTAGCAAACATTTGGCTAATGTAGAAAAACAACATATGAGAGGTAAAATAATGGTTTTAGAATCTAATATAATTTGAATCTCTTATTTAACATGCAGGAAAGTATTAATTCTTATCACTTACCCCATACTCAGTTGGTTACAAAAACAAGTGATTTCACTCTGTGAAAAAAAAAAGTTCTTAATACCCTCCCTAAGGGTAACTATAAATTAGGGAAAAGAACGATTTAAAAGGCCAGCTACCAGATTCATGGTGGAGAACATAAAAGCAGACAAAATCTGCATGGGACTCGATTCTTGGAAGAAGGAAACAGCCTTTATGAGTTCTGGCATTTGTGGTTTTCGCCTGAGGGGCAGCCCACTCAGACACAAGGAACAACTCAAACTTGGGTAGAAATGTTGAGGCTTCTTGGCTAGAGGACTCCGAGGACAGAGTTGGACGCTGCCACAGCAGCTGGATAGCGGGGGATGTATTGTGTGCTTAGCATCCACCAAAAATCCCAGTCTCCCTAGAACCTGAGTGGGACCTCATTTGGAAATAAGATCTTTGCCAATGTGATAAAGTTAGACGAGGACGGGCCCTGATGCAATGACTGGTCCTCAGAAGAGTGGAGAGACACACAGAGGACACAAGTGGCCATGTGAACACAGAAGCACAGATCAAAGTAGCAGCGACAAGCCCGGAACGCCAAGCACAGAGAGGCCCAGAGAGCATTCTCCCTCAGAGCCTCCCTTGCTAATTCCCTGATGTTGGCCTTCTGGCCTCTGGTATCATGAGGGAGTAAATTTCTTGATGTGACCCACCTAGGTTTTGATGCTGTGCTGTAAATACCCTAAAAAACCAATATAGGGCTAAAATACAGGAAAGGAGAAAATCAACAGAGGGGTAACCAAACTCTAAACACGAAACCTGCTGTTCTCTCTGGTTGGCCCACAGTTGCAGAGGCAGGTAAGTAGCTAAATCTCTCTTTCTCTCTCTCTCTGTCTGTCTGTCTCGGGATTTATTTATTTGAAAGGCAGAGTTACAGAGAGGCAGAGGCAGACAGAAAGAGATGTCTTGCATCTGCTGGTTCACTCTCCAAATGGCTGCAACAGCTGGAGCTAGGCCGATCCGAAGCCAGGAGCCAGGAGCTTCTTCCGGGTCTCCCACACAGGTGCAGGGGTCCAAGGATGTGGGCCATCTTCTACTGCTTTCCCAGGCCATAGCAGAGAGTCGGATCGGAAGTGGAGCAGCCAGAATTCGAACCAGCACCCATGTGGGATGTCAGCACTGCAGACCATGGCTTTTACCACTATGCCACAGTGTCAGCCCCAGTAGCTAAATCTAAAACAATTGACTAGGATTTCAGCTGTATCACTCTACAAGGATTAAAGAGTTTCGTTTGAGTTAAGCCAAATGAGCTGCATGCTAAAAAACAAAACAAAACAAAACAAAACAAAAAACAAAAGAATTCACAATTTCTTTAGGAGGAATAGAAAAGAATCCAGAGTCTTTACAATGTATTACTCAAGTGATACAGTACATGCTTACAGTATGTACCTCCAAAGACACAATTCCGAATTACCTGGACACATGACACAACAGGAAAATGTGACCCTTATTCAACAGGATGGGTAACGAAGCTTCACCCTTAGGTGACCCAGATGTTGAAATTACCAGGTTAGGATTTTAAAGCAGTTCCTGTCACTGTTCAAGAACATAAAGGAAAAGAGACTGTAAGTGAGCTAATAGGAAATCTGAGTCAAGAAATACAAACTAGGAAAAAGAACCTGTTGGAAGCTATGAAATATGAAATGTCTAAAATTAAAAAAAATTGCTAAGAGTTTAACTGAGCTTTGAAGATGATAGATCATTGAAACCAAAAGTAGGTCATTTAGAGGTGCAGTTTACAATCACATATAAGAATAGAAGCACCTGCATATACCAAATAATATAGGAACTGTGTCAAAACAAAATACAAGAAAGTTTTGTGCAATTGAGGAAGACATTATTTGTATTCCCATAAAAATGTAGATAGATGGAGATTATTCAGTCTAAAGAACAGAAAGAAAAATTTTTTTAAAGATTTATTTATTTGAGAGGCAGTTATAGAGAGAGGGGGGGGGGGAGACAATCTTCCATTCACTGGTTCACTACCCAAATGGCCACAATGGCTGGAGATGGGCCAATCTGAAGCCAGGAGCTAGGAGCTTCTTCTGGGTCTTTCACATGGGTGCAGGGCCCCCATGTACTTGGGCCATCCTCCACTGCTTTCCCAGGCCATTAGCAGGCAGTTGGATCGGAAGTGCAGCAGCCAGGACTGGAACCAGAGCCTATGTGGGATTCCAGCACTGCAGGCAGAGGCTTAACCTATTACGCCATGGTGCCAGTGCCAAAAAATTTTTTTTCAAATGAACAGAATCTTAATATCTATGGGACAATAAGGAAAAAGTTTAACATGCTTAACTGAAATGGAGATAGGTTTAAGAAAAATATGAAAATATGATATTAAGCAAATCCCCTAAAATTTAGAATATAACACACTTCTAAAAAGACATAGGTGAAATAACTCATTAGTGAATGTAGATACTATGTATTTTTTAATGTTTAATTTTTTTTTCTTGAGAGGGAAAGGGGGAAGTGGAGGAGGAGGAGGAGAGAAGGAGGAGAGAGAGGGAGAGAGCGAGAAAATGAACCAACACTCCCATCTACTACTTTTGCTCCCCAAATGCCCAGAATGTCTGGAGTTGGACCTAAGTTGAAGCCAGGATCTCACTCCAGGTCTCCCCCATGGGTGATAGGGACCTATTTACTTGAACTAACACTGCTGCCTCACAGGTTTGTTAGCAGGAAGCTGGAGTCAGAAGCCAGAGCTGGGCATCAAACCTGGGTATGCCAGTATGAAACTGGGCCTCCTAACGGCATCTTAACTGCTGGGCTAAATGCCAGCCCCAGAGATTATATTATAAACTGACCAGTAATGAAAACCCACAATTACAGAAGTCTGTAATGCAGTGAGAGCAGTGCTAGAAGGGATTGTTTTTATGGTTTTGAAGTGCTTGTATTAGAAAAGAAAAAAGTGTATCAGTGGAAAGCAGGAAAACTACTGACCAACTTGACAAATTTAAAGACTGGTTGTGTTGGAAGATCAAAAAAGAAACCAATAAACTCTCAGTGACTGGGGACCAGACATATACCCATATCAGACATTAAAAGAGACTATCACTATATATATTTTATTTTTATTTTATTTATTTTTTGACAGGCAGACTGGACAGTGAGAGAGAGACAGAGAGAAAGGTCTTCCTTTTGCCATTGGTTCACCCTCCAATGGCCGCTGCGGCCGGCGCATCGAGCTGATCCGAAGCCAGGAGCCAGGTGCTTCTCCTGGTCTCCCATGGGGTGCAGGGCCCAAACACTTGGGCCATCCTCCACTGCACTCCCGGGCCATAGCAGAGAGCTGGCCTGGAAGAGGGGCAACCAGGACAGAATCTGGCGCCCCAACCAGGATTAGAACCCGGTGTGCCGGTGCCGCAGGCGGAGGATTAGCCTATTGAGCCGCGGCGCCGGCCACTATCACTATATATATATTTTAAAAAGATTTATTTACTTATTTGAAAGGCAGAGTTACAGAGAGAGGGAGAGACAGAGAAATCACCAATCCATTAATTCAAATAAATACCATTATTTCAAAGTAGTTAGGAGCATAAATGCTATCTTGAGATATCTATGATAACAATAAGTGTCTTTCAGATACATGGAATTGCTATTGGTGTTTATGCCCTGTTTTTATGGATTTGTTTTAATTGTTAAATATTACCTAAATATTATGTTCACAATAAATGTTACATGAGTGCAAATTATATACATTCTTACATGTAAGAATAATAAGCAATACTTATGG
Organism: Oryctolagus cuniculus; assembly: GCF_964237555.1. Classification (NCBI taxonomy): domain Eukaryota; kingdom Metazoa; phylum Chordata; class Mammalia; order Lagomorpha; family Leporidae; genus Oryctolagus; species Oryctolagus cuniculus. The sequence goes on from NC_091439.1 coordinate 71,470,593, forward strand.
AAAGCAGTGGAAAATGACCCACATGCGTGGGACTCTGCACCCACATGAGAAACTCGGATGAAGCTCCTGTCTTCAGCCTGGTCCAGCTGTGGCTTACATGGCCATCTGGGGAGTGAACCAGTGGAAGGAAAATTATGTGTCTCTGTAATTCTTTCTTTTTTAATTTAATTTAATTCAATTCAATTTAATTAATTTATATGAGAGGCAGAGCTACAGCCACACACACACACACACACACACACACACACAGAAACACACACAGATCTTCCATCCTCTGGTTCACTCCCCAGATGGCCACAGTGGCTGGAACTGGGCCAATCCAAAGCCAGGATCCAGGAGCTTCCTGCAGATCTCCCATGTGGGTGCAGGGGCCCAAGGACTTGGGCCATTTTCTACTGCTATCCCAGGCCATAGCAGAGAGCTGGAGCAGAAGAGGAACAGATGGGACATGAACTGGTGCCCATATGGGATGCCGGCACCACAGGTAGAAACTTAGCCTGCTATGCCATAGCACTGGCCCCTCTTTCAAATAAATAAATCTTGAAAAAAAAAAAAAACAAGATGGGTCAGATTATAAATGCACAAGAGGAAGAAAACTGTGATCAATCAGAAGTTTCTCTCTCTGTTATCTCACATGAAAGAAGAACTGTGAGATTTTTGGAATAGACCAAAAAAAGGGAGGGGGGGTTCCCTTTCCTATAATTAATTTTACTGTGTATTTAATATAGCGATATTCTTTATAAGGCATTTGGGGATTTTGTGTTCCCTAGTTATTCCCCTTTTGACAAGATCAGTTTTTCTCCTTTTCATATTGTTATAAGTGCAAGTATGCCCTAGGGCTGGGCCTGAATGTTTACAGAACAGGTAGGTAAAGAATTTATGGACTTTATTTGAAAACCCAGGGATGAAACAAATGATTAAAGAAATAGCTGGGCTGGCGCTGTGGCTCACTAGGCTAATCCTCTGCCTGCGGCACTGGCACCCCGGGTTCTAGTCCCGATTGCTCCTCTTCCAGTCCAGCTCTCTGCTGTGGCCTGGGAATGCAGTGGAGGATGGCCCAAGTGCTTGGGCCCTGCACCCCATGGGAGACCAGGAGAAGCACCTGACTCCTGGCTTCGGATGGGCACAGTGCACTGGCCACAGCGGCCATTGGGGGGTGAACCAACGGAAGGAAGACCTTTCTCTCTGTCTCTCTCTCTCACTGTCTAACTCTGCCTGTCCAAAAAAAAAAAAAAAAAAAAAAAAAAAAAAAAAAAGCTGAGCAAAGAATCAGTTAAAAACATAAAGATCTTTGAATTAATTTTCTTTTAGGGAAAAAGGAACAGATGAGATGGAAGTAGATTTTGGTGGTCTTCGGCTTGGCATTACTGTGTATGGAGTAACAGCTACATGGTCCTCTATTTTTTGTTTTGAAGATCTATTTATTTGAAAGAGAGAGAGAGAGGGAGAGAGAGAGAGAGAAGAGAGATCTTTCATCCACTGGTTCACTCCCCAGTTGGCCACAACAGCTGGAGCTGCACTGATCCGAAGCCAGGAGCCAGGAGCTTCTTCTAGGTCTCCCATATGGGTCCAGGGCCCATAGTAGAGAGCTTTCCCAGGCCATAGCAGAAAGCTGGATTGGAAGTGGAACAGCTAGGACACGAACTGGCACCCATATGGGATGCCGGCACTGCAGGTGGCAGCTTAACCTGCTACGCCACAGTGCCGAGCCCCTCTTCCACATTTAAAATCCATTCCTCCCCTTTCAAGGCTCCCAGGAATCTCATCCCCTTAGCGTATCATCTCCAAGTCCAAAGTGTCAGTGTCTAAATCAGGGTGGGGTTCCTGAGTAATCCTTTAGGAGCAGTGTCTGGGGCACAATTCTCCTTCCACTGTGACCTGTGAAACCATCTGCCTTCAATACACCAAACATACTATGATGGAGTAGACACAGAATAACAGCCAAAGACACTGTAGTTCAGAAAGAGGGACAATAGAAGACAGCAAGCAGTCACTGGTCCAAAGCTGTCCTGAAATCCACAAACCAGCCAGGGCTCCTTCATTAGATTAAAAGCCTAGGGAATAATTTCCCATGGCTCTTGGCTCCATCCTCATGCAACTTGCTTCTGCTCTTTGAGTTATCCCTTTATAAAACATTTTTTATTTACTTATTTGAAAGAATTAGAGACAGAGAGAGCGAGCTTCCATCTGCTAGTTCACTCCTCAAATGGCCACAACAACAGGGGCTGGATGAGGCCAAAGCCAGGAGTTTGAAACTCTACCTGGGCCTCCCATGTGGGTGCAGGGGTCCCAACACTTGGACCATCTTCTGCTGCTTCTCCAGGCATGTTAGTAGAAAGCTGGAGCAGCCGGGACTTGAACCAGGCTCATATGGGATGCCGGAATTGAAGCAGCTTAACCCACTGAGCATGGCAGCAGCCCCCCACTTTTTTTCCATGGAGGGTGGCACATGTATACAGCTGAGCTTTATTAGCCTACTTTGCAACTGTACAACTCGGAGGTACATCAGCCTCATTTTCTTTTGCATTCTGTGTTCCTCTGAGTCCAAGGTGTCCTGAGGTGTTTCTGCTGAAATAACTTTCTTGACAAGTTTCTAGGTTTTTTCTGAAGCTCAAAGGAATCCTTTCCATTAAACCAAAGTCACTCCTACAGGATTTTTTTTAGAAAAGATTTTATTTATTTATTTATTTGAAAGTCAGAGTTACACAGAGAGGAAAAGCAGAGAGAGAGAGAGAGAGAGAGAGAGAGAGAGAGAGAGGTCTTCCATCTGCTGGTTCATTCCCCAGATGGTTGCAATGGCTAGAGCTGCACCAATCCAAAGCCAGGAGCCAGGAGCTTTTTCTGGGTCTCCCATGTGGGTGCAGGGGCCCAAGGACTTGGGCCGTTTTCTACTGCTTTCCCAGGCCACAGCAGAGAGCTGGATCAGAAGTGGAGCAGCCGGGTTTCGAATGGGCACCCAAGTGAGAATGCCGGCACTGCAGGATGCGGCTTTACTCGCTGTCTCACAGCATCAGCTCCCTGAGCTTCTAAAAGGCCTGTTTGCTAACTCAGAAACCCAAGTACATTCTTGTCACTTTTTACTCTTCTTGAATTTTGAACTTCCATCTGATGATGTCAGATGTCAGTTCTTGCTGCCAATTTACCCAATTACAAGAACTGAGGTGATTTAACATTGTTAAGTGATAGCATTTGACAATTAGTGGTTTGCCTTTAATTCTAGGGTGCCACTTTTCTAGTGAGGACTTGGTCATCTTTTACCTGGACTCTTGCAAGTGGTCCCTATTTTAAAAGTTCACAAATACTCACCTCTCTCCACTATAACCCATTTTCCCCATTACCACTATAGTTGTCTGTCTTTCCCTCCCTCCCTTCCTTCCTTCCTTCCTTCCTTCCTTCCTTCCTTCCTTCCTTCCTTCCTTCCTTCCTTCCTTCCTTCCTTTCTTTTTAAAGCATTATTTATTTATTTGAAAGGCAGAGATACAGAGAGAGAAGTAAGTGATGGAGGGAGGGAAGGAAGCAGAGGGGGGGGGGGAGAGAGAGAGAAGATTCTATCCATTAGTTCACTCCTCAAATCCAAATGACTGCTAGGCTGGGGCTCGGCCAAGGTGAAGCCAGGAGCCTGGAAGTGCATCTGGGTCTCCACGTGGATGGCAGAGGCTCAGGAACTTGGACCATATTCTGCTGATTTCCCAGGCCCGTTAGCAGGGAGATAGATCAGAAGTGGAACAGCCAGGACACACACTGCACCTATATGGGATATTGGTGTCACAGGAGGCAGCTTAACCCATGGTGCCACAATGCTGGCAACAAGGTGTTAATTCTATAACTTAGCCTCATTAGGGCATTCTCTGATCAACTGAGTCCAACAGATTATAAATTTTTCCAAAAAGATTTATTTTATTTATTTGAAAGGCGGAGTTACAGAAAGGGGGGAAAGTGAGGGAGAGGGAGAGGGAGAGGATGAAATTCCATCTGCTGGTTCACTCCCCATGTGATTGCACTGGTCAGGCCAAAACCAGGAGCCTCAAACTCCATTCAGGTCTCCCACAGGGGTGGCAGGAGTCCAGGCACTTGGGCCATCTTCCACCGCTTTTCCTGGCATGTTAGCAAGGAGCTAGATTAGAAGTGAGCAGATGGGGTTCTAACTAGTGCTCATGTGGGATGGTGGCATCGCAGCTAGTGGCTTAACCTACTACCCTACAATGCTGGCCCTCCTACAAAATTAATATAAATTGTTTTATCCCACAGAGATGGGGAAAGCAAGTGAACAAAGGACAAAAATGCTGGGTTGACACTTCCACACCAACTCTCTGTCCTACTAGGAGTTCTTTGTCCTTATTTTGCCCATTAGTAAGTTTGTACAATGGTGTTGGAGAAAGTCCTTCAACATTCAAAATAAAAAGAACCCAATAAAGTCTATGCACTCATATTTTGAATGATGTATTTCTTTACCCTTAATGGATAGAACTTATTTTTATTTTTATTGTGTGCTTGATAGGCCTTAAAGTACAAATTGTTGAAAAGGAACCTTTTTGTCTCCAACTGAAGACTTAAATCTTCAATTGATTCTTTGGATCAATTGTTCACTCTGGAAAAAAAAAAGATGTTAAAGATTGCAGACCTATCATGTTTTCTTTCACCTTTCATTAAGCTTTCAAAAACCTTGATATGAATAGACTTTTTCTCTTTCTCAAGGCCTTTTAATTTTTAATCACTTGTTGTCTCAAGTGCTGATCATATTTCTGAGAAATTACTTTATGTAAAAGATGAAGCAAGATAGAGTTGCCACATACCTTTTTATCTTTTCTGTGAAATTATTTGGACCTAAATTTGTGGTGACAAGGTTGCTTCTGTCTAAGAGGTCCCGTTGCTATGGAAACAGGCTACTGAAAGGAATACTGCCCTGGGCCTCTAGGTCTCTGTATGTTTATGTCCATACAAGTACACAAACTTTGGCTTCAGCTGGGAGAATACGTACGGTGGTCCATACTGATGATGCACTGTCTTAAAAATAATTTTTAGAAATGTGTGACACATAAAAATTGCACATATTTCTAGGGTACGTGTATACATTTTGTATTATCAGGTTAACCATATCCATCTCCTCAAATATTTATCATTTGTTTATGTTGAGACTATTTGAAATCCTATCACCTAGCTTTTATTTTAATGCAATATATATATTAAAAAAAAAAAAAACAGAAGTCACACTTTCCAATATAACAGGGCTGTGCCAGGCATATAGAAGGGATCTTCAAAAAGTTCATGGAAAAGGCATATGAAAATTCTAAGCCTAGATTTTAAAACTTTTTGCATCCAAATAAACTTGTTAGTCTGTTTTCCTTGAACTTTTTGTGGTATCTTTATAGACCTAGGATTATTTTACATAATACTTGATGAGTTGAAATTTAAAACAAATCTTTGTTATAAACCAGAGAGGAGTTATCCTTTAAGATCTGAAATGAAGAGGGGAAAAGGGAAGGGAAGGAAAGAAGAAAAAAAAAAAAACTGAGCCAACTATTTTTTCACCCAATTTCCTAAGTATAACATCCATGTCTATAATCTTTACTTTCTAAACTCTCATTGTTTATGTAGTGCATGGCACATAATAGGTGCTCATTAAGTGTTTGTTGGATGAATAAAGACATAGGGAGAGCAAATACCACTACTGATAGCAAAGAGATTTGAATAACAAAGATGTGGAAATTCCAAAGCAGAAAGCGGCAGCCTTCAGCCTGTCCTCCGTGAGAAAGCAGCTGGCTTGGCTGGGTCTCTATGTTAGGGTGGGAAGAGAACTTGTGTAACTGGCCACAGGAAGAGTTACGGTAGGACACAGAATGTGTGAGTTCAAGAGTTGCTGGCTGTCTCTGGACTTGTTGCTGGCAAACATTTGAAAACTGGATAATAAAATGCAGTAGTGTAGCCACCCAATCTGGGGGTTTGGCCATAAGGCAATCTGAAACTCCAGGAAGACAAGCAAATCTTTGTCAGTCTAAGAATTGTTAATAAAATGTGTGCCTTGGAAATAATACATGCAGTTACAAATGTACAGGTGTCTTTTCCTAATTATTGCAGTGCTATGTGGGGATTAATGCTCAATATATTTACTCTTCTCAACATCATAATTAATAAAGATAGATGTCCTGGCTTTGGCCTGGTCCAGTCCAGCTGTAGTGGCTGTGGGCATGAATTATATAAGATGTAAGTGTCCCAAGGACTATCTTAACTGCTAGGGTAAATACTTACCCCTGCATTTATTTTAAAGCTAATGATTTTATAGTACTTTGCATATACCAGTCAGTTAATTATATATAGTAACAAATTTAATCCTTAGAATAGGTCAGGCCCTTAACCCAGGCAGGCCATTTCTAGAGTGTGGCTTCTCATCCTTTAATCAAAGTGATGTTACAGACATGGTCCTTAGTCCAGATTTGGAGAAACATATGGGCTTCAGAGAATCTACGAAATCCTTTTGCAAAATTCTGTGTGCTGTATCTTTAGGCACTTTCTTACACAGAAGTCCACAGCTTTCATAGGATTTGTAAGGACTCTTTGTCTCAACTACCCTCAATGTAACAGCGATCCTTACAAGAAATTGAAAATATATCTGACTCCTGAAAAATCTTTTCCCTGAAAGCTTAAACATGTGATTTATAAAGTACTCAAGTCATTTTTTATATTTTTATATATGGAAGCACTTCACAATATGTGTGATCTATAAATTTGAGTAGAATATGTTCACATTTCTGTTTCTCTTGCTTTTTCCAGTTAACTGTGTTAGTATCTTCCTATCTTTTATCAAGTGGGCTGTATTCTCTGAAACTCTCACAATTTTTTAACTAAGAATTCCGAGACCTTTTAACAAAAGATTTATGTATTTATTTTCATTGTATTTGAAAGGTGGAGTGGGAGAGAGGGAGACAGACAGACAGACAGAGAAATCTTCCATTAGTTGGTTTACTCCCCAAATGCACATAATAGCTGGGGTTGGGCCAAGCTAAAGCTAAGGGCCTAGAGCTTAATCTAAGGCTCCCACATGGCAGAGACCCAAGCCATCATCAGCTGCCTCCCAGGGTGTGTGTTAGCAGGAAGCTGGATCAGAAGCAGAGTAGCCAGAACTCCGATATGGACTGTGGGTGTCCTAAGCTGTGACCTACCTACTCCACCAAATGCCCGCCCTACAGATGGTTCTGCTTGGAGTTGGACCAAGAGAGTAAGATCTTCCCAAAAGTGTGCACTGGAACACAGGCAGAGGACCTGGAACACTTTACTCTCCTGAGGATGTTCTAGGAAAGCTTATCTTGTGACACTGAACTCAGAGGGAGTCAGACCAACAAGGAACTACCAACAAGGAACCTGTCAAAACTGCAAGAAATCAGCTGTTAAATCACTGTGTGGGATGCCCACATTCCATGTCGAAGTATTTCTGATCCAGCTTTCTGTTACTGTACACCCTGAGAGGCAGCAGATGTTGGCTCAAGTTCTTGGGTCCGTGCTACCCATGTGAGAGGCCTGGATGGAGTTCCAGGCTCCTGACTTCCTGGCCCAGCTCTGGCTGTTGTTCCTGTTTGGGGAGTAAATCGGCAGATGGCAGGTGTCTTTGTCTCCCTGCCTTTCAAATAAAAGTATAAAAGTTTGTGGCAGGCATAAACTGTCACATCCGGTATTGGAGTGTCTGGGATCCAGTCCAGTTAGCTTCTTACCCAGTTTCCTAGTAATGTGCATCCTGGGGGGCACTAGATGATGGCTCAAGTACTTGTGTCCCCACCATCCATGTGGGAGACCCGCAGTGAGTTCCAGGCTTCTGGCTTTGGCCTGGCCTAACCTCGGCTGTTGTGGGCATCTGGGGAAAGAATCAGCAGATAGAAGACGCCTGTGTGTGTGTCTGTTGATTTGCCTTTCAAAGAAATAAAAGTGAAAAACATTAAAATTATTTTAGAAATAGAAAAAAAAATTTTGAATTTTTTTTGATAGAGTTATCTTCCAGCTGCTGGTTCAGTCCTCAAATGCCTGCAAAAGCCAGGACTGGGCAAGACTGAAGTCAGTAGTCAGGAACTTCATTCAAGTCTCCCATATGGAAGCAGGGACCTGAGCCCTTGGATCATCATGTGCTGACCCCTGGGATGAACTAGCAGGGAGTCAAGTGGAAGCAGGGGACGCGAAGCCTCTGATACAGGATACAGGCGTCCCAAGCAGCAATGTGATTCCCTGTACCACAATGTTGTCTTTTTTGAACATACAATGAATGAAGGTGCATATCATCCTGTTTTATACCTTGGGCACGCCCCTAACTCTTGCTATAAAAATTCTAGCAAACTGCTTCTTGGGGAGGCCATTTTTTTTTCCAGGAGCCATACCTCCCCTCTGCCTTCTTGTCACAGGCAAATAAAGGTTTTTCTCTCAGCAGCTCCCGCTTGAGGCTGATTATTTGGCGACACCCCAAGTGAACAGACCCCTTGTGTCCACCAACAGTAGGAGTCTGTGTTTGCAAAGCTTCTTGGAGACTGAATTTCCTCCTGGATGGAGGACAAGAACTTATTTTGCTTTTCTCTTCTCCTGTTTTTTCCCAAGGGGCCTAAGAATTGTTTCAAACTTGTACTGTGCATGAACTTTCTGGATAGATGGTTGTGAGTTTGTGAGCCTTGAGAGAGGCAACTCTTGGAAGGGAAACTCTCCCAGCCTGGCAGGACTTGGGACACTAGATTTTTATCTCCTGAGCACTGAGAGACTTCCTCATCGGCAGGATGGAGCGAACAATATTGGCTCTGTCTTCCTTCCCAGGCTGAGTGAGAAATAAAGGAGATAAAAGCTAGCAATTATTTGAAAATTCTAAAGGACACACATATAAAAGATTACTCCAGGATTGAAAACGTTGTGAGTTTTGAGATTAAAAAGCTAGTGCCATTTTAACTGAAAAAGCAATATGTGTTTTTTAAAGTGAGAATGCTCACACTTGTATCAACAGCAGGAGAGCAGTCATATACGGTATGGATAAAATTTTCACACTGATAACCTAGCCATCTTATACACACTCTAAGAAATCCACAGCTATTACTCATTTAAATGGTAAACATATAGCAAAATGTTAACACTAGACAGCTTTATTGCTTTTTTTCTTTATATATATTTTAAGATTTATTTATTTATTTATTTGAAGTCAGAGTTATATAGAGAGAGGAGAGGCAGAGAGAGAGAGAGAGACAGAGAGATCTTCCATCCAATGGTTCACTCCCCAATTGGCCACAACGGCCAGAGCTGAGCCGATCCGAAGCCAGGAGCCAGGAGCTTCTTCTAGGACTCCCACATGGGTGCAGGGGCCCAAGGACTTGGACCATCCTCTTCTGCTTTCCCAGGCAATAGCAGAGAGCTGGATCAGAAGAGGAGCAGCCGGGACTAGAACTGGCGCCCATATGGAATGCCGGTGCTTCAGGCCGGGGCGTTAACCCACAATGCCAGCCCCAGCTTTATTGCTTTTTTAAAAAGATTTATTTATTTTATTTGAAAAGCAAGTTAGAGGCAGAAGCAGAGAGAGGTTGAGAGAGAGATGGAGAGGTTGAGAGAGATCAAGGGAGGTTGAGAGAGAGAGGTAGAGACAGAGAGAGAGGTCTTCCATCCTCTGGTTCACTCTCCAGATGGTGGCAATGGCCAGATCTGTGCCGATCTGAAGTCAGGAGCCAGGAGCCAGGAGCTTCTTCTGGGTCTCTTACACGGGTGTAGGGTCCCAAGGTCTTGGATCATCTTTTACCGCTATCCTAGGCCATAGCGGAGAGCTGGATCGGAAGTGGAGCAGCCAGGACACAAATTGGTGCCCATATGGGATGCCAGCACCGCAGGCAGTGGCTTTGCCAGATAGATACTCCACAGTGCCGGCCCCATATTACTTCTTTCTCCAAAATAAGAACTCTTGGAAAACTAACTGGAACATCACACGTTTCGTTGATCTGGATGAAGTAGGTCCTGGACACAAATTGCAAGTTACAGTCTAAGTGTTGATGTCTCAGTTTGGGCAAGAAATTCTGAAGTTGTTGTCTTTTTATGTTTGTTTCCTTTGAAGGCCCACATTTGCATGTGTATGCAGATTCTTGAGAACCTGTTTGTGAGAAATTGACTTTTGGAGTGGATTTAAAAAGACTATGAAGGATCAGTGATCTATTAAGTAAAAACAATTACCACTCATAGTTCTGTCTCAACCTTGTTGAGGGAAAAGAAATGAATTAACTCAGAGTTTCACTAAGATTTCTTAATGTAGCTAAACTCCATCAGATATGCTTAGAATTTTTGTTTTGATAGATATTTCACATTAGTAAGCTGGCATTACTTAAAGGCTTGAAGAATAATCTAAAAAATCTTGGAGAGGATGCACCAACATGGTTCTCATCCCCGAATTCTCAGCTGCTTTACGTCTTAGTTTTTGTGAGAGATTTCACTTCTATCTAGTCAGAGTTTGTACCATTTTCAGTTGACTCTGTAACCATAACCCCATGTTTGTGTTAGTTTTGGTCATTATCAATATTTGCCAACATATTTCACCCATTCATCTCTTAACTGGATGAAATTCTTAGTCTAATATTTTTCTTCTTCAAAAATTGTTATAAGAAGATTTTTGTCCAAAAAGTGTGTATCGTGTTTATATTTGAATGACCGAATTACAATTTTTTTCTTAGGTGTCCATTTCTTTGCTTTAGTAATTTGTAGACAGTGTTCGATTATTTTCTTGCATATGAATGTGCCCTTGAAATGTTGAAAATCCATCTGATTTTTTTCTTTGCTGGCTTTTCCTGGATAGCACCGATTTGTTTTTCATATTTAGGCCTAATTTTCAGTAATACTTTTATTCTCAAAAGTTCTAAAGTTACATTATATAATTAATCTGTTTATGAATGATCTGATGTTTTTCTTAGCTATCCAGTGTCTTTACTAGAATGGGATCCAATTGGCCACATTACATAATTCTTCTCCTGACACATGATGTGCTCTTTCAGTCCATAGAAATGTACCTTCTTCCTCTCCCTGCCCTGTGTTTTATATGTGAATATCTATTGTTATTCATGCTAAGAGTTGATTCACAAGAAAATGATGTTATTGCTTAATTCCTAGAGATATGACTCTTGAGATGTGTGTAACAAAGAATGTCACAGTGTTTTTTTTTTTTAAAGATTTATTTATTTATTTTAAAGGCATAGTTACAGAAAGAGGGAGAGAGGGAGAGTCAAAGAGAGAAAGAGAGAGGTCCTCTATCTGCTGGTTCACTCCCCAAATGTCCACAATGGCTGGAGCTGGGCTGATCCAAAGCTAGGAGCCGGGAGCTTCTTCCTTGACTCCCATGTGAGTGCAGGGGCCCAAGGACTTGGGCCATCTTCTCCTGCTTTCCCAGGCCATAACAGAGAGCTGGATCAGAAGTGGAGCAGCTGGGACTAGAAAGGTGCCCATATAGGATGTTGGCACCACAGGTGGCAGCTTAACCCTCTATGCTAACACTGCCCACCCTCCACACACACACACACACACACAGTGTTTTTTTTTTTTTTTAAGATTTATTTTTTCTACAAGGGAGATTGACACAGGGAGAGGGAGACAGAGTAAGAGGAGCGAGAGAGAAAGTGATCAACCTGCCATCCACTGGTTCATTTCCCAAATGGCCACTTCAGCGGGGGCTGGGCCAGAATGAAACCAAGAGCCAGGAACTCCATCCTAGTCTCACTTGGGTAGCGGGGACCTAAGTACTTGCTCCATCTTCTGCTGCCTTCACTGGTACATAGGAAGGTAGATCCATAGCAGGGCAGCTGGGACTTGAACTAGTGCTCTGATACAAGATGCCAGCACTGCAAATAGTGGCCCAACCCATTGTGCCACAAGGCTAGGCCCACAAAGAACCTTTTCTAGTGAGTCACAGAAACAAAATTCTGGAGCACGATCATCAGGACCTGCAGAACACTACAGACTATTAATATTAAAAATAATTAATATTAATAATTAATTATTGATATTAATAATCAATATTATATAATAATTAATAATATTATTAATAATAATTAATAATTGATATTAAAATAATATTCACTGTATGATTTTGGTCATTTAAAAAGTAGGATGGATTACTTCTTTTTAAAATTATTAGAAAATTCAATGAGCTGTAAAGGAAAAAAATCGGAAATAATTCTGATGCAGGCAGGGAGGTAGTGTTAGCGAAAAGAATTGAGGTTCGACAGCCTCAGCTAACTTATGTGGCAGCACGAACCACCATGGACACCTCCAGCCAGCCTGTGTAGAAGCCATAGCCTGCGGTGCAGCAGCTGAGGCTGGCTCCCACGTGGCAGCCTGGCCTGGCCTGGGTGAAAGCTCCATCGGCATCCCCACTCCGTGTTCTCTCCAATCTCCCCTTGTTTTCTGCTCACACCTGCATCACCTTTGAATGAGTGAACTCACTTGAGTTCATATTTCCTGGTATTGAATATGATCACTGAGTAATTTGCTTATTTGAATCATGAAAGGTAGTATCTTGTATAAAAGGTAGCCAATTACCATCAAAATTCATTCTTTCATTCTTCTACAGCATCAATCTGTGCTTCCCTTTCTGTGTATGTAACTGCTCAGCTCCAAGTCTCATTTTCCAGCCTTCCTTGCAGCTAGGTTTTGCTTTGTGGCTAGGTGTTCAGCATGTGAACTAAAGGATATGTGCCACGTATGGCTCTTGGCCTTAAAGCACTGACTGCCTTCTTCCCATATATATTCACATATGGATCTTGGCCTTAAAGTATTGACTGCCTTCTTCCCCATATATATTCACCTGCCCAAGAGCTGGAACATAGTTGAGTCTTGACATTTGCATTTGCAGGAATTTAAGATGGAAGAAAATGGAGTTCCTGAATGATAGTGTGAAACCAAACCTCTTAACTAGCTTGGACTGCTCATCAGTGATGTTTGTGTAAGAGAAATAAGCACCTATGTTTCTTAGGTTACTGCATTTTTGTATTTTAGTACTGCAGCCTAGCTTTTACCCTAAACTTACATACTCATTTTATATTGTTTTGAATTATTTGCTGTTTGTATTATAAATTTGCATTATAATTTGTAAATAAATTATATAAATTATAAAGACTTGTCCATAAAGGCTACTGTAAGAGATATATTGAGACATGTCTACAATATTTGTGACTGTCAATTATCACATGTAATTGTATCCTATGGATACATTGTAGTTTGCAAAATCCCTTGTGAGTTCTTCTTAGTAGGTTGCTATTTTAAGTAGTGCTGGAAGAACAAATCGTTTTTATCTCTGATTATTTTTGGAAGTCACTTTTGTATAATATAATTGAAGGGTAGAGGGTATGAATTTTTAGATGTTGCATAATACTTAGCACCAAATTGTCCATTTTAAAAGTAATAGACAATGTAAGCTTTAAGCAACAGTGTACATTCTACTTCTCTTTATCCTTACAAATTTATAGATAGAAACCAGTATTTTAATTCCAATTTTAACTTAAATTTCTTGATTTGAGGCCTGATATTGTGGCACAGCAGGTTAAGTTGCTACTTGCAACAACCAGCATCTCTTATCAGACTGCTGGCTTAAGTCTTAGCTGCTGTACTTAATTTTTATTTTTTTAAGTATTTTTATGTAAGGTAAATAATTTTCATGTAATTCATATACACAGATTTAGGAACATAGTGGTATTTCCCACCTTACCTTCCTTCCCACCCCTACTTCCACTTTTCCTCCTCCTTCCTCTCTTACTCTCTCTCTTAATTTTTATAATAATCTACTTTCAGTTTAGTTTATATTCGTAAGATTAACTCTATACCAAGTAAAGAGTTCAAGAAGAAAAAAGCCCACTGTTTCTCAATAGTAGAGACAAGGGCTATAACAATCATCAAATCTCAAAATGTGAATTTCACTTCTATCCATTACATTTTTGGTACTCTATTAGCTACTACAGATCGAGGAAATTTATGGTATTTGTCTTTTTGGAACTGGCTTATATATAATGGTTTCCAGTTACAACCATTTTGATGCAAAAGACAAGATTTCATTCCTTTTTACTCAGTAGTATTCCATACTATATATTATAGTTATTTTTTTTACAACCATCAGTTGATGGACATCTGGGTTGATTCCTTATCTTAGCTATTGTGAATTGAGCTACAATAAACATGTGGGGTACAGGTAATTCTTTCATATGCTGATTTCATTTCCTTTGGATAAATTTCCAGGAGTGAGATTGCTAGGTCATATGGTATATCTGTTTTCAGCTTTCTGAGATATCTCCATACTGTCTTCCACAATGGCAGTCCTGTTTTACATTCGCAGTAATAATGCATAAGGGTACTTTTTTCCCCACATGCTCACCATCATTTTTTGTTTGTTTATTTCTGGGTGAGAACCATTCTGACTGGGGTGAGGTGATACCTCTTTCTGGGTTTGATTTGAATTTCCCTAATTGCTGGTAATCCTGAGAATTTTTACATGTGTCTATTGTCTATCTGAATTTCCTCTTGAAAAATGCCTGTTCAAGTCCTTTGCCCATTTCTTAACTGGATTGTTTGTTTCATTGTTGTTGAGTCTCTTGAGCTCTTTACAGATTCTGGGTATTAATCTTTTATCACTTGCATAGTTTGCAAATATTTTCTCTCATTCTGTCAGTTGCCTCTTCATTGGCTCAGTGTTTGCTTTGCAGTGCAGAAACTTCTCAGCTTCATCTAATTTTTTTTGAGTATTTTGGCTTTTATTGCCTGTGCTTCTGTTTTTTTTTCCAAGGAGTCTTTTCCTATGCCAATGTCTTTCAGAATTTCCCAATGTTATCTAGTAATTTGATGGGATCAGGTCATAGATTTAGATCCTTGATCCATTTTTGAATTGATTTTTGTATAAGGTATAAGGTAGGGGTATTGTTTCATATTACTGCATGTGGAGATCCAATTTTTCCAGCACAATTTGTTGAAGATACTGTCCTTGCTCTAGGGATTGATTTTAGCTCCTTTGTCAAAAATTAGGCGGTGGATTGACTTCTGGAGTTTCTGTTCTGTTCCATTGGTATGCACGTCTGTTTTTGTGCCACTACCAGGCTGTTTTGATTATAACTTCCCTGTACTATTTCTTGAAATATGATATTGTGCTGCTTCCAGCTTTGCTTTGTTGTTTAATATTGCTTTAGTTATTCAGGGTCCCTTGAGTTTGCATTTGAATTTCAGTATAATTTTTTTCTAGATCTGAGAAGAATGTCCTTGGTATTTTTATTGGAGTCACACTGAATTTGGGTATTATGGACATTTTGATAGTATTAATTCTTCCAATCCAAGAAAATGGAAAATTTTTCCATTTTTTGGGTGTCATCTTCTATTTGTTTCCTTAGTGTTTTGTAATTTTCATTGTGGAGATCTTAGGCATCCTTGGTTAAATGTATTCCAAGGTATTTAATTTTTCTGTAGCTATTATGAATGGGATTGATCTTAAAAGTTCTTTCTCAGCCATGGCATTGTCTGTGTATTAAAAGGCTATTGAGGCTGGCACCACAGCTCAATAGGCTAATCTTCTGCCAGCGGTGCCGGCACACCGGGTTCTAGTCCCTCTTGGGGCACCGGATTCTGTCCCGGTTGCCCCTCTTCCAGGCCAGCTCTCTGCTGTGGCCTGGGAGGGCAGTGGAGGATGGCCCAAGTCCTTGGGCCCTGCGCCTGCATGGGATCCCAGGAGGAAGCACCTGGCTCCTGCCTTCGGATCAGCGTGGTGCACCGGCTGCAGCACGCCAGCCGCAGCGGCCATTGGGGGATGAACCAATGGAAAAGGAAGACCTTTCTCTCTGTCTCTCTCTCTCACTGTCCACCCTGCCTGTCAAAAAAATAAATAAATAAATAAAAAATAAATAAATAAAAGGCTATTGAACCTGTAGAAGGAAGGAAATAATTAAAATTAGAGAAGAAATCAACAAAATTGAAACAAAAAATATACAAGATCAGCAAAATGAAGAGCTGCTTTTTTGAAAATATAAACAAAATTGACCCACCATTGGCCCAACTAATCAAAAAAAGGATGGAGAAGATCCAAATCAATAAAATTAGAGATGAAAAAGAAAATGTAACAACATACACCACAGAAATAAAAAGAACCATCAGAAATTACTACAAAGAGCTGTATGTCAACAAACTGGGAAAACTAGAAGAAATGGATAGATTCCTGGACACATACAACCTACCTAAATTGAGCCATGAAGACATAAGAAACCTAAACAGACCCATAACTGAGACAAAAATTGAGTCAATAATAAAGGCCCTCCCCAAAAGAAAAGCCCAGGACAGGATGGCTTCATTACTGAATTCTACCAGACATTTAAAGAAGAACTAACTCCAATGCTTCTCAAGCTATTTAAAACAATTGAAAGGGAAGGAATCCATCCAAATTCCTTCTATGAAGCCAGAATCACCTTAATCCCTAAATCTGGAAAAGTTGCAACAGAGAAAGAAAACTATAGACCAGTTTCCCTGATGAACACAGATGCAAAAATCCTCAAAAAAATCCTAGCCAATTGAATTCAACAACACATTAGGAAGATCATTCACTGAGACTAAGTGGAATTTATCCCTGGTGTGCTGGGATGGTTCAACATTCGCAGTTCAATCAATGTGATAAATCACATTAACAAATTGAAGAACAAAAACCATATGATTATCTCAATAGATGCAGAGAAAGTATTTGATAAAATGCAACACCCTTTCCTTTTTTTTTTTTATGGACAGGCAGAGTGGACAGTGAGAGAGAGAGACAGAGAGAAAGGTCTTCCTTTTGCCGTTGGTTCACCCTCCAATGGCCACCATGGCCGGCACACCGCACTGATCCAATGGCAGGAGCCAGGTGCTTCTCCTGGTCTCCCATGGGGTGCAGGGCCCAAGGACCTGGGCCATCCTCCACTGCACTCCCGGGCCACAGCAGAGAGCTGGCCTGAAAGAGGGGCAACTGGGACAGAATCCAGTGCCCCGACCGGGACTAGAACCCGGTGTGCAGGCGCCGCAAGGTGGAGGATTAGCCTAGTGAGCCACGGTGCCGGCTCGCAACACCCTTTCATGATGAAAACTCTAAGCAAATTCAGTCTAGAAGGAGCATTCCTCAACATAATTAAGGCAATTTATGACAAACCCACAGCCAGCATCCTATTGAATGGGGAAAAGCTGGAAGCATTCCCACTGAGATCTGGAGCCAGACAAGGATGTCCACTCTCTCCATTGCTATTCAGTATAGTCCTGGAAGTTTTAGCCAGAGCCATCAGGCAAGATAAAGAAATCAGATTCAGATTGGTAATAACGAAGTCAAACTATCCTGATGTTCAGATGGGATGATTATATATAGGGGAGCCAAAAGATTCCACTAGGAGACAACTGGCACTCATAAAAGAGTTTGGTAAAATAGCAGAATATAAAATCAACACACAATAATTAACAGTCTTTGTATACACAGAAAATGCCATGGCAGAGAAAGAACTTCTAAGATTAATCCCATTCACAATAGCTGCAAAATAATTAAATAACTTTGAATTAACTTAACCAAGGATGTCAAAGATCTCTACAATGAGAATTACAAAGCTCTAAAGGAAGAAATAGAAGAAGACATAAAAATTGGAAAAAATTTCCATGTTCATGAATTGGAAGAATTAATGTCATCAAAATGTCCATTCTTCCAAAAATAGTTTACAGATTCAATGCAATAGCAATCAATATACCAAAAACATTCTCCTTAAATCTAGAAAAAATGATGCTGAATTCATTTGGCAACACAAGAGGCCTTGGATAGCTGAAACAAGTTCATACAACAAAAATAAAGCAAGAGGCATAAAAATACCAGATTTCAAGACATACTACAAGGCAGTTATAATCAAAACAGCCTGGTACTGGTATAAAAACAGATGGATAGACCAATGGAATAGAATACAAATGCCAGAGATCAATCTAACCATCTATAAACAATTTATATTCGACCAAGGAACTAAAAGCATTCCCTGGAGCAAGGACAGTTTCTTCAACAAATGGTGCTAGGAAAACTGGATTTCCACATGCAGAAATATGAATCAAGACCCCCACCTTACACAAAAATCCATTCAAAATGGATTAAAGACCTAAATCTATGACCCAATACCATCAAATTACTAGAGAACATTGGGGAAACCCTACAAGACATTGGCCTAGGCACAGAGTTTCTGGAAAAGACCCCAGAGGCACAGGCAATAAAAACCAAGATTAACAAGTGGGATTACATCAAATTGAGGAGATTCTGTACAGCAAAAGAAACACAGGAAAGTAAAGAGGCAACCAACAGAATGGGAGAAATTATTTGCAAACCATGCAACTGATAAAGGCTTAATAACCAGAATATATAAAGTGATAAAAAAAAACTCAACAATAGCAGAGAAAACAACCCAGTCAAGAAGTGGGCAAAGGACTTAAACATTTCTCAAAAAAGGAAATCCAAATGGCCTATAGATACATGAAAAAATGCTCAGAATCACTAGCCATCAGGGAGATGCAAATCAAAACCACAATGAGGTTTCACATCACCCCAGTTAGAATGGCTTTCATACAGAAATCAACAAAAACAAATGCTGGTGATAGTGTGGGGAAAAAGTTACCCTAATCCACTGTTGGTGGGAATGCAAACTGGTAAAGCCACTATGGGAGACAATTTGGAGATACCTCAGAAATCTGAATCTAGCCCTACCATACAACCAGCCACCCCATTCCTCAGAATTTACCCAAAGGAAATGAAATCAGCAAATAAAAGAGTCATCCGTACCTCCATATTTATTGCAGCTCAATCCACAATAACCAAGACATGGAATCAACTAAATGCCCATCAATGGAAGACTGGATAAACAAACTATGGGATATGTACTCTGTGGAATACTACACAGCAGTTAAAAAAATGAAATCTGGTCATTTATAGCTAAATGGATGAATCTGGAAAACATACTCAGTGAAATAAGCCAGTCTGAAAGGGACAAATGCCACATGTTCTCCGTGATCTGTGACAACTAACAGAGCACCTAAAAGGAAACCTGAAGACTTGAAACTGACACTATGAGAAGCAATTACTTGAACAGCCCTTGTCTTGACTGTTGAGGAACAGTTCATTATTTAACTTTATTTTTTTTATTCTCTCTTTCTCTACTTAATACCATTGGTTGAACTCCTTACTTACCATAAAATTAATCATAGATGTATTAAGTCAATTGAAAATAGATCCCAGTTAATAATAGGAATAGGAATGAGAGAGGAAGGAGCTGTACAGATTGGTGCACATTCCCACAGACTTACCCCAAGGGTGAAGCTACAAACTTGCCATGGGACTCCAAATCCCATTTAGCTGGGTGGCACTAATCCCATCTTATGTGATAAAGTGATCATATTAAAGTTTGGAATTGATCATATAGATAGGACCTCAAGTCAAAGGGGTCACATAAAAGAGACCAAGTATCTGGTAATAATAATAGAATTACAAAGGAGAGAAAGTTCCAACATGGGAAGCCGTCCACACAGCAGACTCATAGGATGACAAATGCCCTGAACAGCACTCTGACCTCACAATCAGCCCCTAAGGCATTCAGATCTGACCAAAATACCATGAGAACATTTCAGGCATGGAAAGCCAAGACATAGTGTCAAAAATGGTTCTGCATGAGAGACCTCTGTGAGCAATACCCCAGTGGAAAAAAGGGGACATCAAAGAAGGATATACTTTTCTCTGAAGGAAGGAGAGAACTTCCATTTTGCATATGACCCTGTCTAAAAACTGACGGAGTTTGTGGACTCAAAAGTCTTCTGTAGCCTTGGCAGCTCATGTCAAGAACCTCGGTGATCACTGACATCATAAATAAGGGTGTCAGTTGTTAAATCAACAACAGGAGTCATGGTGCACTTGTTCCCCATGTTGAACCTCTGTCCTAAATGAGGTGTACCATGAGAATTAATGGTAAAACTTGTCTTCAAACTGTACTTTATACTTTGTGTGTCTTTGTGGGTGCAAATAGTTGAAATGTCTACTTAGTATAGAGTTGGTCTTCTGTATATAAAGTCAATTAAAAATGAATGTTAATGGAAAATGGAACGGGAGATGGAGTAGTAGTTGGTATGGAAGTGGGGGTGGGAGGCCAAGAATAGGGGAAGAAACATTATATCTCTAAAATTGTACATATGGGCCGGCGCCGCGGCTCACTAGGCTAATCCTCCGCCTAGTGGCGCCGGCACACCGGGTTCTAGTCCCGGTCGGGGCGCCGGATTCTGTCCCGGTTGCCCCTCTTCCAGGCCAGCCCTCTGCTGTGGCTAGGGAGTGCAGTGGAGGATGGCCCAGGTGCTTGGGCCCTGCACCCCATGGGAGACCAGGAAAAGCACCTGGCTCCTGGCTCCTGCCATCAGATCAGCGCGGTGCGCCGGCCGCAGCGCGCCGGCCGCGGCGGCCATTGGAGGGTGAACCAACGGCAAAGGAAGACCTTTCTCTCTGTCTCTCTCTCTCACTGTCCACTCTGCCTGTCAAAAAAAAAAAAAAAAGAAAAAAAATTAAAATTGTACATATGAAATTTGTATTCATTAAATAAAAACCTTCGAAAGAAAAGGCTATTGAGTTTTTGTGTTAATTTTATACTCTGCCACTTTACCAAACTATGAGTTCCAGTAGTCTTGGTGGAGTCTTTTTGTTCCATTATATATGTAATCAGGTCATCTGCAAATAGGGATAATCTGACTTGATCCTTTCCAATTTTTATCCCTTGAACTTCTTTTCCCTGCCTGATGGCTTTGGTAAAACTTCAAGGAATATATTCAATAGCAGTGGTGAGAGTGGGCATCATTGTTTGATTCTGAGTCTTAGAGGGAATGCTTCCAACTTTTCCACATTCATTACAATGCTGGCTGTGGGTTTGTCATAAATTGTCTTGATTGTGTTGAGTAATGTTGCTTCTATACCCAATTTGCTTAAGGTTTCTATCATGAAAGGATGTTGTGTTTCATCAAATGCTTTCTCTGTATCTATTGGGATAATAATATGTTTTTTAGTCTTCAATTTGTTATTGTGATGTATCACATGTATCAGTTTGTGTCTTTTGAACCATCCCTGCGTGCTAGGGGTAAATCCCACTCAGTCCAGGTGAGTGATGTTTCTGATGTGTTATTGGTTTGATTAGCTGGTACTTTGTTGATGATTTTTACATCTATGTTCATTGTGGATATTGGTCTATAGTTTACTTCCTTTGTGGCAGCTTTTCTCATTTTGGAATTGAGGTGATACTGGCATCATAGAAGGGCTTTGGAAGGCTTTCCTCCCTTTCAATTGTTTTGAATAGCTTCAGAAGAATTGGAGTTAGTTCTTCTTTAAATGTCTGGTAGAATTCAGTAATGAAACCATCCTATCCTGGGCTTTTCTTTGTTGGGAGGGTCTTTATTACTGATTGAATCTCTGTCTTGGTTTTTGTACTGTTTAGGTTTTCTATGTCTTCATGACTCAATTTTTGTAGAATATATGTGTCCAGGAATCTATCCATTTCTTCTACATTTCCCAATCTGTTGCCATATAATTGTTTGTAGTAATTCCTAATGATTCTTTTTATTTCTGATATCCATTGTAATGTCTCCTTTTTTATCCATGACTTTATTAATTTGAGTATTCTTTCTCTTTTTTTAGTTAGTTGGGCCAATAGTGTATTAATTTAGTTTACATTTTCAAAAAACCAGCTCTTCATTTCACTGATCTCTCTCCTCCCCTCTTTTTTTTTTTTTTGGTTCAATTTTGTTCATTTCTTCTCTAATTTTAATTATTTTCTTCCTCTTACTAATTTTGGGTTTTGTTTCCTATTATTTTTCCAGGTGCTTGAAATGCATTAATAGCTCATTTGTTGGTTGCATTCCAGTTTCTTGATGTAGGCACCAGTTCTATAAACTTCCCTCTGAATACTGCCATTGCTGTGTCTCATACATTTTAATAGGTTGTATTGTCATATTCATTTATTTTTAGGAATATTTTGATTTCCATTTTAACTTCTTTTGTGACCCACCGTTCTTTCAGGAGCATGTTGTTTAGCCTGCATGTGTTTGCATATGTTCTCGAGATTCTTGAATTGTTAATTTCCAGCTTCATTCTGTTGTTGAAATTCCATCATTCCAAAATGTATGGTATGATTCCAACTTTTTTTTAATTTGCCAAGACTTGCTTTATGGCTTAGCTTTTGGTTTATCCTAGAGACTGTTCCGTGCAACGATGAAAAGAATGTGTATTCTATAACTATGGGATGAATCATTCTGTTTATATCAGTTAGGTCCATTTGGTCCATAGTGTTGATTAGCTCTGTTATTTCTTTGTTGATTTTTTTGTCTAGTTGATGTGTCCATTTATGAAAGTAGGGTGTTGAAATCCCCCTTGTATTGGAGTCTATGTCTCCCTTTAAATCCACTAACATTTGTTTAAATAGCCTGGTATCCTATATTTAGGCACATATACATTTATTTTAGTCATATATTTCTGTTGAATTGATCCCTTAATCGTTACATAGTGCCACTCTTTGTCTCTTTTAACAGTTTTTGTGTTGAAGTCTATTTTGTCTGATATTAGGATTGCTATACCAGCTCTTTTTTGGTTTCTGTTAGCATGGAATATCTTTTTCCGTTCTTCCACTTTCAGTCTGCATGTATCTTTGTTGGTGAGATGTGTTTCTTGTATGCAGCAAATAGATGGGTTTTGTTTTTTAATCTATTCAGCCAGTCTGTGTCTTTTAACTGGGGATTTGAGGCCATTTACATTCAAGGTGACTATTGATAAGTAACAATTTAACCCTGCCATTTTTTTCCCATAAATATTCTTATTGCTAACTTTGGATTTCCTTTGTACCTTTACTGGGAGAATTTCTGCCTTCACCTTCTTTCGTGGTGTTGATCATGTTTCTGTGTTTCTATGTGTAGCACATCCTTAAGCATCTTTTGTAAGGCTGGATGAGTGGTGACAAATTCTCTCAATTTCTGTTTGTTATGGAAGGTCTTTATTTCACCTTCATTCATAAATGAGAGCTTTGCATTCCACATTATTCTGCATTGACAGCTTTTTTTCTCTTAAGACTTGGACTATGTTTCTCCATTCTCTCTTAGCCTGTAGAGTTTCTGGTGAGAAGTCTGTAGTGAGTCTAATTGGAGAGCCTCTGAAATTAATCTGGCATTTCTCTCATGTACATTTTAGAATCTTTTCTTTGTGTTTTACTGTGGAAAGTTTGACTATAATGTGTCATGGTGAAGATTTTTCTGGTCATGTCCATTAGGAGTTCTATATGCTTCCTGTGCTTAGATACCCCTTTCTTTCTCCAAACTAGGGAAGTTTTCTATAATTATTTCAAGAGAAAAAGGCCTTCTAATCCATTCCTCTTTCCACACCTTCAGGAACTCCTAAGACCCAAATGTTGGATAATTTGATAGTATCTCATTAGTCTCTGATCAATGCTCCAGGGTAGGAAGAGTAATCTAGAATGACACCCAATTTGGTTGTGGCAGATCTCCTCTATTGTCAGTAGAGGGAAGGGTATGATCATCTTTATTGGCATAATTACAACTTCATCTCTCTTCCAAGGTGATCAATGCCTGAGTTAGCTCCCAGTGTGTGTGACACTCACCCACTTTGCCACATGAATTTCACAAAGGATCTGTGCATCCCTCTATGTCAGCATGATTTCTGAGCAGTGACCCACCCCAGGCAATCAGGGATTTCTGAGCCTCTGGTGCTGGACACAGTGATTGCCCAGGGACCCACTACACCCTGTACCCTACTGTGTGGTCAAATAGCTCCCACAGTCACAGCACCCAAGGCTCCCACTGTCACTGGGTTCAGAGGATCTGCTTCACTCTAATAGCCTGTCCTGTGCACGGAGAGGGAGAGAGCAGAGATGATCCCAGAGCCAGCTGCTGGTGGGTGCTCCGCCTTGGTGGTTTGAGCACTAGAGCCTGGGGTATGTTGCAAGGCTGGGGATACCTCACAGTTGTGCACAGCCCACTATTAACCTACCCAGCCAGATTCAAAGCCAGCGGGGGACACGGATTTTTGCCTTGGTATAATTCCCAATCCCTGGATCACCCATACACAAAAGAGCCACCGTAACTGCTACTCATGTCAAAATGGTGCCTTCTCCCTGCCAGCTGCCAGACAACGTTGTAGGGGATGGGAAGAAACTACTGTGCCTTTTATTCAATGGGTTAGGCAGGTACCCTGCTCCCTGTTAGGGCTCCAGGCTGGGCTCAAAAACAGTGTGGTTTGAAAGGCTCTCCCTCTGGCAACGTCACCAGTGGCACCTCATTGTTGCAGTCTGGTCTCACCCCACTCTCCTGAGCTGGGGCTTCTTCTGGCTGTTGCCTGCAGGAATTTTGTGTTATGTCTGTGCTCCTTCTGTATGTCCACACCTTCCACGCTGATCTTGACATCTCTCTTCCCTTCTATGGTTTCCACTGTAATTTCTCTCCAGCTCTCCCCTGGGAATTCACTTCCTCCACCTTTGGTTTGGTATTTTCTCCTAGCCTAAAGTAGTATATATTTTCCCTATTAAGCCATCTTGGAATTCCTTAGCCCACTTTTAAATCAGTTTATTCATGTTTTTATTTTGAATTTACTTGTAGGAGTTCTGTATGAATTTTGAAGATTTATTCTGTATCAAATACATGGTTTGAAAATATTTTCCCTAATCCCCTTGGTTCTCTTCTTACTTTCTTGATTGTTTCCTTTACTGTGTAAAAGTGTTTGAGTTTATATAATTTCACTTATTTTTATTGTCTGTGCTTTGGATATCATATCCATGAAATCATTGCCAAGACTTGTGTCATTAAGATTTCCTTCTACATTTTCTTGCATTTCATAAGTTTAAATCTCTAATATGTTTTATATTCAGGCCGGTGCTGCGGCTCACTAGGCTAATCCTCCGCCTTGTGGCACCGGCACACTGGGTTCTAGTCCCGGTCGGGGTGCCGGATTCTGTCCCGGTTGCCTCTCTTCCAGGCCAGCTCTCTGCTGTGGCCAGGGAGTGCAGTGGAGGATGGCCCAAGTGTTTGGGCCCTGCACCCCATGGGAGACCAGGCTCCTGCCATCGGATCAGCACGGTGTGCTGGCCGCAGCACACCGGCCGCGGCAGCCACTGGAGGGTGAACCAACGGCAAAGGAAGACCTTTCTCTCTGTCTCTCTCTCACTGTCCACTCTACCTGTCAAAAAAAATGTTTTATATTCACATTGTGGTATAAGAGTGTAATTTCATTCTTTTGAACTCAAATATACAGTTTTCCCAACAGTATTTGCTGAGGAGACAGTTCTCCCATGGTGCATATCTGGAATCATTGTCAATGATCAGTTGATTATACTCTAGGATTTACTTTTGGGCATTCTCTTTTGTTTTGCTGGTTAAGCTCAATCTTTTATATTTTCCTGAAACTTTATAAACACTTCAATATCCTTTAACCAGGGGTTTTCAGTGAACCTTGAAACAACAGCTGAAGTTCCATGGAGTCTTGGTAGTAGGTCTGTTAATCTGACATAGAAGGGAAAATAGATGTTTCAGTAAAAAGGGGCCTTCTCTAACCAGAATCAAAAGTGATGTGTCTATCTTTTTATAATTTAGGCACAAGTTTTATAACTTGTAGAAACCTTGTTAAATTTCTTGTAATCTTTTTTTCTCTAGAACTATTGGCATGCTCCTTGAATATAATATTCTTCCTCCTCTTTATGCTTCTATCAATCACTAATTTAAAATAAAATTTATTCCTCAAGTCCACCTGAATAGCCTTACTCTACCTCCATACTGACAATTTCATTATTCCAGTTCTCTTAGAGCTGCTGTTCTGTGTTACATTAATTTGTAACTGTTTTTGCATGTGTTGTTATAGCTTTTCATCTGCATTTATCTGCATTTTGTTCCCCTATTATATTGTAAATTCCCTGAGAATGAGGACAATGTCTTTAGCTGCATTTGCATATCTCCATGGCATCCAGTAGAGAATGCCATTAGAAGGCTGCACTCATTAAATCAAATTTTCCCTGACAAAATCATGTCTAGGTTGGGAAAATATGGGTTTGTAGCATTCAATGTAGTTGTTGCATGTCTTTCTTCTTTAAAGATCTTTGAGAAATATTATATAGAATACTATGCAGAAGATACATGCTGAATGGCCTCATAAAAATATGCAAGTCAATGTGCTGAAATATAATCAATTAAAAAACTCAAGTGAGATAAAACAGAATATCATTGACTGATACATAAAAGCAAAAGTTAGGCATATAATGTTGATTAATTTATACCAATAATATCCAAATAAAGCAGGGCAAATTTATAATATACTCTTTCTTCTCATCTTAAAAATAAAGTTAGCTTGACTTTATATATATTTATAAAGAATTGTGTGCTAAATGATAGAATTTCTAATAGCCTTCATGTACTATAGTATTCAGAATATTTATAACTCTTTTAATTTTATCTTTAAACTTCCCTCACCTTTCTTTTATAATCTATTAAAATTATATCAAATTATCAGCACCAGAATTCCTTAAACATAGCAAATATAAAACATTAAATTTTTATAGAAAAGTTTTATTTAATAAATATAAATTTCATAAGTACAACTTTTGGATTATAGTAATTCTTCCCCCAATCCCCGCCCTAGCACCCCCAAATCATCCCACCTCCTACTCCTTCTCCCATCCCATTCTTTAAGATTCATTTTAAATTGTCTTTATATATAGAAAATCAACTCTATACTAAGTACGATTTCAACAGTTTGCATCCACACAAACACACAATGTATAAAGTACTGTTTGAAGACTAGTTTTACTGTTAATTCTCATAGTACAACACATTAAGGACAGAGATCCTCCATGGGGAGTAAGCATGGTGACTCCCGTTGTTGATTTAACAACTGATACTCTTATTTATGACGTCAGTGATCACCCGAGGCTCTTGTTGTGAGCTGCCAAGGCAATGGAAGCCTCTTGAGTCCACAAACTCTGATATTATTTAGACAGGGCCATAATCAAAGTGGAAGTTCTTTCCTCCCTTCAGGGAAAGGTACCTCCTTCTTTAATGGCCCTTCTTTCCACCGGATTTCACTCACACAGAGATCTTTCAAAAACATAGAAAATATAAAGCATTAAATTTACAAGATTTCACTAAGTTCTAATAATTTCCAAATATGGCAGAGCAACAGAATTAGGAAGGGATTGATAAAACTGAAGATCCTAGGTACCACTCCCAGCCATTATCATTTAGGAGGTACAGCCTAGAATCTAACATTAACAAGGTCCCTACATATTTCTGATGTGTTACAATATTGACAATTTAGTTCAATTTCTTTATGATACAAATAAAAAAATAAAATAAAACAAATAAATGGAGACCTTTTGCACACACATGTGTCTGCATGTATTGTGATTGTCATGCTGCTCCACTGGAATTCTAGTTTCTAAAGCTGCTTCATCTCCCTGTGCATTGTCTCCATGGCCCACTTCCACCTATGTCTTTGGGCAGTTCCATCTTCAAGGCTTGCACAAACTCTTTCTCACCTGCAATGGCCTCTCATTTCCTTTCTGCCAAATCAAAAACTCTCAGGTACCTATCTACTGTGATGCCTTCTCCAGTATCACATTCAAGCAACCATCATTCCTCACCAAATTTCTTGTTGAACCATTCATATTTCACAGTGAATCATATATACCTACCATGAAGGTTATTTGCAGATAATGTCACATTCCACTTTGGCTTGTGTTACTATTAGATCTATTAAAATGCTACCATTAGTGAAGTAATGGCAAATAACTCCTTGTTTATCCTAGGAAGATGTTTTAACTGTCAGACAACTGGCTCAAGGCAGTGATGATGTAGTCTGAAAGTTCCCTAGCAACTCAATTTCTTAGAAAAGTGAGTCTCAAATTTCAGTGTATAGGCAAATCACTTGCAACTAGGAATTTAGTCTGGTCTAGTGGTGTTGGATTATACTCATGTATCTCTCATCAAACTTTAAATCTCATGAAGAATTCTATACATTCCCCATATATCTATATAGAATTTTCTATATTCCCCATAGCATTTGTTATATCATACAGTTAATAAGTGGTTAATAAATATTTGAGGTTAATAAATAAGTGTGTCAAAAACTGCTGTCTTTCTGATTTTAAAATCTCTTCCTAAAGAACACTGAAAGCAGAACAGCTTGATTAGGAGAAATCTGAAATGCACCATGGGAAAGTATTATTCTTGTTTTTGCTACAAATGAAAAATAAGAAAATAGAAAAACATGTCATTCTCATAAAAAGACCACCACAATATGTAAGGAACAGGTTTTCTTTTGCTATATTAGCTTCAGTTCACATAACTATTTTTATGAAACTTGAAAATTAAATTACTAAAAACTTACAAAATCAACTCTACTAGATTTTGGAATGTAGAGTAATGTCCATCCCTGAAAGATGAAAAACTATAAGAAAAGTGCTCTTATCCCAACCCACTTAGGATTTAACTAACATATTTGCGTGTCAGACAATCCCGAACCTTATGAAAGAGCTTTGATAGAACCATTTGTAAAGGAGTTTCCCTATTGTCATGTTGCTCAGCATCTTGCAACTTTTCTGCAAACCTCCTATTGCCATCTTTGACTGCCTGAGTTTCAATGGATCAACAAAGTAGTCAACTGTGGGGTATGCAACAAGGATGCATCATCTTTGAACCTATGGTAGTAGTTAGTAGAAGGCACTTAACTCCCTCCCATTACTCCTATGTTTTTGTTTGGCAATAAATTAGATACTTCTGGAGATGCACTCTTTGGTAATCATTTAGATCAGTGAGTGTTGTAGATTTAACCAAGAATTTCTTCCTTTGAATGAAGGTTCAAAGTTTCAGTTGCTACGATTACAAGTCTTAATCTTCTCAGCATATGAATGTATGACTGTATCAGTTTCACTTGAATTGACCTACTAATACCATTTGACACTTGAATAAACAACGAGGTTATGGTTGTACATTTACAGAATTTGCTTATGCTCCTCACTATAATGATTAAATTTTGGCCACAGATTTTGTTTTAAATGGGAAACATTTATTTTTCTAGTTTATTAGAGAGCTTATATCTCTTGCTTATATTCACCATATTAATTATTATGGACAACATATCTGAGATATAGGTTGTATTATTACCTTAATTTTATGATAACTGCATTTAGTCTGTTTTATGTTTGTCTCTGATATCAATGTTAGGGCAGTATGCATCCTGGTAAATGTGTCTACAACTTTCCTGCTTTTTCATGCTGTAATCCTAATACTTTGGCCATATTTGACAATAGCACCCCCTGTGAACTGTACTTATCTCCAGGGACATGCTGACTTTTATAGGTCTTCTAGGTGTGAAGTTACAGCCCACATTTATTATCTCCAGTAACCATTAGCGTTAGGCTGTGGTTGAACATGTCCCAGGTGGGATTTCATTCTTACCATTCAATGATGAGGCCCATTCCTGCAGGTGCATGTGACCTGCTATCAGAGAGATTCAATCTTCTTCCCCTCCCACTTCCCCTGTTTTCTTTCAGCCCTGACAAAGAAATTCTCTCTTGTTCATACAGGAATTTCATGTTCTCAAAGGCAGGCAGGAGTGTCAGAAGGAAGAGTCGAGAACCTGGGAGGCAGCATGGACGGTGGCGTGGAGCACAGACTGCAGCAAGGTGGCCAGTGTAGTCTCGGGCTCTGTCACGAACAGCTGGGTATTGTGGGAAAGTCACTTTACCTTTTGAGTCTCAGTTGCTGCATCTGTAACACGGGGGTAAAAAGAGAATTTGCCTCCTAGAGTTGTTCTTATCATGACATTAATTGGGAGTGGTAAAGCTGTTAGCAGGATGACTAGCACAGGGAATGACACATAAACAAGCATCAGGCTGGCGAGGGATTGGAATCCACAGTCATCGGTTCTTAACTAAGATTTTCATGACCATTCTCAGGCACTTCTTTCCAATTAGAGGCTGCCACATTTATGTGCAATGAAGAGCAAAGCATTCATATTGTAAGTTGGGGGTGCTTAGGCAGAATTTATGTCCTGCTTCTTTGAGTTCCTGCATTTTATAGGTATCCAGAATTATCCAAAAGCTGTCAAGGCCTTCGCCTGATGGTCTCAGGATACTTAGCATTTGGTTTGGTTCCCCATGGACGAGGATCTAAAAGCAGTGGAGGCTGGATCCCCTGGTAACTCAGCCTAATGTCCTGCCATCACGGATCCCTCTGACCGCTTTGTGACCGCAGCACAATCATTCATGTAAACTCTTTTCATGTTATGATTTTAACAGCTGGATCCCCAAGCCTCTGATCTCTAAGGCAGGAGCTGAGGCGTGTGGTGTCAAATACAGTTCACTATGGTAGGTCTGAAACCTTTATGGGACCGGCTACGTGACTTCATTCCCAAGTTCAGGGGATTTATACTAAACTGATGAAGATGTTTGTGCATAATCCACATAAATTCTGTCTAATTTATATTAGCTGAAAAAGCTTTTACAAAGTACATTGTGCTCTGAATATTATCCTGACCTGGATGAATTATTCCCCAGATTGAAGAACTACTACCGGTGATCTTTGAGGAAAATTAGAAAACAGGCCTGATAACAAGTAAATGGTTCTTTGTCTAGTATTTTCTAGACCACTGGATCCCTTGAAAACACCTGAAGTTGCTGTCTCTTGCAAGTTTGTTGGATTTGCCTACAATACTCTGCTATGCATGCACACTTTACCAAGTGTTTGAGGTATTTGATAGCACATACAAATTTTTTAACTTTTATTTGATAAATATAAATTTCCAAAGTACAGCTTTTGGATTACAGTGGCTTCCCCCCCATAACTTTCCTCCCACCCCCAACCCTCCCATCTCCCGCTCCCTCTCCCATTCCATTCACATCAAGATTCATTTTCAATTCTCTTTATATACAGAAGATCAATTTATTATATATTAAGTAAAGATTTCAACAGTTTGCACCCACACAGAAACACAAAGTGTAAAATACTGTTCCAGTACTAGTTATAGCATTACTTCACATTGGACAACACATTAAGGACAGAGATCCTATATGGGGAGTAAGTGCACAGTGACTCCTGTTGTTGACTTAACAAATTGACACTCTTGTTTATGGCATCAGTAATCACCCTAGGCTCTTGTCATGAGTTGCCAAGGCTATGGAAGCCTTTTTGAGTTGGCCAACTCTGATCTTATTTAGACAAGGTCATAGTCAAAGTGGAAGTTCTCTCCTCCCTTCAGAGAAAGGTACTTCCTTCTTTGATGGCCCTTTCTTTCCACTGGGATCTCACTCACAGAGATCTTTCATTTAAGTCCTCTCTTCTCTTCTCTTCTCTTTTCTTTTCTTCTCTTTTCTTTCTTTCTCTCTTTCTCTCCTTTTTTTTTTTTTTTTTTTTTGCCAGAGTGTCTTGGCTTTCCATGCCTAATAACTCTCATGGGCTCTTCAACTAGATCCGAATGCCTTAAGGGCTGATTCTGAGGCCAGAGTGCTGTTTAGAACATCTGCCATTCTATGAGTCTGCTGACACACAAACTTTTAAAATGTATATGTGAAACATTTTTGCTTTCACAGTTCTGTAGATGGACTGGAGCCAACTGAGAGGTTCCTCCATTGGGTTTCTCATGAGGCTGCAGCAGGTGCTGCCGGGCTGGAGAGTGGAGACAGTTTATCTGCATGGTTTGTGTGTAAGCTGGAATAGATGGGACAGCAGGGAGTGATGGCTCTGTGCCTTTCCACGTGGATTTCTGTTTGTCAAGCGTGGGGTTTCTCACTGCCTGGCAGTGTCAGCATGGTTAGACTAAGGCCGCTTCCTCTGCTCTGAAGTAGAGCTGCAGTCATTTTTGATTTAGCATGTCAGTATGAGAGCATGAAGTGGTGGCTCTATAACATCCAATGGGACATTGAATTTGATAATATCAGAGGATTATGGGTAATTGAAGAAAAATTTGACTTCAAAAACTTTATATCTCTAGACTAACATTCACATTTATACTGAGTACAGAAGTCTTGCCTCAGTTTATTGAAGTCAGTAAGTTGTGTATGTTGCTTTCTGAGGGCTGTAGTTCCTAGATTCTCTCAGACCTGGAGAACACATCTCTCTCTGTCTCTCTGTCTCTCTCTCTCTCTTTTTTTTTTTTTTGACAGGCAGAGTTGTCAGGGAGAGAGAGAGAGAGAAAGGTCTTCCTTTGCTGTTGTTCACCCTCCAATGGCCGCCGTGGCTGGCGCGCTGCAGCCAGCGCACCGCACTGATCCAAAGCCAGGAGCCACGTGCTTCTCCTGGTCTCCCATGGGGTGCAGGACCCAAGCACTTGGGCCATCCTCCACTGCACTCCCTGGCCACAGCAGAGAGCTGGCCTGGAAGAGAAGCAACCGGGATAGAATCTGGTGCCCCGACTGGGACTAGAACCCAGTGTGCCAGCGCCGCAAGGCGGAGGATTAGCCTAGTGAGCCGCGACGCCGGCCTCTCTCTGTCTCTCACACACACACAGACAGAGACACACACACATATTCACATCTCCATCTATTTCTGTGTCTATCATACAGCTTCAAAAGCCATTATTCTATTCCTATATTTCAAATTTCTAAAAAGATTTTATTTATTTGAGAGGCAGAGCTACAGACAGAGAGAGGGAGAAACAGAGAAAGGTCTTCCATTCACTGGTTCACTCCCAGTCACAGTGGCTGGAGCTGGGCCCATCTGAAGCCAAAAGCCAGGAGCTTCTTCTGGGTCTCCCACGCAGGTGCAAGGCCATCTTCTGCTGCTTTCCCAGGCTATAGCTGAGGGCTGGATTGGAAGAGGTACAGCTGGAACACGAACCAGCGCCCATATGGGATGCCAGTGCTGCAGGTAGAGGGTTCGCCTACTACGCCACAGGGACAGCTCCTGCATTTCCGATTTCAATGTAACACTTCAGCTTTCAACTTAGTTTTCTCACTTTTTGTATTTGTAACTCCCACATCTGACAGCCTTAACTCTAGTCCCACTGTCTTTAGTACGTTCGTTTGATCAGCCTCCTAATATATAATGATCTTGAAGGCTGGAGCTCTCAATGCCTGAATGGATGTTCTCCTCACTGCACTCAACTCAGCTCCAGCCCCCACCTCTGCCCAGCACACTCCACCCTAGGCTCCCCTAGATCTCTCTCTTTCCTCTCAACATCTCCTTCACCAATTGTGTAGATGTGCACCTTGCTCAGCTCCAGTCCGTGGATTTTGAACTGAATTGTTCAGGAAGTAAAGAGAAATAGGGGAGAGAAAGGAGAAGGGAAACAGCAGAAATAGGAAAGAAAGGGAGACGAGCCAAAGGTGGGGAAGGGAAGGAGGAAAACAGGGAAGAAGCTGGATGCTGCAACTTTGTAATAAGCCCGACGATGGCTTTGTTCCCTTGGTAGCATCAGAGGAGTTGTGTAAATCTGCAAGGCTAAACACTCTGTTCATGAAAGGAAGAAGTCCCTCCTGTCTTCTGCCTCCCATTGTTCAGGCACCCTTATGGGGCACTTCCAGTTGTGTCACCTGGTCTTTGCAAAACACTCCCTAGGGAAGCTGGAGGCCCATGGTTCTGGTCATGATGGTGGGTAGTGGTGTGTGGGAGGTCTCTCTTCCTTAGGATGCCCTGTGCTGGCAGAAAATGGACTCCATGACACCCAGGGCATTGACAGGTACATAGGGCAACTATATGAATGTGGAGTAATTATTAAAGTTGTCGCTCCCCGTCTTTGTGGAGGAATGACACAGGACCCTGCGTTGTTCTTTTGTCTGCTCGGCCCTCCGCAGGTTTGCTGCTGGTTCTTCCTGGGTTGGCTACCGTCCCTTCCACCTCCATGGAAGGGCGGTTCCCCCTAGCCACTTTCCCCACTTCTGCGGGGGAGCGGCACACTGCCGGCCGGCTCTCTCGGGGGCTGCACAGGTGTTCCCTCAGATGTTCCTGGTGCATGTTGTCTTTCTCCTCCTTTATAGTCCTCTTCCACCAATCCCAACTCTGCTACCCACACGCCGAGTACGCTGCTCTCCTCCAATCAGGAGCAGGTCATGCTGCTTATTGGTTGAACTGGAGGCAGCTGTGTAGAAGTTGTTTCCTCCTCTCCCAGCGCCATATTGTGGGAGAGCAGATGCATAAAATAAGTCTTAATTCCAGTAACTTAGTCTAGTCCGAGTTGCTCCCCACAGATCCCCCTTTCTTTTTATTTTTGGCGTTGATACGCGCCTGTCTTCGGTGCCCCGCGGCACACACTCTGCTCTGCTTGCTAGAGTTGCCCACAGGTGCTTACAAGCCCTACCAATCAGGCAAACCGAATCCGGGTCCTCTCTTCGCCATGTTGTGAGGAGGTTTTTAGGCACTGATGCATGCCTGTGTTCGGTGCCCTGCAGCGCATGCTCTGCTCTGCTAGAACTGCCTGCAGGTGCTTACAAGCCCTATCAATCAGGCAAACTGAATCCAAGCCCTCTCATTGCCGTCTTGTGGGGAGACTTATTGGTGTTGATAACGTGCCTGTCTTCGGTGACCTGCAGCCGCCAGCAGGTGCTTATCGTCTTACTAATCAGGCAGACCGAATCCAAGCTCTCTCATTGCCATGTTGTGGGGAGGCCTTATTTTTTCTATTTCTCTATCTCTGGACATTCCTATCTCTCCTATTTTACTACTATCTGCCAGCATTCCTATTTCTCTCATCTTACTTCTAAACTTCTGTTTCTCTTATCCCTGCGGCATCCCGGCGTCCGCCCCGAGGCTGCTTCTCAACGCCTCGCCCTGCGCCCTGCGTTTCCTATTCGCGCCCCGTGCGCTCTCCCCACTTGTGCCCCACGCGCTCTCTCTGCGCACGGCAGCTTCCGCGAATCACACAGCCTAGCTCACGTTTCTGCCACCGGTATTCAGTCTAAGTTCCCCGGGCTAACCTGGCGAATTCAACCTAGCTCACGTCTGTGCCTTTCGGTTTGGCTTCCCGTCTTTTGCTCCCCGGGCTAATCTGACAGATTCCAACCTAGCTCACGCGTCTCCGCCTCTGGTTTAGCTTTTCGCCTTTTGTTCCCCGGGGCTGACTTGAAGAATTCCAACCTGGCTTACGTCTCTGCCTCAGCCTGCCCCTGCGGCTTCAATTTCCCTAACATATTTTTCTCTACCCGGTATGTTTCCCTAACTATTCTTCCAACAATATTCCCCTCTCATTTCTCCTGGATTCTCCCCACAGTCCATATCCAAGTCTGTTTGTTCTAGCTTTCACTTTCGCTTTCGACCTTAGAGATTTCTCCCAGCTTCCCCCTGTAGTCCGTATCCGAGTCTATGCCTAGGCTTTCAATCCCAACTTCTTCCGGCACTTTTTCCGTCCGGCTTTTCCCTAGGCTCTTTGCTAGTCTCTCTCTCCGGTATTTTCCCACTTCTTCCCGCTTCTTCCCTCCTAGGTTTCCTATCCGAGTCACGGCACCATTATGTCGCTCCCCCTCTTCGTGGAGGAACAACACTAAACCCTGCCTAGGCTTCCTATCTGAGTCACGGCACCATTATGTCGCTCCCCCGCGGAAGTGGGGAAAGTGGCAGGGGGAACCGCCCTTCCACAGAGGTGGAAGGGACGGTAGCCAACCCGGGAAGAACCAGCAGCAAACCCGGGGAGGGCCGAGCAGACGAAAGAACAGCGCAGGGTCCTGTGTCGTTCCTCCACGAAGACGGGGAGTGACATAATGGTGCCGTGACTCAGATAGGAAGCCTAGGCAGGGTTTAGTGTCGTTCCTCCACGAAGAGGGGGAGCGACAAAAGTGAACTGGTTCTGTCCATTTCTTTCCTGGGGGGAAAAACGCAAGTCTAATACTCTAAACTGGTGGCCAGTTGCAAATTCCCTGAAGATCAGCACACCAAGCTCTAGTTCGTATCTTGCAATTTGTCCCAGAGTTATAGTAAATATTCAGTGTTCTTTCTCTACCTCCCAATTTATTGTAGATTTTGTCTTTCTCAGAAAGCGTTTTATTTTATTTTTATTTTTAAAAGACATTTATTTATTTATTTATTTGAAAGGCAGAGTGACAAAGATAGAGGAAGACAGAATAAAAGAGAGATTTCAATCTACTAATTCATTCCTTAAATGCCCACAATGGCCAGGGGTAGGCCAGGCCAAATCCAGGAACCAGGAATTCCATCTGTACTTGGGCTGTAATCCACCACCTCCCAGGCGTGTTAGCAGGAAGCTGAGTTGTAAGCACCTGGTAGCCAGGACTGGAACCATCTATTAAATATGGCAGAGCCACATAGTTGGAAAAGCTGAAATGCCACATGAAGATCACTCATTAGTTAGGGATATTCATTTTTTGTTTTATCTGAGAAAAAGTATAAGCTTTTTCTGTGTCAGTCTTTGTCTATTTGGGTGTAATTAGTTAAATTGGCTAGCAATTCTAGCAATGCAATGTTTAAGGGACTAAAACTCTGAGTTAAATTCCCATCTTTATAGAAATACAAAATAATCATTCCATGAAAACTAAGCCACAGTGCACTTTGGTTGATATTTACCTACCCTGTATC
The DNA here is from genome assembly GCF_964237555.1 of Oryctolagus cuniculus. NCBI lineage: Eukaryota > Metazoa > Chordata > Mammalia > Lagomorpha > Leporidae > Oryctolagus > Oryctolagus cuniculus. Next base: position 71,507,118 of record NC_091439.1, read on the forward strand.
AAAAATCAAAAATTGTAGGCCCAATAAAGTTATCACTCATCTAGAGTATTCTGTTATAAATTTGCCAAAATCATCATCATCAACAGTGGCATATTCATGTGTCCCATCTCAGACTGCTCTGCTGGGACTTTGTAAAGTGAAATCAGAAGCACCTCTTCTCCTTGGGAAGGATGCTACTCAAATATTCAACATTGGCATTGAGAGAAAGTTCAACTTCATTTGCAGCAGTAATATAGTACTTGCAAACTAGTAGAAAAATATACTGCACACCCTGAACTACTTTCCTAAATAGCTTTCAACAACAACTCTGAATCTGAATGAACATGGAGAAAAGTGATTATAATTATTCTTCAGTATCATTCATTTCTCCATAGACTGGCAATTTCCAACTAGTATGTTTTATCCCTAGGTGACACAGGGCGATGTCTAGAGACATTTTTTGTGGCCATGACTCTGTAGGATGCTACTGGCATCCAGCAGGCAGAGGTTAAGGATGCTGCTAAAAACTCTAACACAAATAATTATTCAGTGCAAAATATCAGTATATAATTAAGGAATTCTGTTGCAGATTATGGTGTTTCAAATTTCCTTCTATAATGTGACTTATTTTGTAGTTTAGACTCAAACCAAACCAAAATATAAGAAATGAAACCACTACTGGTTGTAGAAAACAGGAAGAAAAAAACCCAATTGTCATGTCTTTGATGTCAGAATGCCCCCCAAAGTGATGGATTACCCTGTGTCCATCAAAATAGTCAGACCAACCTCATTTTTACAGTTGTTTCCCTCTCCTGTGTGTGTCTAGTCTTGGTTTTCAGGATGGAGCATCAAATACCAGATGATCCTGATATCTTTATTCTTATAAACTCCATCAGCAGAAGTGATATGAATGCAGAGAGCTGCTTCTAGCCAAGAAAAAGAGGAACCCTCCAAATACACACACAAACAAAACATGTGAAGGGCAATGGTCAGCATTGGTCAGAGCCACATGTGACAAGAAGGGTATTGTAGAGACAAAGCCAAAATCTCTTGCTATCTCACAGTCTTACCAGGGGTCACAGCTGTTTTCAGAGGTGATAGATAGGACATATAGGTCCCCACACATGGGTACTTTTCCTTAGAGCTGCTCTGGGATTAGAGAATAGAATGCTGGGAGAGTGTTAGTGCACAACGCACAGGGAGGTACAACATGTACTTTATTGCTGCCTTGACAGCTTCTGTTGACTTTAGTGAGCCTCACCCTATTCTTACTCATCTGGCAAACATAAAAAAAAAAAAAAACAAAAACAAAATAAACAGTCTGGCTCACATGCTGCATTTTCATGTTTTTTTTTTTCCCCCCCTTTCTTCATCTCCCAGTATGTTCAAGTTTGGGGAGGTGGTTCAGACTCATCATCAAGACTAATGTCACCTGTTCAGGACAGAGTAACTGTCATTATGAAAAATGTACACGTATCTGGGCAGTAGATATAGGATATGGCACTTCTGAAGGATGTAGGTATTTTTCACCATGGAAGTTACAGTATTGCTGATTTAGGATGAAAATCATAAAATCATAGAAACTTTAAAAAATGATATAAAATAAAGTCACCTGGGCATGTCTGGGACCTATATCCATCAATGCAAAGTCTTTCTATCTGTTCATTTCACAGTCTTCTGGCGAACTGGAATTACAGCTCCCTCCATGTACAACATGCTATTTGAGATGATCCTTGTTTCAGTCACTGCTTCGCAGTAGTCAGCAGCAGACTGGTGGTGTTGATTGTTGTTGTTGTTGTTGTTGTTTTTGACAGGCAGAGTGGACAGTGAGAGAGAGAGAGACAGAGAGAAAGGTCTTCCTTTTTGCCGTTGGTTCACCCTCCAATGGCTGCCGCGGCCGGCGCATCACGCTGGTCCAAAGGCAGGAGCCAGGTGCTTCTCCTGGTCTCCCATGTGGGTGCAGGGCACAAGCACTTGGGCCATCCTCCACTGCACTCCCGGGCCACAGCAGAGAGCTGGCCTGGAAGAGGGGCAACCGGGACAGAATCCGGTGCCCTGACCGGGACTAGAACCCGGTGTGCCGGCACCACGGGCGGGGGATTAGCCTATTGAGCTGCTGCGCCGGCCCGGTGTTGTTATTAAGAATTAGTTTGTTGTACATAAAATTTGGCAGCCAGGGTAGGCTCTGTCAACATGGTAGTTAATTGCTCAGGCTTGAAATTTTAGTTTATAATGGTAGTTTTCATTAGTAGACAGTCATAAATTTGGGGGTAATAGAATGGGGATAAATGAAAAAGATGTAGGTAGGAATTACCAGGAAGCATGCTCTGTGTTGAAATTAAAAAAAAAAATATTCTTTTTTATCCAATGTTGTTCAGAGAGCATGAGTCTGTCCACAATGTTAAGTGCTCATTTTATATAAAACTTGTTGATTCAGGATCTACTAATGGGAAATATTCAGAAATGTCCTGGGATTAAACATCATCTAGCTGTCCATGAAGAAAGAACATTTTAGGCAAGTTCACAGCATAAACAAGATTTAAAAATGAATATTAAGTGACTTAAAACTGAATCCTTCTTCAAGAATGTAATAGATACTCATAGTATCCAAAATTGGTATGCTAATATAAAATAATCCGAAAGTCTTGCATTCAAGCAGAGATAATAACAATGTGTCTCATCAACTTCATCTACTCCAATGTTTCCTGCACTGAGTACTGCCCTAATAATGCCTACATTCTCAGCTGTGGAGCTCATGTATCACCTGGATAGCCTTTAGAGATTTTTTTTTTTTTTTTTTTGTAATAACTATGACTTTATTGCCTTGGTAAAAATATGTTCTATAGGCATTGCCAATATGTAAATACCATCCTGACTTTGTTGAGTTTACATTGGGCATATACATCATTTCTAATCTTTCTCAAAGGATGGATTCAGTTTGAATGATGTTTTCTTTTTTTTTTTTTTTAATTTTTTTTTTAACTTTTATTTAATGCATATAAATTTCCAAAGTACGACTTATGGATTACAATGGCTTCCCCCCAATACCGTCCCTCCCACCCACAACCCTCCCCTTTCCCACTCCCTCTCCCCTTCCATTCACATCAAGATTCATTTTCGATTATCTTAATATACAGAAGATCAGCTTAGTATACATTAAGTAAGGATTTCAACGGTTTGCTCCCACACAGAAACATAAAGTGAAAAATAATAGATGATTTTTTTTTAAATGATGATGAAATCAGATCAGACCTATTGTCATGTTTAATCCCAGTGAGAGTCAAGTTGGGAATTGATAATTTCTTCTTCTTCTTTTTTTTTTTTTTTTACAGAGGATCAGTTTAGTATGCATTAAGTAAGGATTTCAACAGTTTGCACCCCCATAGAAACACAAAGTGAAATATATTGTTTGAGTACTCGTTATAGCATTAAATCTCAATGTACAGCACATTAAGGATAGAGATCCTACATGAGGAGTAAGTGCACAGTGACTCCTGTTGTTGACTTTACCAATTGACACTCCTGTCTATGGCATCAGTAATCTCCCTATGCTCCAGTCATGAGTTTCCAAGGCTATGGAAGCCCTCTGAGTTCTCCGACTCTTATCTTGTTTAGACAAGGTCATAGTCAAAGTGGAGGTTCTCTCCTCCCTTCAGAGAAAGGTACCTCCTTCTTTGATGACCTGTTCTTTCCACTGGGATCTCACTCGCAGAGATCTTTTGCCAGAGTGTTTTGGCTTTCCATGCCTGAAATACTCTCATGAGCTTTTCAGCCAGCTCCGAATGCCTTTAGGGCTGATTCTGAGGCCAGAGTGCTATTTAGGACATCTGCCATTCTATGAGTCTGCTGAGTATCTCACTTCCCATGTTGGATCACTCTCCCCTTTATTTACTCCATCAGTTAGCGTTAGCAGGTGCTAGACTTGTCTATGTGCTCCCTTTGACTCCCAGTCCCTTCACCATGACCAACTGTGAACTGAAACTGATCACCTGGAACAGTGAGATGGCATTGGTACATGCCACCTCGATGGGATTGAATTGGAATCCCCTGGTATGCTTCCAACTCCACCACTTGGGGCAAGTCAGCCTGAGCATGTCCCAAATTATACATCTCTTCCCTCTCCCATTCCCACCACCATGTTCAACAGGGATCACATTTCAGTTAATTTTCAACACTTAAGAATAACTGTGCATCAATTACAGATCTAAACCAGTCATATTAAGTAGAACAGATAAAAAAACTACTAAGAGGGATAATGTATTTAGTTGTTCATTAACAGTCAGGGCTATGCTGATCAAGCCACCATTTCCCATAGTGTCCACCTCACTCCAACAGGTTTCCCTCTTGGTGTTCAGTCAGTCGTCACCGATCAGGGAGAACATATGGTATTTGTCCCTTTGGGACTGGCTTATTTCACTCAGCATGATGTGTTCCAGATTCCTCCATTTTGTTGCAAATGACTGGATTTCGTTGTTTCTTACTGCGGTATAGTATTCTAAAGAGTACATATCCCATAATTTCTTTATCCAGTCTATCGTTGATGGGCATTTAGGTTGGTTCCAGGTCTTAGCTATTGTGAATTGAGCTGCAATAAACATTAGGGTGCAGACCTCTTTTTTGTTTGCCAATTTAAATTCCTTTGGGTAAATTCCAAGGAGTGGGATGGCTGGGTCGAACGGTAGGGTTATCTTCAGGTTTCTGAGGAATCTCCAGACTGACTTCCATAGTGGCTTGACCAGTTTGCATTCCCACCAACAGTGTGTTAGTGTCCCTTTTTCCCCACATCCTCGCCAGCATCTGTTGTTGCTAGATTTCTGCATGTGAGCCATTCTAACCGGGGTGAGGTGAAACCTCATTGTGGTTTTGATTTGCATTTCCCTGATTGCTAATGACCTTGAACATTTTTTCATGTGCCTGTTGGCCATTTGGATTTCCTCTTTTGAAAAATGTCTATTGAGGTCCTTGGCCCATCTCTTAAGTGGGTTGTTGGTTTTATTTTTGTGGAGTTTCTTGATCTCTTTGTAGATTCTGGTTATCAACCCTTTGTCTGTTGCATAGTTTGCAAATATTTTTTCCCATTCTGTCGGTTGTCTTTTCACTCTCCTGACTGTTTCTTTTGCAGTACAGAAACTTCTCAATTTGATGCAATCCCAATAGTTGATTTTGGCTTTGACTGCCTGTGCCTCCCGGGTCTTTTCCAGAAATTCTTTGCCTGTGCCAATATCTTGAAGGGTTTCTCCAATGTTCTCTAGTAACTTGATGGTGTCAGGTCGTAGATTTAGGTCTTTAATCCATGTTGAGTGGATTTTTGTGTAAGGTGTAAGGTAGGGGTCTTGCTTCATGCTTCTGCACGTGGAAATCCAATTTTCCCAGCACCATTTATTGAATAGACTGTCCTTGCTCCAGGAATTAGTTTTAGATCCTTGATCAAATATAAGTTGGCTGTAGATGTTTGGGTTGATTTCTGGTGTTTCAATTCTGTTCCATTGGTCTATCCATCTGTTTCTGTACCAGTACCATGCTGTTTTAATTACAACTGCCCTGTAGTATGTCCTGAAATCTGGTATTGTGATGCCTCCGGCTTTGTTTTTGTTGTACAAGATTGCTTTAGCTATTCGAGGTCTCTTGTGCCTCCATATAAATTTCAGCACCATTTTTTCCAGATCTGAGAAGAAGGTCTTCGGTATCTTGATTGGTATTGCATTGAATCTGTAAATTGCTTTTGGGAGAATGGACATTTTGATGATATTGATTCTTCCAATCCATGAGCATGGAAGATTTTTCCATTTCTTGGTATCCTCTTCTATTTCTTTCTTTAAGGTTTTGTAATTTTCATCGTAGAGATCTTTAACGTCCTTGGTTAAGTTTATTCCAAGGTATTTGATTGTTTTTGTAGCTATTGTGAATGGGATTGATCTTAGAAGTTCTTCCTCAGCCATGGCATTGTCTGTGTATACAAAGGCTGTTGATTTTTGTGCATTGATTTTATACCCTGCTACTTTGCCAAAATCTTCTATGAGTTCCAATAGTCTCTTAGTAGAGTTCTTTGGGTCCCCTAAATACAGAATCATGTCATCTGCAAAGAGGGATAGTTTGAGTTCTTCCTTCCCAATTTGTATCCCTTTAATTTCTTTTTCTTGCCTAATAGCTCTGGCTAGAACCTCCAGAACTATATTGAATAGCAGTGGTGAGAGTGGGCATCCCTGTCTGGTTCCAGATCTCAGTGGAAATGCTTCCAACTTTTCCCCATTCAATAGGATGTTGGCTGTGGGTTTTTCATAGATTGCTTTGATTGTATTGAGGAATGTTCCTTCCAAACCCAGTTTGCTTAGAGTTTTCATCATGAACGGGTGTTGTATTTTATCAAATGCTTTCTCGGCATCTATTGAGAGAATCATATGGTTTTTCTTCTGCAGTCTGTTAATGTGGTGTATCACATTGATTGTCTTGCGCACATTAAACCATCCCTGCATACCAGGGATAAATCCCACTTGGTCTGGGTGGATGATCTTTCTGATGTGTTGTTGCATTCTATTGGCGAGAATTTTATTGAGGATTTTTGCATCTATGTTCATCAGGGATATTGGTCTGTAATTCTCTTTCAGTGCTGCATCTTTTTCCGGCTTAGGAATTAAGGTGATGCTGGCTTCATAGAAAGAATTTGGGAGGACTCCCTCTTCTTCGATTGTTCTGAATAGTTTGAGAAGAATTGGAGTTAGTTCTTCTTTAAACGTCTGGTAGAATTCGGCAGTGAATCCATCTGGTCCTGGGCTTTTCTTTGTTGGGAGGGCCTTTATTACTGTTTCAATTTCTGTCTCAGTTATGGGTCTGTTTAGGTTTTCGATGTCTTCCTGGTTCAATTTAGGCAGGTTGCATGTGTCCAGGAATCTATCCATTTCTGATAGGTTTCCCTGTTTGCTGGCATACAAGTCCTTGTAGTAATTTCTGATGATTCTTTTTATTTCTGTGGTGTCTGTTGTTACATTTCCTTTTTCATCTCTGATTTTATTGATTTGGGTCTTTTCTCTTCTTTTTTTAGTTAGTTGGGCCAATGGGGTGTCAATTTTGTTTATTTTTTCAAAAAACCAGCTCTTCGTTTGGCTGATTTTTTGTAATGTTTTTCTTGATTCAATCCTGTTGATTTCTTCTCTGATTTTAATTATTTCTCTTCTCCTACTAGATTTGGGTCTGATTTGCTGTAGGTTTTCTAGATCCTTGAGGTGAATTTAAAGCTCATCTATTTGGTGTCTTTCCAATTTCTTGATGTAGGCACCTATTGATATAAACTTTCCTCTTAACACTGCTTTTGCTGCATCCCATAAGTTTTGGTATGTTGTGCTGTTATCCTCATTTACTTCCAGAAAGTTTTTGATTTCTCTTTTGATTTCTTCTATGACCCATTGTTCATTCAGGAGCATGTTGTTCAGTCTCCATGTGTTTGCGTATGCTCTAGGGATTCCTGAGTTGCTAAATTCCAACTTCATTCCTTTATGGTCTGAGAAGCTGCATGGTATGATTCTAATTCTTTTGAATTTGCTGAGGCTTGCTTTATGGCCTAGTATGTGGTCAATCCTAGAGAAGCTTCCATGTACTGCTGAGAAGAATGTAAAATCTTTAGCTGTAGGATTGAAAGTTCTGTATACATCGGTGAGATCCATTTGGGCTATAGTGTCGTTTAAATCTACTGTATCCTTGTTGATCTTCTGACCGGATGATCTGTCTATTTCTGAGAGTGGAGTATTGAAGTCCCCCAGTACTACTGTATTGGGGTCTAAGTCTCCCTTTAAGTCCGTTAATAAATCTTTTAGATAAACTGGTGCCCTGTAGTTAGGTGCATATACATTGATAATTGTTATATCTTCCTGTTGAATTGATCCCTTAATCATGATATAGTGTCCCTCTTTGTCTCTCTTAACAGTTTTTGTGGTAAAGTTTATGTTGTCCGATATTAAGATCGCTACACCCGCTCTTTTTTCATTTCTGTTGGCATGGTATATCTTTTTCCAGCCTTTCACTTTCAGTCTGTATGGATCTTTGTTGGAAAGATGTGTTTCTTGTAAGCAGCAAATAGATGGGTTTTGTTCCTTAACCCAATCAGCCAATCTGTGTCTTTTAACTGGACAGTTCAGGCCATTCACGTTCAAAGTGACTAATGATAAGTGGTAACTTTGCCCTGCCATTTGCCAAAGATAAGTTCTAATATATGCTTTGAATTCCCTGTGATCTTTTGCTGTGAGGTTTCCTTCCTTTACCTTCTTTCATATTGATGACCGTGTTTCTGTGTTTCTGTGTGTAACACATCTTTAAGCATCTTTTGCAGGGCTGGACGAGTGGCAACAAATTCTTTCAATTTCTGTTTGCAATGAAAAGTCTTTATTTCACCTTCATTCACAAATGATAGCTTTGCAGGATATAATATTCTGGGCTGGCAGTTGTTCTCTCTTAGTACCTGGGCTATATCTCGCCATTCCCTCCTAGCTTTTAGAGTTTCTGATGAGAAGTCAGCTGTGAGTCTGATTGGAGATCCTCTGAGAGTAATTTGACGTTTCTCTCTTGCACATTTTAGGATCTTTTCTTTATGTTTCACTGTGGAGAGTTTAATTACAACGTGTCGTGGTGAGGATCTCTTTTGGTCGTGTTTATTAGGGGTTCTGTGGGCTTCCTGTACTAGGATTTCTCTGTCCTTCTCCAAACCTGGGAAATTTTCTGCTAATATCTCACTAAAAAGGCCTTCTAATCCTTTCTCCCTCTCCATGCCTTCAGGAACTCCTAGAACCCGAATGTTGGGTTTTTTAATAGTATCCTGAAGATTCCCGACAATATGTTTCAGATTTCTAATTTCCTCTTCTTTTCTTTGGTCTGACTGTATCCTTTCCTGTTCTCTGTCTTCTAAGTCCGATATTCTCTCTTCTGCTTCACCCATTCTGTTTGTAAGGCTCTCTATTGTGTTTTTCATTTGATCTATTGAATTCTTCACTTCAGTCACTATCACAGTTTCCTGTTGTACTAGTTGTTTCGTTTCATTTTGATTCCTCCTTAATATTTCATTTTCACGAGAGAGATTTTCTATCTTGTCCATTAAGGATTTGTGTAGTTCAAGAATTTGTTTTTGAGAACTTCTTAATGTCCTTATCAATTTTTTGAGATCTGCTTCTTGCATTTCTTCTATGTCATCATCTTCATAATCTTGAATTGGGGTGTCTTTTTCATTTGAGGGCGTCATGGTGACTTCCTTGTTTTTATTACCTCGGTTTTTGCGTTTGTTATTTGGCATATTGGAGATATTTGGTTTCTTCACTGTGGTGCTTTTTCTTGTTATACTATGACTCTATATTAAGTGGACTATCTGTTTTTGATGGAGCCTTAGGGCTTGAGATGGGTGTGGCCTGAGAGCTCTGTTTGGTGTGCCAAAGGTGACACTCCCAGGTTGGGCGTGAAAGAAAGAGAGAGAGAGATTTTAATATAATTATTTGGAGTAGGGCTCAAACAGTCCTTAGTTTTGCAACCTCCCTGCACTATTTTATTGACTAGCTAGGTATGAGAATCACTGTTTTAGAACCTTGTGAAAGGGAATTACTTGGTCATAAAAGCATTTGAAAAATGAAATGTGATAAAATAGAATATACTCAATTGTAGACAAAGTAGTAAGGGTGGTCTTAATTTGTGAAACTTTTGTGTTGGCTGTTTTTGGGAATGTCCATATGTAGATATAAGTATTGACTGAATATGCAATAAAAATATATTTTTACTCTGGATTGGACTAATTTAATAGTTTGAATTGCTCTTCCACTCACATACTGAATTAATACAGTTTATATGGAATTGATTTCCTGTAAATAAGGACTTTTTAAGTAGGCTATTTGTGTATAGAAGCTAAGAACACAGATTTTGGAACGAAATTTCCTGATTTTTAGTACGAGATCTTCCACTAAATCTCCTTTTGAACATGAGCAACTTAATCTCTACACCTCAATTTCTTCAGTTATGAAATGAAGAAAATGATAGTTGCCACTGCCTAGGATTATTAGGGTGGTGAAATGAGTTTATTTGCATAGCATTGTAATAGGAGAATATAGTAATATGTGAAAATGTTTGTATTAAATACATAGGAATCAAGAAATTTGAACATTCATTTAAATAGCAAAATTTTACCCTAGAGCATGTTTCACTATTAAAAGAACACACTCAAATTACTCTGCAAAATAAATAAATTTGTAAATAAACAAATAACTCTAAGATATTTTTAAAAGGTGAAGAATGTGGCCACAGTGTGGGATTTATACTCAATAATTCACCGGAGAATTTGCAAAAATCAAACCTAATTTTTCATTTAGCTAATTGGGAGTATATGTCCTAGAAATATTGATTGAAATTGTTCTTAGCTGCCTGCTCTGTATTAAAAACCTTCAAATTGAAATTTACTTGCATCCTTTATTTTAGCACAGTGAATACTTTAACATTTAATAATGACATTATTTCTCCCACTATTTCTGTCCAAGTTCAAGGCGGTACACTGCCTTTGGAATGCTGTGTGAACGTTCTGTAATCTCTTAATGCGCGGATCCATTTATCCCAATGAAGCTTCCCAAAAGATCTTTTGTTTAGCACTTTTGAGGCTGCAAATAAAGCGCAGAAGTAAGGAGGGGCTAGTAGAATTTTGGTTCCTACAGTCGCTTGAGTAGATGTAAGTTTGGGATTTGGAAAATTATAGGCTCCGTGATAAATATTTCAGGCTGCTGACTACAATGAAAAGTCATTAAAACAGCTATGACAACAGGTGCTGTATGGGGGAAACGCTGCCTTTTATCATGAGGTTGTGGGTGCCTGGGCTAAATGTGCTCATCATTTTCTCTTTTCTATTATTCACGGAATGCCCTGGGGAGATTATTCTGTTGCCAGCATTTATAGGATATAATGCAAGCACATTAAATATGTATCTGATTGCTACCAACTGTGTAGAAAGAGCGCCCGAGCCACGGGTAGGTACAGCCAGGCAGCCTCCGAGGCCAGTGATGGTCGACTCACTGTGACTTCTTTGTGCTTCACTCCTGAGCCTTCACTGTGTCACTGACCTTTAATTCAAGCATCAGATAACTTTGCATTTGTTTGTTTGCTAAATGAAAATTGTAAGAGGGTTGTAATACGATCTGTACTCCTTTTAGAACTAGGTGTTCCCATATAGGAACGCCTCAACATATGGCATATGAACAGCCACAGTGGGAAACGATTTTAATCTTCGCAGCTTTAGTGGCACATTTTTTTGAACCACGGAGCACCGTATTTCACAACTGGTCTCATTTTCACTTCATCTAACTCCTAGACTTCTCCTTAAATATAGAAAGAGAAGATATCTTAAATCATATAGTGGTTCGGTTTTGTTTAATAGAAAAACTATGTCAAGGTTAAATGTCCAAAGTGAGGCAGTGAATGTCGAACAAGATACTGTACAGATAACTTATGACTGCTTTTTTAAAACTTTCTTTTCTCCAAGACTGAGATAAAGTTTCTAATTGTTTGCTTTCTTCTCAGATAAAAGTTAATGAAATGGCAATCAAACTGCTACTTTAAATGTAGAGTTCTTTTATGCATATATTATCCCTTTAAAAATATTTATGCTTATGCATATAGGGTAATGTATACATAAAATTTTTTATTTTCAATCAGCACATGGTAATTGTGCATTTTATAGGATGCATGTACACATGTATATATATTTTAATGCATGTATACAATGTATAATGATTTGATCACAGTAATTGAGATATCTATCACCTCAAACCTGATTTCTTGCTTTTGGAGACATTCAAAATTATATTAGGTCTTTTGAAATATGCAGTTAATGGGTGCCAGCCATAGCTACCCTACTGAGTTATAGAACATTAGAAGTTCTTCATTTTTTCCAAATGTACCTGTACTTGTTAACTATCTTCCCTTCTTTTCCCTCTTCCAAGACTCTTAACAATGTTCTACTTTCTATTTCAATGAGATCAATTTTTATAACATATTATCCTTTTCATTCTAACTTTTCCTTTATACAAGGATACATATTCTCCTAGTAGTATAAACGTTCAGACATCCCTCTGTGTATGTATAGACCATATGTAGGTCAATACTTGTTCATCATCAGCAGATTTATGATATAGCTGTGTTTAGGGACCTTAGGAGAAAAAATTTAAATCTGGTAATGCTTAGTAATCTTGATGGCGAAGGTGGTGTACACACAGGAGACTGTATCTCCTGGAATTAATGTCTCAACAAAGACCTGTGGAAATAATTCAGGAAACTGTGGAGGGCAGGGGAGAAGGGAAGAAAGTGGTCCATGCAAGCTCAGCAGTGGTCCCTGGGATGGTCTGAAGAACCAGGAAATCCTGACTCTCTAGAGGGAAAGCAAGATCTGTCTGCTTTGACACAGGTGAGGGCCACCGGGCGGCAGTGAGGATGGAGGCAGAACTGGGGCTTGTGATGAGCATTACTGAGTTTGAAATTTCTTTATAGTTTATGCATTTGGTTTGAAAACACTGAACTTGAAGTGCTTCTGCAACAAACAAGAAATACCTGGACTGGAGACATCAGAGATAAATGAAGCAATGAGAATGATATGAGATTGTCCTGAAGAGTAGGGAGAAGAGAAAGGTCGAAGTCGCAACATTAAGCACAGCATAATAAGGGGTCTTCAAAAAGGTCATGGAGACTGTGTGTGAGGAAAATTCATTTCAAACACTCCTTGAACCCAGATACACTTTTCTATTAATTCCATTTTGTACCAACTTTTGAAGTTGCCCTGTACATATAGAGGAACCTAAAATTAAATTTGGGGACAGAGAACAAGAAAGAAAACCATGGATGTCCAGGATTATGAAAGCCAGCAGAAGTTTCCTTTTTTAAAAATTTTCTTACTAATATAAAGAGAACAGATTCCATGTATTTCATAGGTACAGTTCTAAGAAGATAACCATACTTCCTTTCCTCCCGCTCTCCTTCCCTCAATCCTCCTGCTTCCCTCCCTTCTTTTCTTTTCATTATTTTTTACAAAGGCATAATTTTAAACCACTCAATTCACAGGCTCAATTCACCACTAACCATGATATTCAAGAAGTAAAAGTAGGAAGACCACAGTTCAATAAGAGTATAAACAAGGGCTAAAACTAATGATATCACAAAATATCCTTTTTTTGGGGCAGGCGCCATGGCTCATTTGGTTAATCCTCTGCCTGCAGCACCGGCATCCCATATGGGCGCCGGTTCTAGTCCCAGTTGCTCCTCTTCCAGTCCAGCTCTCTGCTGTGGCCCAGGAAGGCAGTGGAGGATGGCCCAAGTCCTTGGGTCCTGCACCCGCATGGGAGACCAGGAGGAAGCACCTGGCTCCTGGCTTTGGATTGGTGCAGGGTGGCCGTAGTGGCCATTTGGGGGGTAAACCAATGGAAGGAAGACCTTTTTCTCTGTTTCTCTCTCTCACTGTCTAGCTCTACCTGTCAAATAAAAAAATATACATCCCTTTTAGTCATACACATTTTTGTATGCTATATTAACTGCCACATATCAGAGAAAACGTGATATTTGTCTTTCTGAGACTGGATTATTTCACTAAGCATAGTGGTTTCCAGTTGCATCATCTTGTTGCAAAAGACAGGATTTCATTTTTTTTTTTTTACAGTTGAGTAGTATTCCGTAGTGTATATATACAACATTTCCTTATCCAGTCATCAGCTGATGGACATTTGGGTTGATTCCATATCTCAGCTATTGTACTATTGTGAATTGCGGTCAGCAACAGAGTTTCAAGAAGAGGGTGAGAGAACCCAGGACTGCTGGGAGGGGATGAGGGTGAGTACAAGCATTTACGATGTTTACTAGATTTAGATTTAGACTCAGGTTATTTTGTTGACTTGCTAAGGACTTACATAATTTCTGTGGTGTGTGTTGAGCAACAATTTTGTTGCTGCCCTAGTATTATGATGTTCTAAGTACTACGGCAAAAATTTAGATATATTTCCTTCTGTAACCTTCACTAAATTCCTGTGATGGGTTACGTTGACTTTACAGACAAGGAAGTCACATTACATAATTTGTTCTGGGCCACAGCACTGGTAATTGTGCATTTACTTTCTTCATTTATACCACAGTGCCTGAAGGGTACTCTGTAGTGATGTAGTGTCAGCCAATAATTCTTTCAAAGCTGGTCCTGATATCTTTTTTTTTTTTTTTTTTGACAGAGTAGACAGTGAGAGAGAGAGAGACAGAGATAAAGGTCTTCCTTTGCCTTTGGTTCACCCTCCAATGGCCGCCGTGGCTGGTGTGCTGCGGCTAGTGCACTGCGCCCATCCGAAGGCAGGAGCCAGGTGCTTCTCCTGGTCTCCCATGGGGTGCAGGGCCCAAGGACTTAAGCCATCCTCCACTCCACTCCCGGGTCACAGCAGAGAGCTGGCCTGGAAGAGGGGCAACTGGGACAGAATCCAGCGCCCTGACTAGGACTAGAAAGAACCCAGTGTGCCGGCCCTGCAGGTGGAGGATTAGCCTACTGAGCCGTGGCACCGGCCTTTTTTTTTTTTTTTTTTTTTTTTGGTTCTGATATCTTTTGGGGTGAGTTTGTGTCAGCATCTGGCTCTCACCTTATAATCCAGTTGGGACTTCAGTGTTACCACTTTCTGTCCAAGTTTCATCTTGGAAATCTGCCTAGAGCATCCTTCTTACTGACATTTTGGGCCAGAGAAATATTTGTTATACAGATCTGTAAACTGGGTTACAGGATGTTTGGTGCCCTCTTCCCCCTAGATGCCTGTAACATCCAACACCCACCCCCTCCAAAACTGTGACAATAAAAATGTTCCCATTCATTACAAAACATCCTTGGGGAAGAAAACCATTCCTCGTTGAGAACCACTAGCCTAGGGCCACAGTCTGCTGAGGACTGGTGTTCTGCCCTATTTTTAACCTTTTCTTTTTTGTGTCACGAGAAACAAGAATCCAGTGCCTGACCATTGGACAAGTTGTTGTTCTGCACCCGTCCAATCATAGCGGGCCGCTTGACTTGGATTCTGAGTCGCCTTCTCCTTGATGTGCTGCTGCTGAGCTCCACCTGCCTAAAAAAGAAAAGGTGTATTTCACCCCCTAAGACATCCACCAGCGGCCTTTGCCACAGCCTTGAACTACCCCAGAGTCTATCTGTATTTTTCTTCATTTCTACAGCCAAATAGTCTGATTTGAGACCTGAATACCTGCCTTCTGTCTCTCCCATTATAGTTTACTAGGAAGTGTCTGTCATATGGCAAGAAATGAGCTCTTTAAACATTAACATGACAGAGAAGCAGTTTAAGTTACAGGCTAGGGCAGCCCTTGTGCCATAATTTCCAATGCATTCCAATTTTACATCTTCAGCATCCCTCAGTTAGTTTAAATCTCCTTCCAAGCTTTATTTTCCATATTACCTCGTGGAATAATATGTCAAGTAGAATAGCACATCCATGAATATTTAATACATGTTAAATTGTCTTTTTTCAAATTTCGAAGGTTGACTGCTAGTTTTAGAATTAAGAATTTTAGGGGCTGGCGCCGTGGCTCATTTGGTTAATCCTCTGCCTGTGGTGCTGGCATCCCATATGGGCCCCAGGTTCTAGTCCCGGTTGCTCCTCTTTCAGTCCAGCTCTCTGCTCTGACCCAGGAAGGCAGTGGAGGATGGCCCAAGTGCTTGGGCCCTGCACCCCCATGGGAGACCAGGAAGAAGCACCTGGCTCCTGGCTTTGGATCAGCGCAGCGCACCGGCTGTAGCGGCCATTTGGGGGGTGAACCAATGGAAGGAAGACCTCTCTCTCTGTCTCTTTCACTGTTTAACTCAATCTGTCAAATAAATTAAAAAAAAAAGAATTAAGAACTTTAGTATATGATGACACTTATCATACTCAAACCTGAGCCTTCAATCCTTAATTATCAGCACCATGAGATTTATTTTCTCATACGTGGCTTTTCCTTTTCTATAGTTATTCAGAAACATTTTGTTCTTCTTTAGTATTTGAGCTGCTATGAGCTTAATATGCTCGAATTTTATTATACTTGTTTTCAGCATGGCAAACAAAATTCCATGCTGTATTCCAAAAGCAGAGACACCAGAGTGTTGTCTGTATCAGATTAAAGTAATATTTTCCATTAACGTTGTCTTTATTGATTTTGTATTGGGCTGTATCAAACAATTCCATTCAAAAACAAAATAGTTTATTCAATGAAATATCCAGTCACATGAGTTGATGGTGTTTTGTCAGATGATGTTTTATGTCAGATTCCCTCTTTAATATCAGATGATTTATTTTGCTAAATTTATGTAGTAAACCAACTCTCTTATCTTGACATGTGTGTGTTTCTAATATGAGTATTGATCACTCAGTTATGATTTATAAGTGTGTTACATGCCCATGATTTGTCCTGGTTTCTTTTGTCAGTTTGTCATTCTGGATGCCAACCAACAAAAAGAAGATATACTTAGGGGAGGTAAGAGAATAACAATATTGAGTGATCTTTTACTCTTGTAAATCCAGGCATGAATGAAGTCTAGACATGGTGAATCTAAGAATATTTTTTTTTCCTCTTTTGAAACTTGATCTTTCTTTTTTTTAATTTTTTAAACTTTTATTTAATAAATATAAATTTCCAAAGTGCAACTTTTGGATTACAGTGTTTTTTTCCCCCCATAACCTCCCTCCCACCTGCAACCATCCCATCTCCCGCTCCCTCTCCATTCCATTCACATCAAGATTCATTTTCAATTATCTTTATATACAGAAGATCAATTTAGTATATACTAAGTAAAGATTTTAACAGTTTGCACCCACACAGAAACACAAAGTATATAAAGTGCTGTTTGAGTACTAGTTATACCGTTAATTGACATAGTACAACACATTAAGGACAGAGAGAGATCCTACATGGGGAGTAAGTGCACATTAAGGAGAGTTGCTCGGTAGAAGGAATTAGGGGATCAACTACACTAATCATAATAATTTTTACATGTAAGGCTATTAGGATATGTATAATCTCATTTAAAATCAGTAACCATATGAGTACTCTGTAGATGGGCATTCCATTATTTTGTAGCTGGGAAACTTAAAGTGGAGAGTTTAAGTAATGTGTCCAAGTCACTCAGCTAATAAGGAGAGAACTGATTTTTGTACAAGGTGAAGATAGGGGTCTTGGTTCATACTTACACGTGCGTAGATCCAATTTTCCTAGTACTATTTGTTGAAGAGACTGTCGTTTCTCCAGGAATTGATTTTTGCTTGTTTGTCAAAGATTAGTTGGTTGTAGATGCATGGAGTAATTTCTGGGGTTTCTGTTGTGTTGCCTTGGTCTATTTTTGTGACAGTAGCAGGCTGTTTTGATTTAAACTTCCTTGTAGTATGTCTTGAAATCTGGTAATGTGGTGCCTCCAGCTTTATTTTTGCTGTTTAAAATTGTTTTAGCTATTTTGAGTCCCGTGTGTTTCCCTATGAATTTTAGCATTGTATTTTCCAGATTTGAGAAGAATGTCCTTGGTTTTTTTTATTGGAATCACATCTAATCTGTAAATTGCTTTGAGTCGTATGGCATTTTGATGATATTAATTCTTCAATCCATGAACATGGAAGATTCTTCCATTTTTTGTGTCATCTTCTATTTCTTTCTTTAGTGTTTTGTCATTTTCATTGTGGAGATCTTTAAAATGCTTGGTTAAATTTATTCCACAATATTTAAACTTTTTTATAACTATTGTGTATGACACTGATCTTACATATTCTTTTTCAGCCATGGCCTTGTTTGTGTATAAAAGGCTATTGAATTTTTTTTGTATTGATTTTCTCTCCTGCAACTTTACTAAACTCTCTTCTGAGTTCCAGTAGTCTTTTAGTGGAGTCTTTTGGTTTCCCTGTATATACAATGATGTCATCACAAATAGGGATAATTTAACTTCCTCTTTTCCAATTTGTATCCCTTTGATATTCTTTCTTGCCTAATGTATCTGGCCAAAACATCAAGAAATGTGTTGAATAGCAGTGGTAAAAGTGGGCATCTTGTCTTGTTCCAGATCTTAGTAAAAATGCTTCCAACGTTTCCCCGTGGACTATGATGCTGGCCGGGCAGAGTTGTCATATACTGCTTTGATTTTGTTGAAGAATGTTCCTTCTATACACAATCTGCTTAAGGATTTTATCATGAAAATGATGTTGTGTTTTATCAAGTGCTTTCTCTGCATATCTTGAGATAATCACATGGTTTTCATTCCTCAGTTTGTTAATGTGATATATCAGATTTATTAATTTGCATTAATGTTGAACCATCCCTACATACCAGGGATAAATCTCACTTGCCCTGGGTGAATGATCTTTCTGATGTGTTTTTGGATGTGAATAGTATTTTGTTGGAGATTTTTGAATCTGTGTTCATCAGGGATATTGGTCTATGGTTGTCTTTATATTTTCTGATCTTGGAATTATGGTAGTGCTGGCCTCATAGAAGGAGTTTGGGAGGATTTGCTCCCTTTCAATTGTTATAAATTGTTTGAAAATAATTAGAATTAGTTATTCTTTAAAGGTTAGTGCTATTCAGCATCGAAGCCACCCAATCCTAGGCTTTTCTTTGTTGGGAGCATCTTTATTACTGATTCAATCTCCATCTTGGTTACTGGTCTGTTTAGGTGTTTTTTTGTCTTCATGACTCAATTTTGGTAGATTATATATATCCAGAAACCTATTCATTTCTTCTAGATTTTCCAATTTGTTGGCATTGAGCTGTTTGTAGTAATTCCTGATGATTCTTTTTATTTCTATGGTATCTGTTTTAACATCTCATTTTTCATCTCTGATTTTATTAATTTGGATCTTCTCCCTTTTTTTTGGTTAGCTGGGCCAGTGGTGTACCTATCTTATTTTTTCAAAAAACCAGCTCTTCATTTCACTAACATTTTGTTTTGTGTTGTAATTTAGTTTCAATTTGTTTATTTCTTCTTTAATTTTCATTATTTCTTTCCTTCTACTAATTTTGAGATTGGTTTGTTGTTTTTCAAGGTCCTTTAGATGCATTGATAGCTCATCTATTTGATGCCTTTCCAATTTCTTTATGTAGAAACTAATTGCTGTAAACTTCCTTTTTAACACTGCTTTTGCTGTATTTCCATAAATTTTGATATGTTTTGTTATGTTCACTCATTTCTAGAAAATTTTTGATTACCCTTTTGATTTCTTCTATAAAGCACTGTTCATTCAAGAGCATGCTGTTCAGTCTCCATGTATTTGCCTATTTTCTATAATTTCTTAAGTTGTTATTTTCCAGCTTCATTCCATTGTAGTCAGAAAATCTACGTGGTATGATTTCAATTTTTAAAAATTTCTTGAGACTTGTTTTTTGGCCTAGCATATGGTCTATCTTAGAGAAGGTTCCATTCCATGCAGTGATGAAAAGAATGTGTATTCTGCAGCTGTGGGATGAAATGTTCTGTAGATATCAGTTAGATCCATTTGGTCCATAAGTATAAATTAGCTCAGTTGTTTTGCTGATTTTTTGTTTAATTGATGTATCCATTGATAGAAGTGGTATGTTGAAGTCCCCTACTCTTATTTTATTAGAGTCTATGTCTCTTTTAGATACATTAACACCTGTTTTAAATAGCCAGACACTCTGGTGTTGGGTGCATATACAATTATTATGGTCACATCTTTTCTGTTGAATTGATCACTTAATCATACATAGTGCCCTTCTTTGTCTCTTTCTACAATTTGTGTTGAAGTCTGTTTTCTCTGAATTTAGGATGGCTATTCCTGCTTGTTTTTCTTCCTGTTACCATGCTATATATATATACATATATATATATATATTTTTTTTTTGACAGGCAGAGTGGACAGTGAGAGAGACAGAGAGAAAGGTCTTCCTTTTGCTGTTGGTTCACCGTCCAATGGCCACCACACCCGGCGTGCTGCGGCCGGCACACCACGCTGATCTGATGGCAGGAGCCAGGTGCCTCCTCCTGGTCTCCCATGGGGTGCAGGGCCCAAGTACTTGGGCCATCCTCCACTGCCTTCCCGGGCCACAGCAGAGAGCTGGCCTGGAAGAGGGGCAACCGGGACAGAATCTGGCGCCCCGACCGGGACTAGAACCCAGTGTGCTGGTGCCGCAAGGCGAAGGATTAGCCTAGTGAGCCGTGGTGCCGGCCTGCAATATATTTTTGCATCCTTTCTCTTTCAATCTGTGTGTATCTTTGCTAGTGAGATGTGTTTTGTTTTTTTTTTTTTTTTTTTTTTTTTTTTTTTTAATTTTTTGACAGGCAGAGTGGACAGTGAGAGAGAGAGACAGAGAGAAAGGTCTTCCTTTGCCGTTGGTTCACCCTCCAATGGCCGGCGCGGCCGGCGCGCTGCGGCCGGCGCACCGCGCTGATCCGATGGCAGGAGCCAGGAGCCAGGTGCTTTTCCTGGTCTCCCATGGGGTACAGGGCCCAAGCACCTGGGCCATCCTCCACTGCACTCCCTGGCCACAGCAGAGGGCTGGCCTGGAAGAGGGGCAACCGGGACAGAATCCGGCGCCCCGACCGGGACTAGAACCCGGTGTGCCGGCGCCGCTAGGCGGAGGATTAGCCTAGTGAGCCGCGGCGCCGGCTGAGATGTGTTTCTTGCAGGCAGCAGATAGACGGGTCTTGTTTTTTAATCCATTCAACCAGCCTGTATCTTCATTGGAGAATTTAGGCCATTTACATTCAAAGTTACTACTGATAATAACAACTTGATCCTGCCATTTTTCCATAATATTCCTATTGCTTGCTTTGGATTTCTTTTGTACTTTTACTAGGAGATTTTCTAACTTCACATTCTTTCATAAAGATGACTATCTTTCTATGTTTTATCTTTACATTCTAATATTGAAATGTTGTGTTCCTTTTTGGGAGTGATATTGTCCTCCTTGTTCATGTTTCCTGTATTTCTGCATTTATTTTAGGCATTTGTGAAAACACTCATTGGTTTTCTTCTCTGGTGGCTTTTATCTTTGAATATGCCTCTTGTGGCTTTGTGGAGTCTATGCTCCTTCAGTGGATACCCAGAGGCATGTGCCAGGTAGGGCCAGAGAGCTCTGGTCAGTGCTCAATGGTGGGGAAAGGGTACAGGGAAACATTGACATTGGATATGGTAGATCTCTTCTTTTGTCAGCAAGGGGAAGGTATTCCCACCTTTGCTTGTGTGAGCACAACTTTTCACCTTCTCTTTGCAAGCTGATCAATGCCCAGGGCAAGCCCACGGTGACTATATACCCCACCCATACAGGCGCATGGACCATACAAAGAATCTGTGTCATCCTCAGTGTGAGCACAGAGCCTGTGCAGTGACCCACCCAAGGCACTCAGGGAGCTCTGTGCATGTGAAGTCAGACACAGTGATAGCCAGAGACCCAGGCACACTCCACACCCTATGGTGCAGTCACAGAATTTCCATAGTCATAGCATGCAAAGCTTCCACAGTCACAGGGAGCAGAGGATCTTCTCTCAGTCCCACAAACCTTCCCTATCCACAGAGAGAGGCGTTCCCAGAGCCAGTGTCTTTTGGTGTTCCACATTGGCAGTGTGAGTCCAGGTGCCCATGATAGAGTAAAGGGAGGGAAGTGCCTCACAAGCCTAAGTGGGAGCTCCAACCCCTGCAGGCCCTCTAGGTCAGACTCAAGGTCAATGGGGACCACGGATTTATCCCTCTGATAAAATCCTCCAGTGACACATGTGAGCTAGCTGCAGCAGCTTCTACAAGTCTTATTAATATGACACTTCCTCCCTGCTGCCCTTGTGGGGCATGGGAATAAATCAATATGCTCTCCCTTCATGGGGTTGGGTGGGCACCCTGCTCCCTGTTGGGGCTTCAGGCCAGACTCATAGTTAATGTGGTCTGCAAGGTTCTCCCTCAGGCAGTATTGCCAATGACACGGGCTGCTGCAGACTGCTCTTACCTTGCTCCAAGAAGGTGGCTTGTTCTCCAGCCCCTGGCTGTGGGACTTGCCAATGGCATTCCCACTTGCTGCTGCATATTTGCACTGTCCATACCACTCCACGGCGTTCCTCCTCTTTCCGCAGAATTTCCACTGCAAACTTCTCTACAACTTCCCCTTGGGAGTGTAGCTAATCCTCTTTTCTTCTGTTATCCTCCTATGGTCAAAAATTAGTATGTCAGCCAGTGCCGTGGCTCACTAGGCTAATCCTCCACCTGTGGTGCCAGTACTCCCAGGTTCTAGCCCCGGTTGGGGTGCTGGATTCTGTCCCAGTTGTTCCTCTTCCAGTCCAGCTCTCTGCTGTGGCCTGGGAGGGCAGTGGAGGATGACCCAAGTGCATGAGTCCTGCACCCGCATGGGAGACCAGGAGGAGGCACCTGGCTCCTGGCTTCGGATCAGTGCAGCACCAGGGGTGTGTGTGTGTGAACCAACGGAAAAGGAAGACCTTTCTCTCTGTCTGTCTCTCTCACTGTCTAACTCTGCCTGTCAAAAAAAAAAAAAAAAAAAATCAGCATCTCTTTTCTCTATTAAGTCACCATGGATTTTGCACCATGAACTTCTTTAAAAAATTATGTATTTGTTTTTGAAAGGCAGAGTTACAGTGAGAGAGGGAGAGACAGAGATATCTTCCATCCACTTGGCTTATCCCCCAAACAGTGGCGACAGCCAGGGCCAGTCAGATGCCAGGAGCTTCATCCTGGATCTCACATGTGGGTGGCAGGTTCACAGGCACTTGGGCCGTCCTCCACTGCCTTCCAAGGTGCAATAAGCAGGTAGCTGGATCAGAAGTGGAGCAGCTGGAACATGAATTAGCACCCAAATAGGATACCGGCATTGCAGACCGTGGCTTAACTTGATACACCACAATACCAGCCACAACCATGAGCTTTCTGAAGAACCTTCATATGCGTCTGTGTGTGTGTGTGTGTGTGTGTGTAAGTGGGATGTGGAAGTAGAGAACAGGGTTATGCTTTAAGGTCTCTGAGGTGATCAGAGCAAGTATTACAACTTAGAAATGATGGAACATCGCCACTATTTCTTGGACAGATTGAAATCGAAAGAAGTAGGATATAAAGTGATAAGGTTACTTGAGTCACTTGTTTTTTTGTAAGACAAAGCAGATGTTAACCTGGGAAGCATTTCAGTGTAAGTTCTGAGCATGTAAGGTGTTCTGTTCTGACAAAGTTCCCTAATTTGTCACAAATGGTATCACTGAGAGCAGTCCCTGAACAAAGCAATAGCAACAACTAATAGGACGAGAGGAAAGGCGGGTGGAGAGCACAGAGATTTTCCCTGCCTTCACTTTGAACATAACTGAACTGTCCCCAAATCCTGCTTCTTCCAGTGTGATGACTGTGATGTCCAACAAAATAGCAAGACATTAATTCTTTCCATAATGGCCAATAATTTGAATGCATTCTAGTTCGACTACCGAGCTCTCTATCATTGCTTTGTTTTTGTTCAGTTTTTTTTTTATTTTTTATTTTTTATTTTATTATTATTTTTTTTTTATTTTTTGACAGGCAGAGTGGACAGTGAGAGAGAGAGAGACAGAGAGAAAGGTCTTCCTTTTTGCCGTTGGTTCACCCTCCAATGGCCGCCGCGGCCAGCGTGCTGCGGCCAGCGCACCGCGCTGATCCGATGGCAGGAGCCAGGAGCCAGGTGCTTTTCCTGGTCTCCCATGGGGTGCAGGGCCCAAGCACCTGGGCCATCCTCCACTGCACTCCCTGGCCACAGCAGAGGGCTGGCCTGGAAGAGGGGCAACCGGGACAGAATCCGGCGCCCCGACCGGGACTAGAACCCGGTGTGCCGGCGCCGCTAGGCGGAGGATTAGCCTAGTGAGCCGCGGCGCCGGCCCAGTTTAAGTCTTGGGATTGTAAGGCTTTGAAGAGAAACAGAAACAGAAGTTCCAAATGGTAAATTCTTTCCCCCTCTTTACTGCCATTATTTCTTCCAATAGGAAAGGCTATGACGGGAGATTTTTTAAAGCTATAATCCCTCCAATAACACTTCAAAGATAATCTAAGATAATTCTAAGATAATCATCAGTGAATTTGTCCCAGTTATTTTTCTTTTACTACTGTTAAAATATATACAAATTATATTTAACACCATCAGGCTAATTTCTCAGTTCTTCATAGAACAGCTTTTGGCTGAGACTGTTAGATATCTCACTGGGAAAATATTTTGCATTGAAGAAAGAACTTGATTTTACCTGGATAATTCATCCCTTGCCCTGGGCTCACAGCAAAAGGCCCAAGCTGTCCATATGCCGAACAACATTCCACAATGGCACAAGCCCAGCAGATGGTTTTGCAGTTGTTACTACATGTTCCTGTCAGATAGGGACATTTTCACTTCTCAAAACTTCCCCGAGTTTTTTCTCTCTTTTTCTACATAGGTTTTGCTGATCTATGGCAACACATTAATGAAAATTCAGTAAGATTTGGCTAGCACCTATACAGTCATGTCATCTCTTTTCATTTACCTAAATAATCTTTTCTTTTTTAAAAAAAATCAACACCTTAAAATGGTACTGTATCAGAGGTTCTATGATGTCTTTATTTTAATCAGTCAAGCCAGGTTCAGGATCACAGTCACACCGCTAGATAAACTTCCATTTGTAGATGGTGTAAATCTCCCCAAGGGTGTGAATTTCTTGATGTTCGAAAACCTAGCCTACTGCAAAATCTGTCTCAATGATCTGTCTCCAAGATAGAAAGTATAAAGATTAAATTCCTTGTTTCACTTAGACTAAATAGATAGAAATGTCATCTACAAGAGGTTGTTCTGCGTATGGTACGCAAGGAGTACATGAAGCTTCTCTCAAATTGTGTCCACTTGTCTTTGATGTCCCCTGTGTAACACAGTGAATGTTCTGAAGTACAGAACTCATGCTCAACCACGTGCCTAATCAGTCGTTTTCCCCACACATCTGTCTGTCTGTCTGTCTATATTTCTTTCTTTCAAGATTTATTTATTTATTTATTTATTTATTTATTTATTTGAAAGGCAGAGTTACAGAGAGAAGGAGAGGAGAGAGGGAGAGAAAGAGGTCCTCCATCCATTGGTTTATTCCCCAAATGGCCGCAATGGCCGGAGCTGCACTGATCCGAAGCCAGGAACCAGGAGCTTCTTCTGGGTCTCCCACATAGGTTCAGGGACCCAAGGACTTGGGCCATCTTCTACTGCTTTCCCAGGCCACAGCAGATCCCAGGCCACCGCTGAGAGCTGGATCGGAAGTGGAACAGCTGGGACTCAAACCGGCGTCCATATGGGATGCCAGCACTACAGGAGGTGACTCTACTCACTGTGTTTCAGCGCTGGCCCCTAGCTGGTTTTCTTAATAGAATCTGAAAGGCAGAAAGATTGCCATGCTCAGCCCTCTGATGTATATTTGATCCTGTTGAAATCAGAGAACCAAAGGATTGGGGAATTGTTGGTCTTCCTTCACACCAACTATTTTCATACCTCCCTAAGTAAGTAAGGAGTTTCCTGATCTTTCAAAGGAAAGCTTCTGACAGAAACTCATATACAGTAAGTCTTGCTCTTCCCTAATTGCACTAGAGTCAGTATAAAAATAACTAAAAGAATTATAGAGACATTGTGACCCTGACTCCGTATATCCTTAATAGCAAATTCCAAACCAGAACATACTCAAACCAAATAATGAGTTCACATATTTTCAGATTAGCATATACGTGAATATAATCTGTAACAGTGACATCTGGTGGCTTTTATTGTAATGATGTGGCACATTTTGTACAAAGCCGTGCTGTCATCGAATAGGATTGCACTATGGCTTTGTGCTTTCCGCATGACAAAATAAACATAGCTTTTGCCAAAGTATTCCTTATGAACTTGGTACAGCAAAATGTCAAATATCTTTGTAAGATCGCAAGTTTGAGGCACTCAGATAAGAGTACACAAATTAATATTTTAATGTTGAACATTTGAGTCATACTACCACCAAGTTGCTGGCTTGAAATTCTTGTATATTTAACTTTCATTCCTTTTTCCTTGTGTCGTTGGAGTGTGACCTCAGATTGTCATACTCTTTCATGGCTGCT
Source organism: Oryctolagus cuniculus (assembly GCF_964237555.1). NCBI lineage: Eukaryota > Metazoa > Chordata > Mammalia > Lagomorpha > Leporidae > Oryctolagus > Oryctolagus cuniculus. The sequence goes on from NC_091439.1 coordinate 71,533,145, forward strand.
TCTAACACCAGTCTGTCACTCACAGTCCCTGAAACCCAGGCTGTCTGGAATAAATTTAATTCATTGCCCTCTTGAGCTCCACCAGGGCTAAATGGAGAGTGAAGGGTGAATAGGTGAATCCCAGTCTTTCTCTGAGGGAGTTAAATGTTAATGATGACCTTGATTTCTCCATGCCTACTTCTCCCCTCCCCCATCCTGAGGTCCAGCCACTCACCCACTCTCTCAAAAACTTTATGAACCCAATGAAAAATATTACTGGATATATATTCGCAATGAAGATTTTTTCAAAAACAGAGTTTAAAACCCAGTCCTTCAATGTATAGTTCACTCAATGTCTGCAAGGCGGTCCTGGGGCTGATCTGTTTGACTTTTTTTTTATTTCTTAAACTCTGATGATATCTCTGTAAATGTCAGCTGATGCTGAACTCAGGCTGAAGTGCTACCTACAAGAGACTTTTAACCTTGTACTTTCAGTAGGTTGTGGGCTCAGATAATTGGCATTAAGTAATCTGGTTTCATTTGCACTGTTGCATCTAGAAAAGAAAAGAAATGTGATTCTGATAACAAAGCTTGCACTTGTGTGTGCAAGTTCAAAGTGACCTAATAATCATTGAGCCAAACAGATGGTATTTCCAGTAGTTATGTGCTGTATTTAAGATATCCAAGTAAGCAAACTCACTGACTCACTTCAAGAACCTAGAATTTATGCTTTCATTTCCTCTCTTTTTTCTCTTTGTCCCTTCCTCCCCGCCCCCCACCTTTCTTTCTCCCCCTCCTTCTCTTTTTCTTCCTCCCTTCTCTCTCTCTACTCTCTTTCTGTCTTTCTCTCTAGGCACGTCACTGGTGGTAGGTAACAACATTGATCAAGAGAAACAGTTTATTGGAGACTTAGGAAAAGAAATGAACTATATACTCTCACAAGATGTTCTTAAAATAACTGAACTGAAGTTACAATGATTTAATGCTTCCACAACACTAACTTGGGGATATATTCAGGCAAAGAAAAAATGAGATACAGATGTCATTTTGTAAATAGGCTGCGCTGTGGGGTTATCAATTTGAAAGATAAGTCAATACTCCCAAGTAAGTTTTATTATCTTTTAATCATTCCTGGTATATCTAATCTGTGAAATGATGAGTCAGCATCAGCATCAGGCTGTCCTTTATGACTGTCTACATCAGTCTCCATAAAGCACGAAACCTCTTGATGACATTTTCCGGTCTGATGATCGAAGTACTGAAAATCTCCCAGACTGAATACAGATACTACTTCTGCTCCAATGCAGTCTCTGATTGGCTGTCTAGTAGACACCCCAAACCTTGCCCATCTGTGGGATTCCCGATCTCCCCACCAGTCTTTTCTCCTGCGGTACTTGCCATCAGAATGAATGGCACCTGCGTTCTTCTAGTGGCACAACCTAGAAAATACTGAGGCATCCTTGACTCCCGGGTTTTCTCCTGTCCCATATCCTATCTGTTCCATCAGTTAAATCCTACTGGGCTTCTGCCATTCAACCCTAACCCAATTCAATGGCTTCTTACTCCTTTACTGTTATTAGCTTTGTCCAAGCCACTACTTTCATTTGCCTGATCTTTCTACTCTTTTTTTTTTTTTTTTTTTGACAGGCAGAGTGGACAGTGAGAGAGAGAGACAGAGAGAAAGGTCTTCCTTTGCTGTTGGTTCACCCTCCAATGGCCGCTGCAGCCAGCGCGCTGCAGCCTGCGCACCGTGCTCATCCGAAGGCAGGAGCCAGGTGCTTCTCCTGGTCTCCCATGGGGTGCAGGGCCCAAGCACTTGGGCCATCCTCCACTGCACTCCCTGGCCACAGCAGAGAGCTGGCCTGGAAGAGGGGCAACCGGGACAGAATCCAGCGCCCCGACTGGGACTAGAACCTGGTGTACCAGCGCCGCAAGGCGGAGGATTAGCCTATTGAGCCACGGCGCCGGCTTCTTTCTACTCTTTAACCCTACTGAGTGTACAGAATCCTGGCCATTAATTAATACTGTAATATTAATTAATTACCTACATTCTTTAATATATAGAATACTGTGTACATTCTAGCAGTCAAAAGAATGCTTTTAACTCTAAGTTATGTTGCATCATTCTTTGGCTCAACCCTCTCCAAAAGATTCATTTCACATGTGAAGTAAAATTCTAAATTCTTAAAACTCTAGATCACTTAGGTTCTTCCACACTTCCTTCATCTCCTGCTTGCTTCCTTCCCTGAAACTCCAGACTGCGCCCTCTTGCTGTATCCCCACAGACCTCTGTGCTGCAGCTCTGAGCCTCTCCTCTTCCTGTTCCCTCTGTCCTGGACCATCCTCTTCCCAGATGACTTCTTTGCTGTCTCTCGTTCCCTTCGGTTTTTTTTAAATCTCATCATCCCAGTGAGGCTCTCTCTGTCCACCCTATATGTGATTATCACCCTCCCTCCGTCCTATACTCCCTATCTTCTTCCTTTGATTTTTTCCCTCCAGTTATCAACAACTGGTACATTATATGTTTTACTTAGGGATTTGTTCATCATTTGCTTGTCTGCACTCATTTCCCCAAATCTCAGCTCCATGAAGGGAATAAAGTCTGTTTTGTTCACTGTTGTATTCTCAGCACCTAGATCAGTGCCTGGCATACAATGAACACTTGAGAGAGATGAACGTGTGACTGGTGGTTAAGATGCTGGTTAAGATACACCCATCCATATTAGAGTGCCTGAGTTCTAGTCCCACCTCTATTTTTTGACTCCAACTTCCTCCCACTGCAGATGCTGGGAGAGAGCAGTGAAAGATCAAGTAATTGGGATTCCATCACCTATTTGGGAGAATTGGATTGAGATCTTGGCTCCTGGCTTCATTGATGTTCAAATGTTGTGGACATTTCGGGGAGTGAATCAGCAGAGGGGGGTGGCCTCTCTCGCTCTCATATTCTCCACCCCTCCAATTAAACACATACACACACACAAACACAACTTGATAAATGTTTATTCAATGAATGAAAGTGTTGATGATCTATAACTACATCTTGAACACACACATTTGCTCATAGAAAGAACTTTCAAGTCAGTCTAGTGGGTGTCATGTTTAAGATTAATATGCTCTAAAATGCTATTGTTGGTGACATGGAACTTTAAAACTTGTATTTCCCACAGTAGATTTGTTTAATAATTGAGATAAGCTTGGGGACCTATAATTTGCCTTTATTTCTATTGGCTTCAAGAAATAACTGAAATGCATTTCCTGCTTCCTTTTTTAAAAGATTTATTTATTTATTTGAAAGTCAGAGTTACAAAGAGAGAGAGAGAAAGAGAGAGAGAGAGAGAGAGAGAGAGAGAGAGAGATCTTCCATCTACTTGTTCACTCCCCAAATAACCACAAGAGCCAGTGATGGGCCGATCTGAAGCCTGGAGCCAGGAGCTTCTTCCAGGTCTTCCATGAGAGTACCAGGGGCCTAAGCACTTGAGCCATCTTCTGCTGCTTTTCCCAGGCCATTAATGGAGAGCTGGATCAGAAGTGGAGCATCTGGGACACGAACCAGTTCCAATGTGGGATGCCAGCATCATGATTGGTGGCTTTACCTGCTATGCCACAGTGTCAGCCCTCTCCTGCCTTTTCTTGAGCATAAAAATTCACTTGCAAGTTAATTTTTTTTGTTTGCTTGTTTAAATTGCAGCACTACTTAGTAGGTTACACCAGAGTCACACATTCTGGTTACCTATTGCTTTATAACAAACAACCCCAAAACTCAATGGTTAGCATGTTAGTTTGCTTATGAGTCTCAGCTGGAGAAAGACTTGTCAGGAGACAGCTGGGCTCTGCTACATTTGGCTTCATCTGGGGGTGGCTTCATGGGTAGGCACTAGAGTACGTCTGATGGCTTGCAGTTAGCACCGCCTGCCCTAGGAGACCTCAGCTTCAGCAGGAGTGCCTTGCTGTGCCTCTACCTACAGTCTGGCCTCCTCACTGCATGGTGACGAGCATTCCCAAGAGAAAAGGTCAGGAAGGGGACATGTCACCTTTTGTAAACCGGCCTTGGAATTCATGCAGTGTAACCTTTGCTGGGTGTCAAGGCTGTCACAAAAGACGCATTCCAGGCCAAGAGAAAGAGATTTTACCTTTTGGTGGGGAAATGGCATAATTCTAAGAGCAACATGGGACCAGACACGTTGTTACAGCCATTTTTGGAAAATGCGAAATGTCACAGCCTCTACAAGCTATTTGGGTTTGGGGCTCTACATTGACTTAAATGATATTCTACTGATAGAACTCTTGATGAAGAGCTGGTATTTCTATGTTGTCTCTAAATAATCTGTGTAGTGCTATTGTGTACAGTGATAATGTGACAGTTTTAACATATGTCCATAAATCTTTTTGCAATCTTTCCATCAAGAAACTACCACTTTATTCCATCTAGAATCTGTGATGGCCTTGGAAACTCTCTTCTTACCAATACGATGATGCAAAAGTGGCATTGTGTGTCAAGGCAGCTTCTTTGCTCTCCAGTGGAAAGCTTGTGTTCAGAACTTTGAGCTGCCACATAAAAAGTCCAGCTATCCTTTGGTTTCCATGCTCAGGGGAAGTGTGGGCCATGCTCAAGAGGCCTGGAATAGGTGCTGTGGTTGACAGCTCTCTCAGTTGACAGCCAGCAGCAAGAGCCAGCCATGAGGGGCCGGTGTTGTGGTGTAGGGGTTTAGCCATCACCTATGATGCCAGCAACTCAAATGGGCACTGGTTTGAGTCCTGGCCGCCCCATTTCCAATCCAGCTCCCTGCTAATGCTCCTAGGAAATCAGCGGATGATCCCCAAGGAATTGGGCTCCTGCACCCACATGGGAGACCTAGATGAAATTCCTGTGTCCTGGTTTCAGCCTGGCCCAACTGTGGCCACTGCAGCTATTTGGGGAGTGAACCAACAGAACAAAGATCTCTCTCTCTCTCTCTCTCTCTCTCTCTCTCTCTCTGTGTGTGTGTGTGTATCTCCCTTATTCTCTGTTACTCTACCTTTCAAATAAACAAATAAATCTTAAGAAACAAAAGCAAAACCAAAGCAGAGAGCCAACCATGAGCCTGAGCCATCTTCAGTATCCAGCCCACTCAAGGACTGCAGCTCATCTGATGGCAAACGTGAAAGACCCCAAGTGAGGACTGATGAAACCCTTCCACAATTTCTAATCTGCAAAATCATGGGTAAAATCAAATGTTTGTTTTAAGCCATTATGTTTGGTGGTCATATATTATTTAGTAACAGTAACTAAATAATGGCCAAGAGAGCATCACTGTTCTTAGAGAGCTAAAATTATAACCTACAATTCTTCATTTGCTCAGAAAACCATATGATGAAGATCTGTGTCAATATGACATTAAATTTTAGAAAAGAATATCTGTCATTTTTCACAATTTTTTCTAGGAAATTGTCTTGGGGGAAAGGCCATCAGATTATGTGGGCTGAATTACAAATGCTGCTTAACCTGTGTTATTCTATTTTCATAAGAAGTTCTAAAGTGCACTCAGTGTCTGATAAAGATGTGGTTACCTTAGGCATTTCATGCTTGCTGGGAATTTTCTTCTTCAGATTTTCACATGGATTTTTCTTTCCTATATCTCCACTCAAATATCACCTCCTATGAAGGGTCATCCCTGATCATGCTGTGTGTAGTAACCTCCCCTCCCATTCATTCTCTCACCACTTCTTATTTTCTACATAGCATTAATCACCAACTGACATTATTTCAATTCACTTTTAAAAATTGTTCCTTTCCCGAGTAGAAGGTGAAGTCCATGAGATCATGGAATTAATAAGTTTGCTCCTTATTATATATTCCCAGTATTTAGAATAATATCTGGCACATAGTTGGCTTTGGAAAATATTTGTTGAATGAATACAAGGAATATAATTTGAGAAAAGTCACAATGAAAATACATGCATCCTGAAATCTACACATGTATTTCTATTTTCAAATAAAATGATGTCATTTGTAGGCATTGGTGCAGTGGTTAGGAAGCCACTTAGGAAGCCTGTGCTGTGGTGTAGCGGGTAAAGCCACCACCTGCTTTGCCGGATCCCATATGGGTGCCAGTTTGAGACCCAACTGCTTCACTTCCCATTCAGTTCTCTGCTGTGGCCTGGGAAAACAGTGGAAGGTTGCTCAAGTCATTGGGCCCCTGCACCCACATGGGAGACTTGGAAGAAGCTCCAGGCTCTGGGCTTGGGATCATCCCAGCTCCGGCCATTGCGGCCATTTGGGTAGTGAACCAGCAGATGGAAACCTCTCTTTCTCTCTGTAACTCTGCTTTGAAATAAGTAAATAAACCTGTAAAGAAGTAGATGAAGCCATTTAGGATGCCCACATTCTGTATTATAATGTCTGGGTTTGAGTCCTGGCTCTGCTCCTAATTCCAGCTTCCTGCTAATGAGCACCCTAGGAGCTGGCAGGTGATGTCTCAAGTAATTGGATCCTTGTGAACCATGTGGAGACCTGGATGGAGTTCCCAGCTCCTGGCTTCCACCTGCCCAGCCTTGCCTGTTGTAGGCATTTGGGGAATGAACCAACAAATGGAAGATCTCTGTCTCTTTCTGACTTTCAAATAAATAAAACAAATTAAACACATTTTCTTTATGCCTTTTTAGTTTGAAGAAAAAAACTTAATTCATTCACCTTTTACTATCTCTGAAAGAAACTTCAGAATTAAAAACAGGGTTAATTTTTGAAATTTGAATATGGAATAAATTTTTCCAAACCTTGTCATTTCCTATAAGAAAGCACATTGTTTAATGTGTGAAATTAGTTGCATAAGTTATAATTATCTTCTCACTTCTTATATATGTAATTCTTCTTTTAAGACAATTTTTAATTTAATTTATCTGAAAGAGTTACAGAGAGAGGTAGAGACAGAGAGAGACAAATCTTGCATTTGCTGGTTCATTCCCCAATTGGCCACAATGGCTGGAGCTGAGCCAATCCGAAGCCAGGAGCCAGGAGCTTCTTCCAGGCTCCCACGTGGGTGCAGGGGCCCAAGGACCTGGCCCATCTTCTGCTGCTTTCCCAGGCAAATTAGCAGGGAGCTGGTTCGGAAGTGGAGCATCTGGGTCTTGAACCAGCACCCATATAGGGTGCAGGTGCTGCAGGCCGGGGCTTTAACCCACTGTGCCACAGTGCCGGCCCCAGATAAAATTCTTATAGGTAGCTTTTAGTATATATTTTAAAAATTTAAAAAGAGTAAGAGATGTAGTTTGGCTATTCCATGCAAGGTGTGTTGCCAGGAGCTGCTAACACTCTTAAGGATAGATGAGCCCTGTTGCTAATGAGGGGAAGGCAGGTGGGAACTAATGCTGGTGCCCAGGCACAAGTCACATGCTCAACCTCAACTTTGCATCTCATTCCTTCCCAGCTACAATCCTATGTTAAAGATATTATCATCTCCATTTCACAGATGAGGAAATGAAGAGCCAGATGATCTAAGAAAATTCCCCCATAGTCATAGAACTACTAGAAGGTAGACTGGAACTCAAGCCTATTTCTGATAAGATTTTTGTCCAAATGGCTATAATGTACCAGTCAGAACAGTGTCTGTGGCTGTTAGAGAGGTACAATCCAAGTGCCATGGAGTTTCTACATGGAGAGCATGTAGACTGGTATCCTGCACACATCAGAGAAAGCTTGGCTGGACAACTGGATGGCTATTTTTCAAGGACATATATTTGCTAGATGAGTAACTTCCACGGGGAGAAATAGTTCATTTTCACTGACTAAATGCTTTAGGATTTCTCTGCAATAAATATAATGGGAAAAACACTTATAAACCATTTCAGATTATTGAATCACCAATCATAATCCTTTTTTCAAGACTGTGAACATGTTGGTCTGTGCACAAAGAAACACGAGGGCATCTGTCTTTAGATTTCACCCAAGTTGGTGTATGGTTGAAGAATTTCATCCACGTGTATTGAGTTCGTGATTGTAGATAGTTAACGGTTTAATATCTTAATTATTTTGCTGCAATAAATTTGCCCAACAGTTTGATTTCTATCACTTTGCTACACGTGTGCACCTTGTTGTACTATTTTAACACACTTTTATATTGAAAGTCAACCTCTGTCAGATCTTTTAAAAAGTGAGAATGTCAATGAACTTTTGAAAAATACAGTCCCTCCTCAAAAGCAAGAATGAAGTGTACCTCAGTAAGAGAAATCTTGTAGTGATAGGCTGAAAATAGCAAGAAAAAACTAAAGAAGAAAATTAAGGTAATAATTAGTTTTAAAAGGTTGGTCTGTTTCTTTCCACTGACGAATAATTTAAAAAAAAAAGAAAAGCTTCTAGTGACAGGGAGTATAGTCACTCCTTTTCACTGCTTCTCATTCATAGGTGGAGCGATACGTCTCATTGTACACAGTCCATCTCTTCCAAGAATCAACTGAAAATTATTTACTTCAAATTTTTCTTCATAGAATAAAACTTCATGACCTCACAAGAAAACACTGCAATCAAGAGAATGTCTTCCTGGTATCCTTATAAACTGTGACTGCATTCTAAGAATTGTAGTTTGGGTGTGGGGAGAACAAATTCCAATTGCTACAGTTACTAAAAATAAAATCAAGTTTATGGTGATATGACTTCCCACAAATGACAGGGCAAGTATATATTTCAGTATTAAAAAAAAGCAACATAAAAATCAGAAAGGTAAATGCTCAAATTTTGTATTTAAAAACATTTTAACATTTTTGACTTCATACAGGAATATACTTGAGCCTCCCGTTGTCCCCACACTTCCTCTTTTTGACTTCTCAGACATAAAATACAGCTTTTGTGAGAGCTTCGGGATCATTTCGTTCCCTTTGGGGAATAGCTTAGATGGTTTTTGATTTCAACCGCTCGGCATCTCTGTGGTGTGTGCCTGCGTGTGTGCCTGCACGTGGACGCCTGCCTGGGCCAGGCAGGGTAGGACAGTCACTAAAGACGGGACCTGAATCTGGCTTGGCGAATCAGGATGCCACTGGGTACGAGGGTATTACTTACACGAGCGGCAGCTGTTCTTGTGACTATAAAGTTAAACACACTGGCTAAGGATATTCTGAAGCCACTGATGAACAAGTGTCTCAAAGATACGTCCATACAACAGCGCATGTTTAGCCTTTGATGCACTACAATGGCTGTCCCACGTCAGCTTTCTTCTTCTCCAGGTTTCCTGCAGCCCCCCCTGACTGTCCCTGTCACCCAGTGCCAGATGGGAAGTGAGAGCTCAGCTGATCCACCTCTTTGTGGTAGAAACCCCCAGAGCTTCAACTCCGGGCTACAGGTTACCGAAGCCATCATGAAAAATTCAGAGCTGATATTAACAAGTCTGCTGAAAGTAAAGCGCGTGTCACATTATCCACCCTGCCTTTCAGTTAATACTGAAGCTACTGTCGCCGGAGAAGAAATGCATCCTCGCTGTGTTTGTGTTCAGAACGCCTTGCGTTGTGCCGCGTGGATTCAGACAGAGACAGAAAGATGTTGTAAAAAACATAGGAGAGAAAGATCAGCTAGCTGAATTGCTGACAGTCTTACTAAATGACAAAAAGTAGAATTGTGAATTGTAAGGAAGTGGCTTCCTAATACTTGAAATATGGAAATATTTTATCTACATGCCAGTTCTTAGTTTTCCTTAAATGATTCAACATGTTTGTAATTGCTTTTTGGTACACATTGCTTCAGTATTTTTCCAGTGGAAATCTATTTCATAGCAGTCTCTTTAATTAAAGACTTAGAAAAACATTACAGTAATTACTCATCATAATTTTTGGAAGACCTGCTCTGACCTAAGCACTGTTCTAAGCACTTTACATGGAGGATCCAATTTAGTTCTCACAACAAGCCAAAAAGACAGGTACTATTTACTATGAATACCATTTTCTGGTTTAGGAAACTGAGGCACTGGGTTAAGCAACCTGCTGATGGCCACGTAAGTGGCAGATTTAAGCCCAGGGAGTTTCACTCCAGTTCCTGCAAACTGAACCCTTTCTTCCATCGGTGCTGTCTATTCATTATGTTTAAACAAATGCAGGGACATTCCAAGGATCCTATCGTGCCCTAATACCTTCCCAAATAATTAGAGATTTCACACCTCTAATTGAGGTGAGGAAGCAACATTTTACAGAGGAAGTAAAAGTCCCCTTTTATAACCAACCTCTGTCCCATGCCTCCTGAATCTGTCCCAGAGGCTGCTATTTTTACCATGAGATTTGCGTGAATTTTAAAATATAATTTTATGTAAATATATAGTACGACAGTACTTCAATGAGTTTGTAGAAAGATGGGATTAAAAGATAAGTTCATTTTGGTGCAAAAAGTCCTTGAAATCCATGCTTAGTATTTTTTATAATATGCATTTTTCATGAACATTTTGAAGACTCCTTGTGTATCACAGTCTACTTATCTGTCCACAGCTTCCTTTTTTCTTCTCAACATTTTGTGTTTCAAGATCTCTCTGTATTAAAAATAAAAATGAAAGCCTAGAGGACTGTGAGTTTGTGAGAACCTAACAGGGAAGGAAGAGCGATAACCCAGTCATGGGCTACAGTACATATATTACCCCAGGAGCTGAATGGGATTTAATGGGAGCACATAGGAGGTTGTAGCATGAATGCAATGATTTAGTGGCCAGACATACACATCAACCAACTGTCAACCTCCTTTGATTCCCATCCCCCCTTCCTAATGAAGTGAAGGAGCCGTACCTCATTGGAAACTTTGAAGAGAATATGCTGAATCTCTTTATAATGCAGCTATTTCATTTTTATCTTTCTTTTCAAAATGTACTCATTGATGATACTGTCAGATCATAGCATCATGCCTGAAGTTGCATCAGGGTTTCAACTGTTTCTCAATTCTAATATTATCATGCATACAATCTTAATAAATACAATCATTGTGAAATGTTCATGATGAAGTTTGTAAGTAGCTGAGGGTATAGGCACGTTTCTGCTTTGCTTCCAACAGAGAGATGCTAACCCCTATCAAGGAAGAAAAATATTCAGTGAATTGGCTGTGCATGATCTGAACACAACCAAACCCTCTTGGTAATCTAAGCAAGAGTTATTTAGTTGTAAAAAGCCAGAACATTCGCTGAGATGCGTCATTCTTAGGCTATCGCTGTCACTGCTCCAAACCACAGTCTTTAAACAGAGGGGGGGGAGGGAATGGGAAGTGAAAGCAAAGGGATTAAAAATATCTATAGATAATATGATCATTATTCTCCGGCAATGGAGAGTTTTATGGGTGTAAACAAGTGGTGTAACATAGGTGAACTAGTCTATGTAATGAAATGTTTCACCAGGAAATCATCATAAAATCTAATACTTATATGGACTAGTTAAGAATTTAATTAACCTAGGTTAACTAATGCTAGAGTTTCACAAAAATTGATTTACTGCCCAGTGTCTTTAAAAAAAAATACTTTTTTTTTTTAAATTCAAGAGGAAAAAAGGAAGAGGGGGTGGGGAGAGAGAGAGAAAGAGAAAGAGAACTCCCATCCACTGCTTCACTCTTTTGAAAATTTTTTATTTTTTAAAATTTTTTTGCAAAGAAACCTTTTATTTAAGAAAAACAAACTTCATGCATTTCATAAGTATAACTTAAAAAATATAGTGATTCTCCCCACCATACACATCCTCCCACCCACACTCCCACCTTTCCTCCTCCTCTCTCTCCCGTTCCCAGCCTCATTCACCACTAAGATCCATTTTAGATTAACTTTATACATAGATGACCAACTCTATACTAAGTAAAGAGTTCAACAATTTGTGCACATGCACACACACACAAACTGTTCCTCAACAGGCAAGACAAGAGCTATTCAAAGTCATTGCATATTGAAGTTAGCACACAGTGATTCCTGTTGTTAATTTAACAATTACACTCTTATGGATGACGTCAGTGACCACTCTTGACATGAGCGGCCTAGGCTATGGAAGCCTTTTAAATCCATAAACTCCATCAATATTTAGACAAGGCCTTAAACAAAGTGTAAGTTCCTTCCTCCCTTCAGAGAAAAGTACCTCCTTCTTTAATGAGTACTTCTTTCCACTGAGGTCTCACCAACAGAGCTCCTTCATGTAGGACTTTTTTGCCACAGTGTCTTGGCTTCCATGCCTGATATGCTCCCATGGGCTTTTCAGCCAGACCAGAATGTCTTAAGGGCTGATTCTGAAGTCAGTGTGCTACTTAAAGCAATTGTCATTCTATGAGTCTGCTGTGTGGACTGCTATCCATGTTGGAACATTTGCTCTTTTTTAATTCTATCTGTTATTATTACCAGATACTTAATCCTATTTATATGATCACTTTAACACTTAATCCTATCCATATTTAACACTTAAGATGGTATTTAACCACCCAGTTTAAAGATATTTGGGGTCCCATGGCAATTTTTTTATTTGTTTTTAGATTTTTTTTACATTTTTTTAAACTTTTATTTAATGAATATAAATTTCCAAAGTACAGCTTATGGATTACAATGGCTTCCCCCTTATAACGTCCCTCCCACCCGCAACCCTCCCCTTTCCCACTCCCTCTCCCCTTCCATTCACATGAGGACTCATTTTCGATTCTCTTTATATACAGAAGATCAGTTTAGCATACATTAAATAAAGTGAAAAATAATAGATGATTTTTTTAAATGATGATGAAATCACATCAGACCTATTGTCATGTTTAATCCCAGTGAGAGTCAAGTTGGGAATTGATAATTTCTTCTTCTTCTTTTTTTTTTTTTTTTTTTTTTACAGAAGATCAGTTTAGTATACATTAAGTAAAGATTTCAACAGTTTGCAATTTTTTAAACTGTACCCTTAGAAGTAAGTCCATAAGACTGTATGCAGAACTATGCAGCTTTACAGTTACAGACTTCATACACTTCATAATTACAACTTTAGAAACATGGTGATTCTTCCCATCGTGCCTGCCCTCCCATACCTCCTCTCACCCCTCTTTCTCTTCCCTCTCTTATTCCCACTCTTATTTTTTACTGAAATCTGTTTTCAATTGACTTTATTATACACATATGTTTAACTCTCTGTTAAGCAGAGTTCAACAAATAGTATGAAAAAAAACTGTTCTTCAACATTCAAGACAAGGTCTGTTCAAGTTACTGCTTCTCAAAGTGTCAATTTCACTTTTACAGATTGCCTTTTAGGTGCTCTATTAGTTATCACAGATTAGGGAGAACATATGGTATTGCCCATTTTGGACTTGCTCATTTTACTAAGTATGATGTTTTCCAGATTCATCCATTTTGTTGCAAGTGACCAGATTTCATTTTTTTTTTACCACTGTGTAATATTCCATGGTATACATATCCCCTAATTTCTTTATAAAGTCTTTAGTTGATGGGCATTTGGGGTGATTCCATGTCTTCGTTATTGTGAACTGAGCTGTGATAAACATGAGAGTGCAGATAACTCTTTTATATGCTGATTTAATTTCCCTTGGGTAAATTCCCAGGCATGGATGGCTGGGTCATATGGTAGGTCTATATTCAGATTTCTGAAGTATCTCCACACTGTCTTCCACAGTGGCTTTATCAATTTACATTCCCACCAGCAGTGGATTAGAGTACCTTTTTTCCCACATGCTCACAGCATTTTTTATTTTTTGATATTTGGGTGATAGCCATTCTAACTGGGGTGAGGTAAAAACCTCACTGTGGTTTGGATTTGCATTTCCCTGAAGGCTAGTGATCCTGAGCACTTTTTCATGTGTACGTTGGCCATATGGATTTCCTGTTTTGAAAAATATCTGTTTGGGGCTGGCGCCCTGGCTCACTTGGTTAATCCTCCACCTGCAGTGCTGGCATCCCATATGGGCCCTGGGTTCCGGTCCCAGTTGCTCCTCTTCCAGTCCAGCGTTCTGCTGTGGCCTGGGAAGGCAGTGGAGGATAACCCAAATGCTTGGGCCCCTGAACCCACATGGGAGACCAGAAGGAAGCACCTGGCTCCTGGATTCGGATCGGCACAGCGTGCTGGCTGTAGTGGCCATTTGGGGGTGAACCAGCAGAAGGAATACCTTTCTCTCTCTCTCTCTCACTGTCTAACTCTGCCTGACAAATGAAAAAAGTAAAAATAAAAAAAAATCTGTTTAAGTCCTTTGCCCATTTCTTTTCAGGGTTGTTTGTTTTGTTGTGGAGTTTCCTGATCTCTTTAAATATTCTGGTTATTAATCCTTTGTCATTCATATAGTTTGTAAATAATTTCTCCCATTCTGTCGTATGCCTCTTCACTTTCCTAAGTGTTTCTTTTGCTGTACAGAAGCTTTTCAATTTGATGTAATAGCATTTGTTAATTTTGATTTTTATTGCCTGTGCGTCTTGGGTCATTTCCAAGAACTCTTTGCCTGTGCCAATGTCTTGTAGGGTTTCCTCAATGTTCTCTAATAATTTGATGGTATCAGCTTGTAGATTTAGATCTTTAATACATTTTGAGTAGATTTTTGTGTAAGGTATAAGGTAGGGGTCTTGCTTCATGCTTCTGCATGTGGAGATCCAGTTTCCCCAGCACCATTTGCTGAAGAGAATGTCCTTGCTTCAGGGGTTGATTTTAGCACCTTTGTCAAATATAAGTTGGTTGTAGATACTTGGACTGATTTCTGGCATTTCTGTCCTGTCCCATTAGTCTATCTATCTATTTATGTACCAGTAACAGGCTGTTTTGATTATAACTGCCATATAGTATATCTTGAAATCTGGTATTATGATGCCTCTGGCTTTTTGGTGTAAAATTGCTTTAGCTCTTTGAGGTCTCCTGTGTTTCCATATGAATTTCAGCATCATTTTTTCTACATCCAAATAGAACATCCTTGGGATTTTGATTTGTATTGTTTTAAGTCTGTAAATTGCTTTTGGGATTGTGGACATTTTGATGATATTGACTCTTCTAATCCATGAACATGGAAGATTTTTCCATTTTTTGTATCTTCTATTTTTTTCTTTAATGTTTTATAATTATCATCATAGATATCTTTGACATCCTTGGCTAAATTTATTCCAACTTTTTTTTTAGTTATTTGAATAGGATTGATCTTAGAAGTTTTTTATCAGCCTTGAGTTCACTCTTCAAATGCCCACAATGGCTGGGGATTGGCCAGGCTGAAGCCTGGAGCAAGGAGCTCAATCCCTGTCTCCCATGTGGATGACAAGGACCCAATCACTTGATACGTCATTCCAAGAGTGCATTGGCAGGTAGCTGGAATTCAGACACTCCAGTATGGGATGAAGGTGTCTTAATTTCTATGCCAACCATCCTACCCTTTATTGTATAATTTCAATCTCAAAATAAATATATTTGTAATTTGATTTTTAGAGGATAATTACATAAAAGTTCAATTTAATTGCAAGAGCCATTTGGATTGCTTGGCAGTAATAAATCTTGCATAGTTTGAAAAAATCAAATAATCAATGATGCAAAAAATTATACCTTAGCATGTCCCAAATTGCACATCTCTTCCCTCTCTTTTTCCCACTCTTATATTTACCAGCAGTCACTTTTCAGTTAAGTTTCAACACTTAAGAATAACTGTGTATTGATTACAGTATTCAAACAAAAGTATTAAGTGGAACAAACAAAAAAAATATTAAGAGGGATAACATATCAAGTTGCTCATCAACAGTCAGGGTGAGGGCTGACCAAGTCACCATTTCTCATAGTGCTCATTTCACTTTAACAGGTTTCCTTTTTGGTGCTCAGTTAGTTGTCACTGATCAGGGAGAACATAAGATATTTGTCCCTTTGGGTCTGGATTATTTCACTCAGCATAATGTTTTCCAAATTCCTAATAGGGATCACTTTTAAGTTAAAATTTAAACACCTAAGAATAATTGTGTGTTAATTACAGAGTGGAATAAGAGAGGGAAGAGATGTGCAATTAGGGACATGCTCAAGCTGTCTTGCCCCAAACGGTAGAGTTGAACCAATTCAATCCCTTCAAGGTGGCATGTACCAATGCCATCTCACTAGTCCAAGTGATCAATTTCTGTTCACAGTTGATCATAATGATAGGACTAAGAGTCAAAGGGATCACATAAACAAGACTAGTGTCTGCAAATACTAACTGATAGAATAAAAAAGGGAGAGAACGATCCAACATGGGAAGCGAGATACACAGCAGACTCACAGAATGGCAGATGTCCTAAACAACACTCTGGCCTCAGAATCAGCACTTAAGGCATGCGGATCCGGCTGAAATGCCCATGAAAGTATTTCAGGCATGGAAAGCCATGACACTCTGGAAAAAAAAACCTAAATGAAAGATCTCTGCGAGTGATATCCCAATGGAAAGAACAGGTCATCAAAGAAGGAGGTACCTTTCTCTGAAGGGAGGAGAGAACTTCCATTCTGATTACAACCTTGCCTAAATATGATCAGAGTCGGTGAACTCAAAAGGCTTCCATAGCCTTGGCAACTCATGACAAGAGCCTAGGGTGATTACTGATGCCATAAACAAGAGTGTCAATTTGTTAAGTCAACAACAGGAGTCACTGTGCACTTACTCCTCATGTAGGATCTCTGTCCTTAATGTGCTGTACATTGTGATTTAATGCTATAACTAGTACTCAAACAGTATTTTACACTTTGTGTTTCTGTGTGGGTGCAAACTGTTGAAAACTTTACTTAATATATGCTAAACTGATCTTCTGTATATAAAGAGAATTGAAAATGAATCTTGATGCCGGCGCCGCGGCTCACTAGGCTAATCCTCCGCCTAGTGGCGCCGGCACACCAGGTTCTAGTCCCAGTCGGGGCGCCGGATTCTGTCCCGGTTGCCCCTCTTCCAGGCCAGCTCTCTGCTGTGGCCAGGGAGTGCAGTGGAGGATGGCCCAGGTGCTTGGGCCCTGCACCCCATGGGAGACCAGGAAAAGCACCTGGCTCCTGGCTCCTGCCATCGGATCAGCGCGGTGCGCCGGCCGAAGCACGCCGGCCGCGGCGGCCATTGGAGGGTGAACCAATGGCAAAGGAAGACCTTTCTCTCTGTCTCTCTCACTGTCCACTCTGCCTGTCAAAAAAAAAAAAAAGAAAAAAGAAAAAAAAAGAAAATGAATCTTGATGTGAATGGAAGGGGAGAGGGAGTGGGAAAGGGTAGGGTTGCGGGTGGGAGGGAAGTTATGGGGGGGGGGAGCGATTGTAATCCATAAGCTGTACTTTGGGAATTTATATTCATTAAATAAAAGTTAAATAAAAAAATTATACCTTAGGATCAAACAAGTTCTAATGTTGTTTTATTGCCATTGTGTTGATCTTTACCATCATTTATTAGTTAAATTTGTACTTTTTAATAGTACCTAGAGTGAGTCATTCATTACAGTTTAAAATATTAATAATTTAGAGACATCCCCTACTTATGAGTCATTTTCAGTTACCCTCATGCTGAGCAAGGTTGCCAGGGCAGACATTTTAAATATGACTGCAACAGGCTGGCATTGTTACAAAGTGGGTTAAGCTGCAGCCTGCAATGCTGGCAGCTAGTGTAGGCACACTCTAGTCCCAGCTGCTCCATTTCTGATCCAGTGGATCCAGCTGATCCACTCCTGCTAATGAACCTGGGAAAGCAGCTGAAGGTGTTCAAAACTCGTGGGCCCCTGTGAGCCACATGGGAGGCCTGGATGGAGTTCCAGGCTCCTGCCCTCAGCCTGGCTCAGCTCCAGTTACTGTAGCCATTTGGGGGGTGAATTGGCAGATAGAATATCTCTCTCTCTCTGTAACTCTGCCTTTCAAATAAACTAATAAATATTTTTGAAAACGTGGCTTGAAAAATAAGTAGAGTTTAATCTCTCCTTACTGAATCTATCTGCTGACTATTTCTGCATTGTTCTAACTTCTGGGAGGATGATGTAACAACAAAAAGAACTCTTGCTTTCAGCACTAGAAACTTGAAATTAATTCTGACCCACATGCTGTAAGTTTATGATTGGCATTAATCTTTCTTGTCATGATAGCCAACATGAGGAATCTGTTTTACTTATGAATCTAATTACTTGAGATGACTCCCACAGTAGCCTTTTGAAGTAATCAGCATTTTCATTTACCAACTAGACCATAAGTTACTTGACGACAGCCTAGACCAGTGTTTCTTGGCATATAGCAGATTCTCAATAAGTCTGTAGGTCTTAAGACAGAGCTTACAGATCTGTTTATGTGACAGGTGGTACTTCTGAGACAGGGGAAGCAAAAGAGAGAAGGAGGGAGAGAAAAAAGAGAGAGGGATCTTCCATCTACTTGTTCACTTCTGAATTGGCCACAATAGCCAGGGCTGGGTTAGGCTGAAGTCAGGAGTCTGGAATTCCGTCTGGGTGTCCTGCAAGGGTGGTGGGGACACAAGCACTTGGACCTTCATCTGCTGCCTTCCCAGGTGCATTAACAGGAAACTGAATCAGAAGTGGGGTAGTTGGGACTTAAGTCAAGCCTCCCTTGATATGGGATGTTGGCGTTCCAAATGGGAGCTTACCTTGTTGTGCCACAACCATGGTTCCTGATGCCTAATTTAAAGTTCTAGCTTACACTATCTTTATTTTTTAAATTAGCACTAAAAGCCATACAATTTTTTCCAAGTCAAAATTTCTATGATTGATTTGTAGACTGAATTTTTTTCTAGTTTTACATAACTGACTTAGAATCCGGAGGCAAGATTGGCAATTTTATATTTAAATATCTGAATTTGCATTTGCAAATATCAATTCCTGTTACACTCGTTGCAACTCCTTGAAGAATAGGCACACACTTCTACTTTTTAGGTGGGAAAAAGAGAAGTTTGGGATCGGTGCTGTGGTGCACTAGGTTAATCCTCCACCTGCAGTGCTAGCATCCCATATGGGTGCTGGTTCTAATCCCAGCTTCTCTTCTTCTGATCCAGCTCTCTGCCATGGCCTGGGAAAACAGTAGGAGATAGCCCAAGTGCTGGGTTGGGCTCCTGCACCCACGTGGGAGACCCGGAAGAAGCTCCTGGCTTCAGATCAGCTCAGCTCCAACTATTGTGGCTATTTGGGGAGTGAACCAGCAGATGGAAGACCTTTCTCTCTGTCTCTCCCTCTCACTGTCTGTAACTCTACCTCTCAAATAAATAAATAAAATCTTAAAAAAAAAAAGAGAGAAATTCAGCAACTTTTTTACTATGGCATGTTCATTTCTCCTGGAACCTGTATTTTCTGTTCTGTTGTATTTACTTTCAAAGTGTTTTAATCATATTCATATAATAAGACTGTATTTCTATTCTAATACACATATAAATGGAAACGTAAGAGACATACATTTTTATTAAGGGTGTAGTTTTATTATCAATACAATAACCAGTTTCTATTACTGATGTAACTATACCAATTATTATCTGAATAATAAATATATATATATGAACTCTTACTTTTTTCCTGAAAAGGCATATTTTTACTGCAATTTTGTTTAGGAAGTGATCTTTAGAAATAAGGAGCTGAGTGTGGTTGTGCCGAGACGCTTGCAACATGTAGCACAATTTGGTAGAGGAAAGAGAGTAGATCCATACTTTGAAGCAGAGTAAAATGAAAGACTAATCTATTTGGGAACAGTTTGGCATTGAAAAACTAGTCTCCAATCAGGTTTTATGATGTCATTTCATCCCAACAGAGGCTGAAAACAAACAGGCATTTTTATACAGATCTAGCCCTACATTTTTCTCTGTAGCATCAGTCAGAAACTCCTTCCATATACACAAGATTGTGGTGTTCTCTGCTTGGTTGCCAGAAGTCTGGTAGAATCAACAACTACTGATGATTTGGAGAAATGCCTTCTTGTACAACTTTGTGAGAAGTGAGCTAGTTGGTTGATGAAAAGAATCTACTTATATATGAACTGCATAGACTCAGATGTGCAAATCACAATGAAAAGCACTATAGTGAAGAATTAGACTAAAATGGTCTATGTTGACTATTATTTTATAGAACTATATTTGCAGAAATATTTTTCAGAGGCGTTTTAAAGATACAGAATCCATGGCAGAGTTCATAATTTCTGTCATGATGAGAAGATGAATGAAAGAAAAGCTTCCTGTTGAAGTTTTTCACCATCAACTAAAGTAATGATGCAATTTTATTTTATTTTATTTTATAGTATATATATATATCTTTAAAAGACCACTTAAATATTTTCTTGGAATAATCTCTTTGAAAATGAACTTCCTGAGTCCACATGCAATGTATGTGCTATGAAAGTTATTAAGCTTTCATTTTTCTAAAAATTTCCATGATTCATTTAAAATTCTGTCAATGTTGGTACAATTAACTTAATGACATTAATTAATTATTCACTTTTTTATATGGCAAGTATGTGATGGTTATGAATGACTCATTTTTTGTTCATTTTTCCATTTTCCAAGTCTTTATTCCCTACTACTTTCATATTTTACTAACATTTTCCTGACAACTCTTATTTTCCTTTATTCTCTGAAGAAACAATTGACAAGGGAGTGATAGAACTTCCTTTTCCAGTATTACTCCCTTTCCTCTAGAAAAGCCATTTTTGCTTTTTTTTTTTTAAATAAAAAGCTGAGTTAAGTTTATAATCCTGGAGATATAATACAGTTTGTGGGAAAAACACAAATAAATACATGAAAGAGAAATAAAGTTAATACTCCAGTTGATACATTTATCTTTTAAAAATTTTGATTATTTATATAGACTTTGTTATCAAAATAACATTTCACATTTATTTTTTCAAAAATGAATACAGTTATAGCAATAATGTATGCCTGCAGTGGATTTATTTTACATTTCAAATTATGCAGAGCACATACATAACAATTAGCACATTGGATATAAAAGATTAACAGCTTAATAGTAGCAGCTTAAGATAATTTTAAAATACTTTTGTATTAATTGAGAAGACCAAGTGAAATAAATAAATATAGATATAATTTACATATTGCATAAAATCAAGAAACTCCACAATATAAATTGGAGACACCTTGGGGTTAATGGCTATTTAAATAATTTTTTATCATCTCCACAATTCCTGACATATGAGTACTCACTTAGTAAACATTAGTTAAGTGGCAGAAGAGATGATTTGAAACTTAATACTCAAAGAATGATTTCAGAAAGAGATAATTTTTCCTTATTGATTGCAAAATAAATAATTCCTCAGGGAAACACATGAAACCCTTGTAATGTGCAACTGGATTTTTCTGTTCATGTAGGGGTGCTAAGGGATTTTTTTTATGATTAGCTAAGCAATACCTCAATATTGTCTTTTTCCTTGTTTGAAGTTGGAATATGAATTTCCACAATAAGCAAGCCTGCTTTGCAGACAAAGTGATGAGAACTGCACACTTCTCTGTTAGACATGCCAAACAATGATGCCTTAGCTTTCCAGCCACCCAGCTGGGGGCACCCTGAGAACTCAATTAAGGGGCTTCTGAAGCCTTTGAAATAAAAACATTAGAGTGAAGAAAAGCCAGGCAGCATCCATTCCTATCTGTCTCTCATGTCTTGAAATTTCTTCAAATATTTCTGAGTATTCTTCTTTGTAACCTCATTTCAAGTAAAAGACTTTAGGGGGAGAGAGAAACTTGGCAGGCATTCAGTTCTGTTTCATTGGTCTATGTGTTCCTATGCCAGTGCTTTTCTGCTTTCATGTTTGTGGCTTTGTAGTGTATTTTAGTATTTGGTAGGACTAGTTCTTTATCCTTGCTCGTGAAAGAGTTTATGAGCAAGCTCAAGTCTGATTTTGAGATACAGTCATCCATCCCTTATTATCAGAAGGGGATTGCTTTCACCACGCCCAGAGTTTCCAAAATTGGCAGACGCTTGAGTCTCTTAGCCTCTTATAGACCTTGAATACTCTCTGGATTACTCACACCATGGAATAGCATGAATTCCAGGTGAATAGCTGTTATACTGTATCATTTAGGTAATGATGACAAGAAAAATAGTCTGTACATGTCAATGTAGATGCATTTTTTTGTCCTGGTATTTTTGATCCAATATTGGTTGCATCCGTGGATATGGAACCCAGAGATAGGAAGAGTGGATTATACTTGATTTTGATAAACTGTATGATGAATTGGAAGGGGAGAAAATTAGTGATACATAAACTAGTTAGAATGTTTATGAAATAATCCAAGTGAAAGGCATTAAAGATGAAGGCAAAGGAGAGATGGTTAGAAAGAAATGGATAGATCTGAAACGCAATAACTCAAACCAGAAGGATTGGATAATGGGTTCAATGCAATAGGATCAGGTTGTGTAGGTAGGAGAGCCACAAAAGATGAGTTGAACCCATGAATTTGTAAAGCCTTTGTGACAATGAGATGGGAATTTCCACCAGATAGGAAGACACTTGTCTGAAACTTTAGGAAAGCACTGAACCGGAAATACAGGTTTTAGAGACTATAGAATTGATATGCCATGATATTACTTAAAAGAATACAAAGACTAAAAAGCAGAAGGGCCCCCCAAAGAATGGAAGGCTAGATAATGACTAGATGGAGATAAAAGGCTCAACAAACGGTAGAAAGTGGGAATAATCAGAGCTAAGAAGATCATGTCAACAGGAGCTGCCACGGAAATCTGCAGTAATAAGAAATAAACAGCAGTGCCAGGGGTTGGTGCTCAGTAGTATTGAATGCAATAGTAAAAGGTCTGAAATGATGCGTGGCTTTAGCATTTAGTAAGATAGCAGTGACATTATACATAGTCGTGAGGACTGGAGCAGATTGCAGTGGGTTGAAAATGGAATGATTATTGAAGAGATTGAAGAATAGGAAATATAGACCAAAGAATTTGGATAAGAAGAAGAGAAGAAGAGCAAAAGGAATATCAAGAAGAAAACTCGGGATAAGCTGAGCCTGTTTTACAGTGGCAGAAAATCAGGTGTATAGCCTGAAGGAAAGAAAGAGAGAAGGGATAACTGATGGAAGCAAATCTGACAGAGTTTGGGAGGGATGAGATCAAGATACAAGTGAAGAGTTGACTTTGTAAAGCTTTTCTGTGAAACTGGATGAATTGAGGCAAGTTGAGTACAAATGCAGATATGTTTCCAGGTAGGAGGTCAGAAAATTCAGAGATTATTCCTGATGGTGTTAATTTCTCCAATGGAGTATGAGTAAAAGTGACCAGATGAGAACAAGTATGGAGTAGAGGATGAGGTGGAGCTTGGAATCGTTATTGAGATAAATGATACAGCCACTGTCTAAGGACAAGTAAAAAAGTTGATTGGAACAGTTGGGGGACCATAAATAGTCAAAATTTAGAAAAAAATTAGCTGGGTAAATATAGAAAAAATGGAATTCGCAGCAAATGTGAAGGTAGAATATTTTTCATGTTCAAAAAAAAGTTCCCAAACATGGGAAAGGATTGACTTGACTAGATAAAAATGGTAAGACTAAAGGACTGAAAAAAAAATCCCGATTGCCCCTCTTCCAGGCCAGCTCTCTGCTGTGGCCCAGGAGTGCAGTGGAGGATGGCCCAAGTGCTTGGGCCCTGCACCCCATGGGAGACTAGGAGAAGCACCTGGCTCCTGCCTTCGGATCAGCGTGGTGCGCCGGCCACAGCGCGCCAGCCATTGGAGGGTGAATCAATGGCAAAAGGAAGACCTTTCTCTCTGTCTCTCTCTCTCTCTCACTGTCCACTCTGCCTGTTAAAAAAAAAAAAAAAAAAAAAAAAAGACTAAAGGACTGGGGATCTTTCCTTGTGAGAGAATAGGGAGTGGGTATGGGTATGAAGAGTAAAAAGTTGCTATTTGGACTTTCAATTTTTCTTCAGTCTGGCGTTCCTTTTTATGACTGAATACTATTCTATTATATGAATGGACCACATTGTTTATACATTTATCTACTGATGGACATTTGAGTTTTTTGTATCTGTTGGTTATTGTAAATAACACCGTTATGAATGTGAGTGTACAAGGATTTGTGTGAACACCTGTTTTCTAATCTTTTGGATCTATACTCAAGAGTGGAAGTGCTGGATCATAGGATAATTCTAGGATGAATTTATCCAAGAGCTGACAAACTCTTTTTCCTTAATTTAAAATGTGTTGGTACTTTAAGAAATCTTGATCATCTGTGTGTGAGACCAAGAAAGCATGCTTGGGTTGGATCTGGGGGCAGCAGCTGGTGGATCAACGCCTCCACTTCCTTGGTAGGTGGTGTGGACAGGGAACCAATCTCATCTATCTTGGGAGTACAGCTGGCTGTGTCCACAGGATCCACTTCCCAAAGACAACAGCTCAAGGTTACCCAGACTGTAGCCATCCACTACTTGTGTGTTCTCTTGGTCCAGGGAAGGGAAGAAAGGAAGGTCACCAGGCCAAAGCTGTCAGCAGCTGCCACAGGCACCATCTGGGCCAGCAGACCTGGCCCCAATGTAGGAACAGGGCATCCCCCGGGGTAGACAGGAAACTTGGTCTGATGTGAGTGACCGGCAGGGGAACGGAGGGCAGAGACTGGCTGTTTGCAACTGTGGGTTCTCTCGAGTCCCAGCTCCTGAAGGTCAACAACAAAACCTACCCTGGAGGTCCCACTGGTTGAACTGATGTGTGGAAAGTACAAGAATAGTGCCTGGCCTGTAGGCAGTGCTTCCTGTCATGACTTCTTTCCAGCACAGA
This sequence comes from Oryctolagus cuniculus, assembly GCF_964237555.1. NCBI lineage: Eukaryota > Metazoa > Chordata > Mammalia > Lagomorpha > Leporidae > Oryctolagus > Oryctolagus cuniculus. The sequence continues at coordinate 71,557,733 of NC_091439.1, forward strand.
AGGTTTCCTGAGTGCATTTAGCTGATAAGGTTTGTGATTAGCCCTGGCAATGAGTGGAAGTTAAAGTTGTTGAAATTGAGGAAATGCTGGCATTATTTGGGTCTTTGGATGAGTCATTCACATAGGTGTATAAAGTTTTATTATTGGGGGACAGATATTTGGCACAGAGTTAAAACGCTGCTTGGGATACTGGCATCCCATATCAAAGTGCCTTGGTTCAAGTAAGTTTGTGGCTCCATTCCAGACTCATGCTTCCTGCTAATATGCACCCCGCAAGGTGGCAGGTGATGGCTCAAGTAGGTGGGTCTCTACTACCCATGTGGGAGACCCGATTGAGTTCCTGGCTCCTGGATTCTGCCTGGCTCAGCCCTGAGTGTTGCAAGCATTTGGGGAGTAAACTAGCAGATGGGAGATCTTTGTCTGGCTGCTTTTCAAATCAATAATCAAAAAAATTTTAAACTCTTGATTATCACTTCCTTGAAGGTACACAGCTAGTAAGTGTGAGAGTTAGTGAGTTAGTATTCAAACTTAGGAAGTCTGACTCCAGAATCTTTCAAATTCAAGCGCTGACTTATCATGAATGTGAACGTAAAGGTAGTGCTAGCATACGGGTGAGAAAGAAAGGAAAAAACCCATCTCCTGAGCTGTGGTTCATAGATGAGAAAATGATGTACTTCCAGCGAGGAAAGATGCAATGGAAGAGATGTTCCTGGTGCAGAGTAACACGTCAGTTAGGCATTCTGCAGAAAATGTTGGGGGAAACAAGGAATTTTTTTGTCTTTTTTTTTTTAACTTTTATTTAATGAATATAAATTTCCAAAGTACAGCTTATGGATTACAATGGCTTCCCCCCCATAACTTCCCTCCCACCCGCAACCCTACCCTTTCCCACTCCCTCTCCCCTTCCATTCACATCAAGATTCATTTTCAATTCTCTTTATATACAGAAGATCAATTTAGCATATATTAAGTAAAGGTTTCAACAGTTTGCACCCACATAGAAACACAAAGTGTAAAATACTGTTTGAGTACTAGTTATAGCATTAAATCACAATGTACAACACATTAAAGACAGAGATCCTACACGAGGAGTAAGTACACAGTGACTCCTGTTGTTGGCTTAACAAATTGACACTCTTGTTTATGGCATCAGTAATCACCCTAGGCTCTTGTCATGAGTTGCCAAGGCTATGGAAGCCTTTTGAGTTCACCGACTCTGATCATATTTAGACAAGGTCGTAGTCAACGTGGAAGTTCTCTCCTCCCTTCAGAGAAAGGTACCTCCTTCTTTTCAGCCGGATCCACATGCCTTAAGGGCTGATTCTGAGGCCAGAGTATTGTTTAGGACATCTGCCATTCTATGAGTCTGCTGTGTATCTCGCTTCCCATGTGGGATCATTCTCTTCCTTTTTTATTCTATCAGTTAGTATTAGCCGACACTAGTCTTGTTTATGTGATCCCTTTGACTCTTCGTCCTATCATTATGATCAATTGTGAACAGAAATTGATCACTTGGACTAGTGAGATGGCATTGGTACATGCCACCTTGAAGGGATTGAATTGGTTCAACTCTACCATTTGGGGCAAGTCAGCTTCAGCATGTCCCAAATTGCATATCTCTTCCCTCTCTTATTCCCACTCTTATATTTAACTGAGATCACTTTTCAGTTAAGTTTCAACACTTAAGAATAACTGTGTATTGATTACAGAATTCAACCAAAAGTACTAAGTAGAAGAAAGAAAAAATACTAAGACGGATAATGTATTAAGTTGTTCATCAACAGTCAGGGCAAGGGCTGACCAAGTCACCGTTTCTCATAGTGTTCATTTCACTTTACCAGGTTTCCTTTTTGGTCCTCAGTTAGTTGTCACCGATCAGGGAGAACATATGATATTTGTCCCTTTGGGACTGGCTTATTTCACTCTGCATAATGTTTTCCAGATTCCTAACAGGGATCACTTTTCAGTTAAAATTTAAACACCTAAGAATAATTGTGTGTTAATCACAGAGTTCAACCAATAGTACTAGAACAAAAAAAAAATGCTAAAGTGGATAAAGTATTACATTGTACATCAACAGTCAGGACAAGAGCTGATCAAGTCACTGTTTCTCATAGTGTCCATTTCACTTCAACAGGTTTCCCCTTTGCTGCTCAGTTAGTTGTAACAGATCAGGGAGAACATATGATATTTGTCCCTTTGGGACTGGCTTAATTCACTCAGCATAATATTTTCCAGATTCTTCCATCTTGTTGCAAATGACTGGGTTTCATTGTTTTTGACTGCTGTATAGTATTCTATAGAGTACATGTCCCATAATTTCTTTATCCAGTCTACTGTTGATAGGCATTTGGGTTGGTTCCAGGTCTTAGCTATTGTGAGTTGAGCTACAACAAACATTAATGTGCAGACAGCTTTTTTGTTTGCCAATTCAATTTCCTTTGGGTAAATTCCAAGGAGTGATATAGCTGGGTTGTATGGTAGGGTAATATTCAGGTTTCTGAGGAATCTCCAGACTGACTTCCATAGTGACTTAACCAGTTTGCATTCCCACCAACAGTGGGTTAGTGTCCCTTTTTCCCCACATCCTCGCCAGCATCTATTGTTGGTAGATTTCTGAATGTGAGCCATTCTAACTGGGGTGAGGTGAAACCTCATTGTGGTTTAGATTTGCATTTCCCTGATTTCTAATGATCTTGAACATTTTTTCATGTGTCTGTTGGCCCTTTGGATTTCCTCTTTTGAAAAATGTCTATTGAGGTCCTTGGCCCATCTCTTAAGTGGGTTGTTTGTTTTGATGTTGTGGAGTTTCTTGATTTCTTTGTAGATTCTGGTTATCAACCCTTTATCTGTTGCATAGTTTGCAAATATTTTTTCCCATTCTGTCGGTTGCCTCTTCACTTTCCTGACTGTTTCTTTTGAAGTACAGAAACTTCTCAATTTGATGCAATCCCAAATGTTAATTTTGGCTTTGACTGCCTGTGCTTCTGGGGTGTTTTCCAAGAAGTCTTTGCTGGTACCTATATCTTGCACGGTTTTTCCAATGCTCTCTAATAATTTGATGGTGTCGGGTCATAGACTGAAGTCTTTAATCCATGTTGAGTGAATTTTTGTGTAAGGTGAAAGGTAGGGGTCTTGCTTCATGATTCTGCACATGGAAATCCAATTTTCCCAGCACCATTTATTGAATAGACTGTCCTTACTCCAGGGATTGGTTTTGGATCCTTGATCAAATATAAGTTGACTGTATATGTTTGGATTGATTTCTGGTGTTTCGATTCTGTTCCATTGGTCTATCCATCTGTTTCTGTACCAGTACCATGCTGTTTTGATAACAACTGCCCTGTAGTATGTCCTGAAATCTGGTATTGTGATGCCTCTGGCTTTGTTTTTATCGTACAAGATTGCTTTAGCTATTCGAGCTCTCCTGTGTCTCCATATGAATTTCAGTATCATTTTTTCCAGATCTGAGAAGAAGGTCTTCGGTATCTTGATTGGTATTGCATTGAATCTGTAAATTGCTTTTGGGAGAATGGACATTTTGATGATATTGATTCTTCCAATCCATGAGCATGGAAGATTTTTCCATTTCTTGGTATCCTCTTCTATTTCTTTCTTTAAGGTTTTGTAATTTTCATTGTAGAGATCTTTAACGTCCTTGGTTAAGTTTATTCCAAGGTATTTGATTGTTTTTGTAGCTATTGTGAATGGGATTGATCTTAGAAGTTCTTCTTCAGCCATGGCATTGCCTGTGTATACAAAGGCTGTTGATTTTTGTGCATTGATTTTATATCCTGCTACTTTGCCAAACTCTTCTATGAGTTCCAATAGTCTCTTAGTAGAGTTCTTTGGGTCCCCTAAAGAATCATATCATCTGCAAAGAGGGATAGTTTGAGTTCTTCCTTCCCAATTTGTATCCCTTTAATTTCTTTTTCTTGCCTAATAGCTCTGGCTAGAACTTCCAGAACTATATTGAATAGCAGTGGTGAGAGTGGGCATCCCTGTCTGGTACCAGATCTCAGTGGAAATGCTTCCAACTTTTCCCCATTCAATAGGATGTTGGCTGTGGGTTTTTCATAGATTGCTTTGATTGTATTGAGGAATGTTCCTTCCGTACCCAGTTTGCTCAGAGTTTTCATTATGAAAGGGTGTTGTATTTTATCAAATGCTTTCTCTGCATCTACTGAGATAATCATATGGTTTTTCTTCTGCAGTCTGTTAATGTGGTGTATCACATTGATTGATATGCGAACATTGAACCATCCCTGCATACCAGGGATAAATCCCACTTGGTCTGGGTGGATGATCTTTCTGATGTGTTGTTGCATTCTATTGGCGAGAATTTTATTGAGGATTTTTGCATCTATGTTCATCAGGGATATTGGTCTGTAATTCTCTTTCAGTGCTGCATCTTTTTCTGGCTTAGGAGTTAAGGTGATGCTGACTTCATAGAAAGAATTTGGGAGGATTCCCTCTTTTTCGATTGTTCTGAATAGTTTGAGAAGAATTGGAGTTAGTTCTTCTTTAAATGTCTGGTAGAATTCAGCAGTGAATCCATCTGGTCCTGGGCTTTTCTTTGTTGGGAAGGCCTTTATTACTGTTTCAATTTCTGTCTCAGTTATGGGTCTGTTTAGGTTTTCTATATCTTCCTGGTTCAATGTAGGTAGGTTGCATGTGTCCAGGAATCTATCCATTTCTGATAGGTTTCCCTGTTTGCTGGCATACAAGTCCTTGTAGTAATTTCTGATGATTCTTTTTATTTCTGTGGTGTCTGTTGTTACGTTTCCTTTTTCATCTCTGATTTTATTGATTTGGGTCTTTTCTTTTTTTAGTTAGTTAGTAGGATGTCAATTTTGTTTATTTTTTTCAAAAAAACAGCTCCTCGTTTGGCTGATTTTTTGGAATGTTTTTCTTGATTCAATCCTGTTGATTTCTTCTCTGATTTTAATTATTTCTCTTTTCCTACTAGATTTGGGCAGGGTTTGCTGCAGATTTTCTAGGTCCTTGAGATGAATTGAAAGCTCATCTATTTGGTGCCTTTCCAATTTCTTGATGTAGGCACCTATTGATATAAACTTTCCTCTTAACACTGCTTTTGCTGCATCCCATTAGTTTTGGTATGTTGTGCTGTTATCCTCATTTACTTCCAGAAAATTTTTGATTTCTCTTTTAATTTCTTCTATGACCCATTGTTCATTCAGAAGCATGTTGTTCAATCTCCATGTGTTTGTATATGCTCTAGGGATTCCTCAGTTGTTAATTTCCAACTTCATTCCTTTATGGTCTGAGAAGCTACATCCTATGATTCTAATTCTTTTGAATTTGCTGTGACTTGCTTTATGGCCTAGTATGTGGTCAATCCTAGAGAAGGTTCTATGTACTGCTGAGAAGAATGTAAATGCTTTATGTGTAGGATGAAAAGTTCTGTAGATATCTGTTACATTCATCTGGGCTATAGTGTCGTCTAAATCTACTGTCCTCTTGTTGATCTTCTGTCCTGTTGATCTGTCTATTTCTGAGAGTGGAGTATTGAAGTCCTCCAATACTATTGTATTGGGGTCTAAGTCTCCCTTTAAGTCCCTTAACAAATCTTTTAAATAAACCAGTGCCCTGTAATTAGGTGCATATACATTGATAATTGTTATATCTTCCTGTTGTATTGATCCCTTAATCATTATATAGCACCCTTCTTTGTCTCTCCTAACAGTTTTTGTGGTAAAATTTATGTTGCCCGATATTAAGGTGGCTATGCCCACTCTTTTTTCATTTCTGTTGGCATGGTATATCTTTTTCTAGCCTTTCATTTTGAGTCTGTATGTATCTTTGTTGGAAAGATGTGTTTCTTGTAAGCAGCAAATAGATGGGTTTTGTTCCTTAACCCAATCAGCCAATCTGTGTCTTTTAACTGGACAGTTCAGGCCATTAACGTTCAATGTGACTATTGATAAGTAATAACTTTGCCTGCCATTTGCCAAAGATATTTTCTAACATATGTTTTGAACTTCCTGTGATCTTTTGCTGTGAGGTTTCCTTCCTTTACTTTCTTTCATATTGATGACCATGTTTCTGTGTTTCTGTGTGTAACACATCTTTAAGCATCTTTTGCAGGGCTGGACGAGTGGCGACAAATTCTTTCAATTTCTGTTTGCTGTGAAAGGTCTTTATTTCACCTTCATTCACAAATGAGAGCTTTGCAGGATATAATATTCTGGGCTGGCAGTTGTTCTCTCTTAGTACCTGGGCTATATCTCGCCATTCCCTCCTAGCTTGTAGGGTTTCTGGTGAGAAGTCTGCTGTGAGTCTAATTGGAGATTCTCTGAGAGTGTTCTGACAGTGAAACGAGGAATCATGTACAATGCGAAGAGAGCTCAGAAGAAGGGCTTTAGAGTTGGAGAGAGGAATTTAACAAAATTGAGAAAGTCTAGGGTGTGCTGTGCTGCTTTGCTTTCCCATGGAATTGACAAAGGTGAAAGGAAGAAGGAAAAGTGAGTAAGGAGGGATGGAGATAGCACAAAGGCAGTTGCAAAGAAGGTGGGGCATGTAAGTTGTGTGCTACTCATGAGGAGCACAGATTTTAAATCAACCTGAACACAGGCAGACAAGGGTCTTTTAAAAAATTCATTTTTGTATTTATTTATTTATAGTCAGAGTTACAGAGAGAAAGGGTGAGACACAGAGATCCTCCATCCGTTGGTCTACTCCTCAGATGGTGGCAACAGCCAATGTTGGGCTGTACTGAAGCTAGGATCCAGGAGCCTCCACCAGAGGTCCCCATGTGCATGGCAGGGGTCCAAGTACTTGGGCGATCTTCCAGTGCTTTCCCAGATTATTAACAGGGAGCCGGACCAGAAGTGGAGTAGCCGGGACCCGAACCAGTGCCCACATGGGATGCCAGAACTGTACACTGCAGGCAGCGGCTCCTCCCACTTCATCACAGCACTGGCCCCAGATAAGGGTCTTCAAGAAGTTTGTGAAAAATATCTGTCATGAAAAAATTACTCATTGATTACAAAATTTTTG